>NC_142039.1:24388227-24700560 GCF_982192425.1 Myodes glareolus | reverse complement strand
GGCTCAATTTGAAAGACCACGGCATTTCTGCCTGCCCTGGGAAGATACCCACTGTGCCCAGAAACAGCTGACAGGATAAGGAAGGGAAAAAAAAGGAAAAACTGGTACCAAGCCGCTTCTAGCGGCCCCAGCAATGACTGACATATCAAGGGGAGGGGAGAGTTCAGGCATTGGACCCCTTCAGCCAGCTGCAGTCAGCTCATCTCAGCAGGATCTCTTTGTCTGAAGTCTCCCTGCAGCAATGCGAGTTGGTGGCTGCAGGTCCAGATCAGGCTCCTCTCTATGGACTGGATCACGGGTTCCTCCTGGAGCTTTTCTCAGTCTGTTTCTCCTGCTGGGTGGTCGTCAACTAAGCTGTCCTCAGGTCCATTGTCCTTCTTCTGAGTGCACCGAATTAGTCGCTCTGGAAGCCATCTGGCTTGATTTTCATCCTGCGAGAAAACACAGATTGCTCTCAACCCTATTAGATCAGGGCCTGGACATTTTCTGCCTCTGACTGTTTTAGGAACTTACTTTGGAGTCCAGGCTGACCTTGAGCTCACAGAGATCTGTAGATCTCTGCCTGCAAAGAGCTGGGATGGAAGGCATGTGCCACCATCGTCCCCCACGGGGCCGCCGTTTGCCATGGCAGCCGCCAGAGTCATGTGTGTGCTCGCGCCACTCCCTGTGCCGCCGAGACAGTCGCCAGCTGGCTTTAGGCCATTGGCTTTGGTCAGCTCATGGGCTCCGCTCCACGCGGCTCCGCGGAGGCCTGGCTTGTCACAATGAAAACAATTTCTAGATCTAGTTTCACCTGTAACTCTTCCAGGGGCAGAAGCGGTTATTTGAATCTCTTTAGAATCTAGCATGTGAGTGCCATCATATAATCGGATAAAATTATTAAAATTGTCATTTTATGGGGACACATAGCCTCCCGACAGAAAAATCTGTCAGCCTTTTATAGGCTAACCATTTTAAGGCTGTTATAACCGAGTTTATGTCTTTAAAACCATAACTCTAAGAAAATTGCTCTCCTGTTTCTTTTGTCTGGACAAACAATCCTTTTTTAAAAAAGAGAAAGTATCAGATCTTAAAACAGATGGTTGTAAGCCACCACATAGTGGCTGGGAATTGAACTCAGGACCTTTGGAACCACAGTCAAAACTCTTAACCTCTGAGCCATCTCTCCAGCCCCTAGTTAGGCAAAAATTTCTTGAGCTTAGTAGCCATGGGACAGTGAGCCCCGCCCACCGCCACAGGCTACTGTGTCCGCCTCTGTCGCCCAGGAAACCGGCCCCAACCTTGCCGCCTCCGCCATGGGCATGGGGCGAAGGGGTGCACAGGGCACGGGAGCCGCTATTTCCTCTCCAAGCAGGCCCAGACGCGGGCGCGCACAGCTGGCAGGAACTGCCTGGGCGGGCACAGCTGGTCGGAACTGCCCGCCATCCAGCCATGAACCCCGCAACCTCTGCCGGCTCATTAGCATTCACTACCATGGTCGCACCTTTTCCCTGTTGGCACTCATTGTAGACTGTTTCCCCAGGCCTGTGCTCTTTGGGAATTTACTTCCCCATTCAGTACATGGACCCGCGCCGGGGTCCCTGTGTGTCTTGCGCGCGCTGGTTTCCCGGGCCCATGCTCCGCGCGCCTTGGGCGTGCTGCCTTAGCATGTAGGCTCATTAGCCGCGGGCACCGCCACTGCCCGCCGGCCCATGTGGCCAGCCCTCTCTCAGTCATTTTGTTCCCGTTTGTAACTCTCTCTCTCTCTGGCTGTACGCTCACCAGCCACTGGCACTTTTGCCCAGCCCGATGTGGCTCCCTCGGCTGCCTGTGCTCCTCCTCGCGCCATCCAGCAGCCCGTAGCTCTGCTCTGTCTTTAGCAAATTTTAACTTTTTGTTTTTTAAAACTCTTAATAGAACTTAGAGATACTGTTTCCTGAATCTCCTCTCAGCCCGAGGCCCGCACTACCATGAGCCATCGGCCATTTGTTAGCTGCCAGCTGCTCTGGGCTCTGTTGCCTTGGAACCTGACTCCCGCTGGGCGCTAGTCACGCCAGCCTGTTCTCTAGTGAAAATTAAAGCCCCCTGCAAGTAAAAGCCAGGGACTGAATTCTATCATAATTATTAGGCATTTAATCACCTTATATAAAAGAAAACTCTCTTAAGGAACTCTCGTGTTGTCTACATTAAAAACACTGGTGCTCATTCTCTCCCAAAGACCTAACAATACCTGTTCACCCAGCCTTTACCCTGGAGCAGAACTTCCTGCACCCATTTGCTAAATCCAGGCCAATTCACCCTCCGTACTTACTTAGCGCTGGCCAGCCTCTCCTGAGGGTGACCCCTATGGATTCTTGCCTTTCCAGAAGCTCGTAGGTGATTCTTCGTCATGCCCATCTAGGGACGCCATTTGTGGGAATCACCCGAGGTCTGCCTCATCACCCGAGGTCTGCCTCACCACCCTCCTGCTATGGACTGCGGCTCCATACCTTTATGAGCTGGGCAAGGCCTAGGGGTTAAACACAAGAGACACACACATAGAGAGTCCGAATCATGCGCCAATAGGTGAATGCCAAGTTTATTTAGTTTCTGCCAGGTTAAATATTCTTTCCGCGGAGGAAAAGGACCCCCTCCCAGCCGGAAGTGAGATCACAGTGTTGAGCGCCTGGCACCCAGTTGCAAGTACTTCCAGGCAGGGAGTACCCAGCTGGGAGCTGTGACAGACAGTTTAGAGAAGATTTAGGCGCCATGGAAACCCACCTTAGCAGGTGGAATTTCCATACCAAAGACAAAGCAAGGCTCTGTGCTAATCCCCCAGACTGGCAGAGGAAGCTAGACTGGTTTAGTGTAAACAGTTCTTGCATCCTGTGCTTTGGCCTCTAGGAGCAAGGGGAAGACCTTGGGATCCAACAAATAAGGAAAGTGGTGGGCTTGAGAGTCTCATGAAGACAGTGAAGCTGACAAAGTCGGAACAGAGAACAGCAGGACTCTACAACTGTTGCTGCCCAGCTTGAGCAACAGAACACCAGCACATTTGAACAAGCTTAAGTATAAAGTGGCAGAGCTTAGGGAAGAGTTTTAACTCAGAAGATCCAATATGGAGCCATTCCTGTGAGAATGATGGGTGAAGCCGTAGTGATATTTCAGTCCCTTAAAAAGACATACAAGAGGAACAGAACAGACAGAGAGAAGTCTCTGGGCTGGGAACTGACAGCCTCTCCCCTTGGAAAATTATAAACCTGGAAACTAACCAGAAAAAAGTGAACAAAGTGTTTTGGGGGTTCCAGTCCTTTCTGTCACCTTGGGCTTCTGCTCATGAAAGATTTTGGTCAAACACCAAGTGTTTAAACATGCATGGTGTTTATTGGGTGATTATTACAGAATCCTAATTCACTGGTCCCTGTCTTCATGGTCACTGGAGACTCACACCTGATTTTGCGCTGTCCTGCAGTTCATGGTTTTCTGAAACCTAGGTAGAAGGCTCATTCATCAGAGGTCAGCCCCATTTCAGATCATTTGCCCTCAAATTACTGAAAATGTGTAATGGTGAGAGTGGGAAACAAGAGTGCTGACCCATCACTGCTCTCAGGGCAAATACATGCGGAAAGCAAAGAGAAGAAATGGAGTCAGCAGTGGAGGGGTCACTGGAGGTCACCTCGGAGCATAGTCCTAAGAAGATTGGAAATAATGCTGAATGCTTGCTGGGATCTAACTGAGGCCAAATGCTTTGTGTGTGTCATTCCATGTAATGTTAAAACAGCCCTGGTGTGGCTACTATTGTCCACATGATCCTGTGGCATCAAGTAAAATACTTTTAAAAGATTGGAGCACTATGTCAAGTCACTAAGGGAGCTGACTTGTCACGGGGCTAGACAAAACATGTAACATGTGTACTCAGCACATGTTTTTCTCTTTCAGGCTATGGAGGACCTGGTGATTGAGGGGCTGGTGAGGAAACTTGGGGTGTCAAACTTTAACCATGAACAGCTTGAGAGTCTTTTGAATAAGCCTGGTTTGAGGTTCAAGCCAGTAACTAACCAGGTGAGCTGGTAGAGGGTCAGAAGTTTTGCACAGTGTTAATTCTCTTTACCTCCATGTCGTGGTGGGTGAGAAAGGTAACAGGTTTGCCTGTGTTAGCGGTCAGAATGGAAATGAGGTACCAGGCAGAAGCGACTAGCTGAATAGGCAGATGTCTTCCTTTACAGCTCATGTGGTTAGGTGATGCCATGGGCGGTTGGAGTGTGACATGGATCTCACTTCTTGGCATGTGTTTGGAAGCAGATGATCAAGTGTGTTCAGAAGAGAAGGGTCTTCTCAAACCCTTCACCCTCACTAGAGGGCAGCTCTTCTCTTACCCTCATCCAGCCCATGCGGAAGAGTAGTGGGTAGCACTGTCTCCACGCAGGCTTGCAGAGGGCAGAAAGGAATCTTCTCCTCACGCTTCAGCTGCCCTTCACATTTGACTACAGCACTTACAGTACCCCAAGTCTCCCATTTTGTATGTTTACTGGCTATTATTTATCACTGGGGTTTAATGACCATAAGAAGTTTTGTCTGAATTTCATTGTAGGTAAACCTCGAAACCTGAGCATTTGAGGTTTTTCAGTAAAGATTTGTTGAATGCATGCGATTAGAGAATTACTTGTGACAAGTACGTGCTGCAGGTAACAGCATCAGTCCTTCGAAGGAAACTTCCCTGGAGGTTGATCTTGCTGGCTGTGGCATGATCTTGAAAGCCAAGGCGCTGCTCTTCAGTGTCCTCCAAATGAGCATTAATTCCAAGTCTGTTTATAACCTGAAATGGGGGAGGTAGAAATCACTGCTCTCGGGGCTTGTGTTTGAAACTCAAGTCCTGGTGACAAAAGATAGCCAATAAGCAAACTAAACGTGTGAGGCGTTGGGTAATGTGAGTACCATTGGAACCTTGAAGGGCAGGAGGGAGAGGGAGTGGATTCAGACTGCTCAGGCTTGTCCCTGCATGAGGGAAGAAAGCGTCCCTGAGCGGGCGATGTAGGAACGTCTGCATGGAATAGAGGCCTGAGTGTGTGGAATTGGAGCCATTTATAGCATCTGACATCTTGCAGATGCCAGAGACCAACCTCCTCATTTGTAGGTGGAGATACCCAGACCTTAAGGGACAGGCCTTATACCTAGTTAGTGACAGTGGGGACATCAAGTATGTCTTCTCTTTGGTGCTTTCCTGGTATGCCACTTGTCTGGATTATTTTGGTGCACTATGGTTATGTTTGTAGATTGAATGCCACCCATATCTTACTCAGAAGAATCTGATTGATTTTTGCCATAAGAGAAATGTGTCTGTGACTGCTTACCGTCCTCTTGGTGGCTCAAGGTAAGGGCATTTTAAAGACTGTTAAGGGCATGTTAGAGACTGTGCTAATCTGAATGCTAACAGATGCTTGATGCCCACCCCCCTTGCTTCATTTGAGACTTGGAGGAGCTTCACTGAGAGGGTGTAGAGGGGCCTTCCTACACCTCTCAGGCCCCAGGGAGAATGTAGGTGGCTACTTCTCAGGCTGGAGAGATGCCTTGTTTGGGCTTCTCTGTGAGGGTAACTAGCTTTGAAAAGACAGACCCAGCCTGAAGCAAAACCCTTTTCTGATCTGCCTGGTAGTTCATCAGTCAGCTACTACCCTCTCTTTCAGGGCATGTCACAAAATTCAGAGTGTTTAGATAATGCTACAGTGATGTCTTCTTTCCCCAAACCTGGTGTTTGTACCTCTCCCTTACTGAGCTACATAAACCAGAACTGTAGATCCATCTATTTTCCTTTTCTCTCTCCAATCCAATGCCAAGATCGATTGCTTATTGTGCCAGGAGAACCTGGAATCTCTCTGCTGTCATCACCTCTACCTTAATGAAATGTGAAGCTGCAGGGCTATTGGTAATGAAAAAGTCCCCAGACTATCTTGATACAAAATATACAGCTTTTATTAACAGAAGTAAGACTTCCAACAGCTTACACCAGAATCCAAACGATCCGTCTGGATGCAGGAGCCAGGCGGAAAGAGAGCTAGTGGAGCCTGCTTGCTAGGTTTATATGCAGGCTTTTGTCTGAGGGCGGCACGCCCCAAAAACAGAATGTGATTGGCTGAACTCCCCTATCATCTCCCCCTTTTTTCTAAAATAAGACAGAACCAAACCAAATACAACTATATACAATAGAAGCAAATACTAAATATAAAGTTACAAACAACAAACAATGTTAAGCATGAAACCTATAGCAATAGTTCTGCTAAACATTCTATCTCAGGGAGTCTAAATAATGTAGATGGTAACTACAACTATCTAATCTTCAACTCCATCAAAGATCTGAGAAGGAAAATAATTTTACTCAAGCAGCTCGGAAGTACAAGCGGGATACTTCCGAAATGTGCAATGAATGGAAGAGACAACTGAATACCTGGGCAATCACCCAAAGTCTTGTATGCAATGTTGAGTCAACCAACTTTGGCTAAGGCCTGATGTAACTGACATGCCATTTTTCAAAGGCAAGAGACCTTTTAGGACTCTCTCACCCTGTCTTGGCAAGATAAGACAATCCTGCTTTTATCCATTTACGGATATTCTGTAATTCTGTCAGTGGTTGAGGTCTGGGCTTTTTCTTTGCCCAAAGGCCAGTTCTGCCAGGAAGAAGACAAGCTCCATGTGGAGTGTCTTTGGTGCTCAACGTTCTCTCGGGAGTAGAGCGGTGATGCCAGGAGCGATTGTGTCTCACAACTATAGAACTATGAGTTAGGTTAAAAGCCATTTTCCACAGCTCTTTGAAGAGGTTGAAGATTTTACTATCTATACTAAGTATAATCTCTGTGCACATAAATAACCTGATTAACCTAAATATAAATATAATAAACATATTTGACTATTGATTTCTATCTATCTAACTTGAAGAATAAGAGAATGAACAACTGTGCAATGAGTGAGGACAATGACCTCCAAATGTAAACAATGTACATAAATAACTTAATCAGAGGTAGGAATGTAAATGTATGTATATATATTAATACAAATAGAGGTAGAAACATACTCACATATAATATTCAATATATCAATATACAAAAATCAACACCGATACAATTTTCTAAAACCAATAACTCACAAATACCAATATATTATTATTCCAATCAAATTACATAAATATCTTAATCAAAGGTATGTAAATATATGTATATATATATATATCAATACAAATAGAGGTAGAAACATACTCACATACAATATTCAATATATCAATGTACAAAAATCAACACCAATACAATTTTCTAAAAACAATAACTCACAAATACCAATATATTATTATCCCATCACCAATCAATCTCCCCCGTTTTTTGATAAACACCCCTGAGTTTATAAAATAACTCCCCCATTCCCTCATCCCTATATCAATTATAACCAATCCCTAAATGATGTCCCTAAACCTAAGGGCAAATTCTACTGGGAGAGGGGATGTTGTCCTCTAAAATTGCTTCCAGCTGTCACGGGGGCGACGTTTCTCTTAGGGGGGTCCTGTGAAAATAATTGATGGTAAAATTCCCATATAAACATTTGGTGTGAGAGAGTTGTAAATAGTCTCTGAATAAGTTGAGGAGGTCTGGCCAGAGTGTTGTCAAATATTGTGCATCATCCGGAACTGTTTTGTGTAGTTGGTACCAAAAAACAGGTCTAAAAAATAGCGCTATCAACATTATGACGTCATAGTAACCAGGTGGAGTTGGTGTTGTGGGGCCCCATCTTCATCCTAGAAGCTTTAAAGATTACTGAAGGAAAATTTATTGTTTGTTATGGGAAAGTTAAACATTATCTATGAAGACATATACAGACATATATATATATATATATATATATATATATATTAATAAAGATAGAAACAGATGTGGGGAAAGGCAAAGAAAATTTATCAATTATAGTTATTCTATCCCGTATCTTGGCTCTTGACATGAGACAGAAACTCTGGGATATCTCTTATCAACAGGCTTGGAAATGAAGAGGGGATGAGCCATTGTCCAACCCCAAAACCAGCTCTACATATTTATAAATAAATGCACATTTGTACATATTAAAAAAATAGTAATACTTACCTAAACTATTTGGATTCATTGTTGATCCTCTTTTGGTCATAGGCAGTTTCTATATTCAATTATCCAGGGTCACTTGGATCCTTTGAAAATGAGTCTTCTCCTGTAGAAACAAGAAGAGAGCCCTGCCCCCAACCTTTATATTTCTCTTACCTTTGGTGTGATTATTATCCTTGTAAGAGAGTTATCATTTATCTCTTCCAAGAGGCTTCTCCTCTTCAAACCGAACCTTTATTAATTTTGATGGTATCCACAATTTTTCCTCTCCTGTGGAAACAAGAGCAAAACCCCTTCCCCAACGCAGCACATCTCCTGGCTTCCACTGGGAGGTCAACACATCCTTGAAATAAATTGGTTGATTTAATTCAGCAGACTTTTTCAATATCCAATGTCTTTCTGCAGCCGTTGTCCCCTTCTCAATAGCATTGAGAAAATTCAAGGTTAATAAAGCATTATGTAACCTATTCCTGGGGGTATTTTCCACCCCTTTCTGTTTGTTCAACATATCTTTTATAGTTCGATTTGATCTTTCTATAACTGCTTGACCTATAGGATTGCATGGTATACCTGTAACATGCTTAATATTATAATAAGCAAAAAATCGTGTCATTTTCCTAGAAACATAAGCTGGACCATTATCCGTCTTTATCTGTGTAGGTATACCCATGATGGCCATAACTTCTAATAAATGAGTGATTACTGAATCAGCTTTTTCTGAGCTTAAAGCAGTTGCCCATTGGAAACCTGAGTACATGTCAATGGTATGATGTACATATTTTAATTTGCCAAATTCTGGAAAGTGAAACACATCCATCTGCCAAATTTCATTCCTTTTAATACCCTTTGGATTAGTCCCTGCAGTCAATGGTGTTTGGTTATAAAAAGAGCAAGTAGGGCATTTCTTTACAATCTCCTTAGCTTGTTGCCATGTAATAGAAAACTCTTTTTTCAAGCCTTTGCTATTGACATGATGTTTTCTATGAAATTTAGAGGGCTGCAGCACACTACCAATCAATAAGTGATCAATATCTGCATTACCTTGTGCTAGAGGACCTGGCAGACCCGTATGGGATCGGATGTGTGTTATATACATAGGGCAAAGCCTGTTCCTGATCATGTCTTGTACCTGGATAAACAATGAGGTCAATTCTGTATCATCAGGTATAAATTCAGCAGTTTCAATATGCAAGATAACTCTTTCTGCATATTGTGAATCAGTAATTATATTAAGAGGTTCTTTAAAATCCCTAAGCACCATAAAAATGGCATATAATTCTGCCTTCTGGACAGAATCATAAGGACTTTGTTCCACTTTACTCAATTCTTCTGATTTGTAACCTGCTTTCCCTGATTTATTAGCATCAGTATAAAATGTACGGGCTCCGGTTATTGGAGCATCATGGACAATTCGAGGAAGGATCCAAGAAGTTCTCTTTCTAAAATTAAGTCTCTTGTTTTTTGGGTAATTGTTATTGATTTCTCCCAAAAAATTAGCACAAGCTCTTTGCCATGGTTCATTGTCTTCCCACAACTTTTTTGTCTCATCAGCAGTGAAAAGCACTATAATTTCTGCTGGGTCTATAACTGCTAATTGACAAAGTCTCAATTTTCCTTTTATAATCAATTCAGAGACTTTTTCCACAAAAGTTTTTAATTTTTTACTTGGTTTGTGTGGCAAAAAAAGATCCATTCCAAGATAATATCGTCTCTTTGCATCAAAATTCCTATAGGAGAAATTCTGGAAGGCAATATAACAAGAATGCAGCTAAGCTTTGGATTTACCCTGTCCACATGAGCCTCCTGTAATTTTTCTTCAACCATTGTCAGTTCGTTTTCTGCTTCAGCTGTTAATTCTCTGGGACTGTTTAAGTCTTTATCACCATCCAAGATTTTGTTTAAATGAATTATTAGATCAGGTGTTATCCCAACAGCTGCTCATAGGCTGGAGATGTCTCCTAATAATCTTTGAAAGTCATTAAGAGTTCGTAACCGGTCTCTCCTGATTTGTGCCTTTTGTGTCTTAATTCTTTGTAAACCTATTTTATAACCTAAATAATTAACAGAATCTCCTCTCTGAATTTTTTTCAGGAGCAATTTGCAATCCCCATTTAGGTAATACTAGTTTTACTTCTTCAAACAGCCTTTCTAAGGTATCTTTGTTTTGATCAGAGATCAGGATGTCATCCATATAGTGGAATATTATGGACTTAGGAAATCGTTTGCATATAATTTTTAATGGTTGGCTTACAAAATATTGGCACAGGGTGGGAGAGTTTAACATTCCCTGTGGGAGGACGGTCCACTGGTACCTCCTTGCAGGCTGAGACTTTTTATAAGTAGGCACTGTGAAGGCAAACTTTTCTCTATCTTTTTCTTGTAAAGGTATAGTGAAGAAACAATCTTTCAGATCAATAACTATAAGAGGCCATCCCTTTGGTAACAGGGAGGGCAGAGGAATTCCAGATTGCAGAGGGCCCATTGATTGAATAACCTTGTTGATAGCTCTAAGATCTGTTACCATTCTCCATCTACCAGATTTTTTCTTAACAACAAATACAGGAGAATTCCAAGGGCTGATAGATTCTTCTATATGTCCAGCATCTAATTGCTCTTGTACCAGCTGTTCTAAAGCCTGTAACTTTTCCTAAGCTAAAGGCCATTGTTTAGTCCATATTGGCTTCTCAGTCAACCATTTTAGAGGCATGGCTGTTGGTACCTCTGAAGGGCCATCAATTGTGTTGTGTTCTTGTATAGTTCTAATGGCTGGTTTCCGCCATCTGTAATATCTTGTAATATTTTCCTCAGGAATATAGGCTCTAGAAGCAGCAGGAATGTTAATTTGGGTATTCCATTGCTACAATAGGTCACAACCCCATAAATTCACTGCAATATTGGCTACATATGGTCTTAGTTTTCCTATTTGTCCATCTGGACCTATACAGTTGACCCATCTCGTGCTTTGTCTTACTCGAGATAGAGTTCCAATTCCTAGGAACTGAATATCTACCTCCTGAAGAGGCCAATGTGGATGCCAAGATTCTGGAGTAATGATACTTACATCCGCACCTGTGTCCAGTAAGCCAGTAATAAATTTGCCATTTACACACACTCTTAGCTTTGGTCTTTGTTCATTTATAGAAGTCTGCCAGAATATTCGTTTACTTTGTCCTCTTATATTTCTTGATTCATTCACCACATTTAACTCATCTTTCGGGCCGTTATTGCTTTTAACAGCAGGCATGGGGCATTCTAATTTCCCTGAAGAGGCATGTTCTCTGCAGTGATCGGAAATGACTGGACCACATTTGCCATAGGGGCCTTCGAGAGGCCCCCTATTGAGTTTCCCGATGGCAACGGATTGCCCTGTTTATCTCTTGTTGACCTACACTCATTCGTCCAATGCCTGCCCTTTCCACATCTCCTACATAAACCTGTAGGCTGAGTCCTCCTATTCCTGTTATTCCTAGAAGAAGCATTATTCCTGGAATTCCATTGTCTGCAGTCCCTTTTCATGTGTTCCATTTTGCCACAATGAAAGAATTTTGTAATCTGATGTCTCCTTTTACCTTTGGAAATTGCTTCTTGCACCCATGTTTCATTGCCGTAATCAAATGTATCAACATTCATTGTATGTAATACCCATTCATTTAAAGGTGCTGATCTGATCTTTAAAGGCCCCAGGATCCTTTTGCATTCTCTGTTGGCATTCTCATAAGCCAAAGACTCAATTACTATATTTCTTGCTTCTGGATCAGGTATCCCTATTTGTACAGCCTTAGTTAGTCTCTGTAAAAAGTCACTAAAGGGTTCTCTCTGACCCTGTTTGACCCTGATATATGATTCTACTCTCTGACCTGAGTCTTGAACACTGTCTCAGGCCCTTAGAGTTGCTGTGGCACATATGGATAAAATGTTTTCATCATAAAGAGCTTGTTCCTGAGGATCAGAGAAAAGTCCTTCATCTAGAATTTGATCTAGAGAAACCTCAATTCCTTTCGCTGATTCTTGTTGTTGTAAAAGTCTGGCCTCTTGTTTGAATAGGCATTTGAAATGCCATAAACTTCCGTTCTCCAGGACAGCTGAGGTCAGCTGATTCCAATCTTGAGAGGTTGCCCTGCTGCTGAGAGCACAGGATTTTAACATCTCTCTAACAAAGAACGAATGTAGTCCATACTTCACAATTGCTTGTTTAAATTCTTTCAGATCATTCATACGTATAGGTTCCCATGTATGTTCTTTAATGACCTTAGGGTTTTTGGAGCCAGTTATCTTTTCTGATGTTATTACTGGAAAGGCAAGTATAACTCTGTGTAGACTCAGAGTTTTTAGAGGTAAATGTTGCCTTTCTACCTTTTGCTCCTGTTCA
This sequence comes from Myodes glareolus, assembly GCF_982192425.1. Lineage (NCBI taxonomy): Eukaryota > Metazoa > Chordata > Mammalia > Rodentia > Cricetidae > Myodes > Myodes glareolus. Next base: position 24,688,122 of record NC_142039.1, on the reverse strand, counting down.
GAGTCTTTGATTTCCTCAATCTTATTAAATCTGCTCACCATTGCATTCTGTAAATCCTGAATCTCCTGTCCAGTATTGTGCTCCAAAGCCTTCATTAACGATTCTAAGGCATGGAACTTGTCCGTCAGAGACACCATTTCCTCCCTGGACACTATCGCCTTCATTGATAATTCTAAGGCATGGATCTTGTCCGTTAGAGATACCATATCCTCCTTGGACATAATCCTCATGGCATGTACTGTGCCTTCTTGTATGGAAATCCTGTCAATTAATCTATCATACCCTTTTGATAAAGTCCAATTTTCACATTCAATGGTTTTAATCCTCTCAACTAATGTTTCAGCACTAACAGTCATGGACTGGAGGTTACGTTTCATTTTGGTTGTCCCCTCCTCCAGAGCAGTGAAGCTCCCTTCTAAAGAAGCAATATCAGACTGTACCTTCTTAATATTTTGGTCAGTCGACCGAGTCATATCAGACAAAGATCTAGTCTCTTCCTTGAAAACTCCAAACTCTTTTTTGAGGAGGTTGGTGTCAGTCTGAATTGTCCTTAAGGTTTTAATCTCTGCCCTCAGCATTGCTGATTCAATCTTGAAGGACTGCATCATTCTTATAACATATCCAAACACCAGAAAAGCGACAAGTCACAGAAATAACCAAGTAAGAGAAATAACAGAAACCTCATGGAGGATATCCTCCATGGCGCAATCAAAAAGGCCATTGAATTTTTGGATAGTAATATTTTCTGACATGTTCAATCAAAAGAAATTTTATTTATTTATTTGTTTTCAACTGAAAAGAAAAATCTTACCTGTAATGACCCTTGTATGCCAGTAAGCTGCGGGGGCACACCTGAATCCACGTGGCAATGGCGCCGACCCGGAAAGCAAATTCTAAAATATATACTCTCAAATCCAGAAGTTAAATTCACAGATCGAGTGATGGGGGAAGACAGTGCCCAATAGGGGTAGCAAAAGCCAAGGACGTTAGTTGCGCGGCCCCGCAAATGCGGCTAGGAGCTGGCTAGACCCCAGATGCGGTGTGTGCTCAGGCCGCTGGGCCCGCGCCACGAGGGGGAAAAAGGCCCCACGTTGGGTGCCAGATGAAGCTGCAGGGCGATTGGTAATGAAAAAGTCCCCAGACTATCTTGATACAAAATATACAGCTTTAATTAACAGAAGTAAGACTTACAACAGCTTACACCAGAATCCAAACGATCCGTCCGGACACAGGAGCCAGGCGAAAAGAGAGCTAGCAGAACGCACTTGCTAGGTTTATATGCAGGCTTTTGTCTGAGGGCGGCACACCCCAAAAACAAAATGTGATTGGCTGAACTCCCCTTTCAGAAATGCATATGGCTTAAGGTTCTTAACCGCTTACCTCCCCTGCAATCCACCCGTTCCTTTGGGTTACTCACCTGCTAACTGAAGTGATTTCATTGGACACAGTCATGTCTGTTTCCTACTTTAACTTTGTTCTTCCTGAGCCTGTATGGAGGAGCTGACCTGGCTTCATCCTCCTCTGGTCATGCTTTTCCCCAATCCTGTAAACCGTTAGCATTTAAATCACAGAAAACTATGGATGGTGCTTGGATAGAATATTCTTTCTAGTCTTTGCAACTTTGTGTATACTGATTTTTTTCCCCTAAGAATCTATAGTTTTCTATTTCTTGAGTTTGCTTGCTCTTGTCTCTGTTGCCGTGCTCAGTTTGGGAGCACTGTGCCCTCCAGGAAGTTTCCTTGAGCTCCTTGCTGTATTCGGTGCCTTGCTCTGTCACAGCCTCTCACCTTTATTCCCTTCCACCATCTAATGCACTAGGTTACTTGGCACTGTTTGTCACTGATGTCATCTGACTGCAGAGGCCGTCTCTTTTTATCTACTCCTACCATCAAGCTGGGTGACAGGAATCTGTTAGGAAGCCAGGAAAGGCTGGACTTACTTCCGTTTCCTTACCTCTGTGTTTTCTGTGTGAAATAGGGTGTGCATATATGGACTTGAGAACATCTTGGGAGTTCTTTGAAGTCTGGGGCATATTTTACAGCAAGATAGCACCCGCTCTGTCTGGTTCTTTCTGAATCCATTGAGAGCTGTGACTAGCTTCGTTCTTGAAACCTCTTAACTACTTAATAAAAAACAATTTGCTGGGTTTGATTTCCCAGCACTGTGTAAACCAGATGTGGTAGTGCACCCCTGTAACTCCAGCAGTTTGAAGAGGAGGCAGAAAGATCAGAAGTTCAAAGTCATTCTCATGCCATATAGCAAGCTGAAAGCCAGACATGACACCCTGTCTAAAATAAAAGAAAATGGTTCCTTTAGTCACTAAGACCCTTGCCTCAATAGACTTTTGATGGATATGTTTATAGTCTTAAACATATCTTGTAGTAAAAGTTTTTACAAGCGGAAAATAGTAAACCTTACCCAGGTCTGGTGACACCTGCTAGCAATCCAAGCACTCACGTGACAGAGACAAGAAGACTGAGTTTGAACTCAATGAAGTCTAAGTGAGTTGTTCAAAAAATAAAAAGTAATATGCAAGTAAAATAAACAAACAGTAAACTTTTAATCTTAGAGAAAGTCAATTTTGTAAGCATTTGTGTTGACTGTTCTCCTGACTTGACCTGTTTTGCTGTGTCTCTCTAGAGATGGGGTTGACTTGTTGGATGATTATGTCGTTCGGAAGATCGCAAAGAAGCATGCAAAGTCTCCTGCTCAGGTACGTGGAAAGAACTGTCATGTTCTGCGATCACACTTCATCACCTCTCCCCAGGTCCTGAGCCTTGTCAGTTCACCCTGATGAGTTGATTCACCAGCGCTTCCCAGTTTGAAGCTCTAAGTTGGTTGCTTCCATGTCCTCATCCAGGCAAGCCATATATCCTGCCTTCCTCAGCAGTAAACTGCATACCCTCCAGTGCTGCTTTCTCCACCCTACCAACTGCATGGACAACCAGTGTGAGAGAGAGCAGACATTAACCTCAGCCTTATCCTAATGTCCCGATCATTTGTAGAACCAGGCACATGCTGAGGGATTCTAGTGAAGGTATGAACGAGTCCTGTGTCCTTCTCTTTGGACTGATGGCATTCATTATAGATATATTGACAAAGCAATTAAGTTTGATTTCTAAAGGCCTTTGAGATGACCAAGGCTCTTGAGCTCTTACTGTACAATGAAATTGAGCTACTTTAATGCATTGTTTCCACTTGTTTTATTTCTGTGTAAAACTTTCTTTCCTATAGATTTTGATCCGATTTCAGATCCAAAGGAACGTGATAGTGATTCCGAAGTCTGTCACCCCAAGTCGGATCAGGGAGAATATCCAGGTGGGCATTTCCTGATTCTCGAGTGTTTCAGATCATGACTTAGAGAGCGGAGTGCTGGCTAACTTCCATAACAACCAACCAACCAGATCTCTGTGGCCATCACAAACAGAGGTATATTCATCTATGACCTGTGTTGGTGGTTAGCCTTTCACAGAGTGAGTCAGGTCAGGCTCTTATTATGTTGTGTCCCCCACCAGCCCAAGCTGGCTATCTTTTCCGTTCAACCCAGGATGGGGAAAGAAGTAAGAGGAGCTTTAGTGGAAGCATGTAACAGACCACATTTGTTAATGAGCACCTTCATCCCATTCAATAATTCTGCCACACTTACCCTTAACAGAAACTAGATATAGCCAGGGTTTGCTCAGATGGAAGGAATTCAGGCTGGTGATCACCAGTCTGAACCATATGGAGTATGTCCACTAGTCTCTTGAGGGCAGCTGCTGTGGGTGTTATGTTCTTCATGAATCAGTGAAAATTGAAGGGCTAGACATCTTAATTAGTAATTTATGTACAAAACTCTGAGAATAGCTTCTTGGAGGATAGTTTTTTAAATCTTATCCAAGCAACGGAATTGAGACCTGATGCTGAGGAGAGAGAATAGTGTCAGTGTAGAAGAGGCTCAAGAGAAAGTACCGTTAGTTCTGGAAGAGCCAGGAGTTGTATACCTGAGTTTAACTAGAAGAAAAACGGATAGTTGACTGTGAGCCTGTCCTTTCAGTTGGTCGAAGGCTTTCAGTACAAGCACCTATGCTCTCATGACAGCTCAGAGCTCCCCTGTTTAGTATCCATTCTAGTACTGTTTACTTCTCGCCATGGTCACAATGACTCTAGCATGGAGGCTGGCTCTCTACAATTCCCATAGATACTATGTGACTGGTTTGGCCAAACCTGAGCATAGCAATCCTCTTGGGATGGAGGCTGGGGTCCAGCAGCTTCCCTTCTTAGGGCAGGGTGATGCTGTTGCATGTTCTTCTGCTCCTTTTCCTTGGATTTAGACCCTCAGCTGCAGTGAGTGTTAGTCACTGTGAGATACTGTTGTTGAGTAATTTGATCATAGCCCTCAAGTGTGTTAGAGGGCAAAGGGCAGAGAGGTAAGAATACTATTTGAATGAAGTTACTCAAAATGTTCTTGTGTGATTTGATGCTGGAGTCAATACCAACTGACTTCCTAGCTGATGGGGTGGAAGGAGCAATAGTTTTTTTCTTTTTGCGAGAAGGAGGTAGATCAGTGAAGAAAATACTTTGCTTTTTTGAAACTCTTTCTCTTTGTTCCTCACCCCCATAAGATAAAAACAATGTATAGTTCATCTTACCAAGGTTTCTTAAATTTAACTGAGACTCTGCCTGTGCCCACCAAGCAGTGAAAATCAAAGTGCATTTTGGAAGGCTCAGCAGTCTTTTAGGGGAAGTTGTAAGTGTTTAGTGAAGAATTTCTGTTCCATCTTGGTGTCTATTTTAGGAAACACATATGCCAATTAAATGGGGTTTAATCTGAATTCCCTATGATCATCTGATTTTGGTTCTAGGTATTTGATTTTCACTTAACTGAAAAAGATATGGAAGAACTCTTCAGCCTTGACAAGAACCTCCGGTTGGCCACATTTCCATCGTAAGTCTTTCTCCTTTACTTCTTTTCAAAGATAAAGACAAGCACTGTGACCGGTTCTTGAACAATCTGTACTGTTAATATTCAAGGTTAATTAAACATTACTGTAAATTTTCCCTGTTAATTGCTGGGCCAGTGAATAAAGACAATGACTAATTTGTATACTAGAGAGTTAGCAAAACACAACTCTGTCACTTAAGATGTTTCCTTTAAAGATGCCTGTTCTCTATTTCTGTTGTAATTTTTGTTTCTGTTTTCCAGAACTGAAAATCACAAGGACTATCCTTTCCACATAGAGTACTGAAGACAGCATCACTCGCCCTCTTTTGTTCTCAGATCACCAAAGTTGGCAGCATGGATCCACCTCTGCAGAGGCTATGTGGGCTCAGCCAGCAATGACAGCAGCAGAGTTAGAAGCAAGGAATATCCTGCCTAGAGCAGAGGACCAGTTCTTGGAAAAACATAAAAATCTAGGGGTGAGAAAAGAAAGTACCATGTAGGCCGTAGCTGTTACTGAGTTGTTAGGGATAGCCAAGTTCACAGAGCAGTGTAATTTATGGGGGTTAGTCTTTGTGGCTCCTATCCTCTAAAATGAGATACTGATGGCTCATGAATTAAAATCTACAAGTCAGCTTCAATAGCAATCAACCTAAGGCCATTGTGTTTTTCCTTCATACTACTCTCTACCCCCACCCCCAGAGTTTTCTAGATTACTTTCAAGCACACTCTACCTGCACTTCAGAAAAGGAAAACCACTAAGCTGAGACTCTATCTCAGAGAATTTTTTTTATCATATTCTTAATTAAAGATTCCTAAGTGTGGGTGTGGGTGGATGTGGATGTGTGTGTACCTTTTCACATATGTGTGGAGGTGAACGAACATATGTGTGCATGCATCTGGAGTGCTCACTTCTTTCATAGTCTAACTCCTAAAGAGAAGTGAAAGATTCTCCTTGGTCTGAGTCCAAAAGAGAGCTTTGTTGTTGTACAAAAACATTTCCTTTCGATGTGAGAACCTCAAGTTAGGCTCTTCAGAGTAGTGCGGGTGAAAGTGTAGTGGGATGTCCCATTAGAGTGTCTCCAAAGGCCTCCAAATGTCTCCCACCACCTGCATTTCACTAGAAAAACCCTGACTGAGTCTTCCTCAGTCCTACCAGCATTTACTTTTTCCCCCATATTTATAACTCCTTATTATTTACTAATTTTATGACTTTATGCAAGTTAGTTAGTTCGTAAACTGAATTTTTTTTTTTTTTGAGTATCAACCTAAGGGCATGGTAATGAAATGTCACCATATACATAACGTACTTGATCCCATCATTAGCAGTAAAATCCTTTGTGTGGGCACAAATGAGTGCACCAGGAGGTTATATGGTCTTATCTCCAAGAGTCCAATCATGACAAATCTAACCTTAACATATCTTATATTACTTATACATAAACCACTGGCAATTTGGAAAGTTTTTCTTAATCACGATTCATATGAAGGTGATTCTTTGACTTGTGGGCTGTTTGGATTTGATGGAGGCAGAGATTATTCCTCTCTACCCAACTGTAGTGGGAATAAGGATGAAATTCCACATTAGTGGTGGTCCAAAACTTGTTCCTGTCTGTGTAATGAGAATATAAAATCTCACCACTCTACCCTAAGCAACTGGTGGTTAATTAAAGAAAATGTGGGAGCCCCAGGCCCTCAGGTAAAGACTGATAGTCCCTTGAAAACATGTTCTCAGACTAACTGAAATTTAACAGGCATAAATAAATATTAAATTCAGGCCACAACCATGTCTTCCCAAATAATATCTTACCACTTCCCCCTCTTTTTTTTTTTTTTTTTGCCAAGGAAGCATGTAGAGTCTTATCTTATGTCAGAGATTTGGCATCCAGATATCTGACAATACCCAGAGAACCTAAACTTAATGAAGATATAGAAACAGTGTTTTTCTACTTGAGTTTCAAGAAGTACACTGGAAAGTCTCTTCAGTTGCTCTTGTGGGAGCAGAAATGGAGGTCATTTTGCTTTGGGAGGGCAGTCTTCATTCTTAAGAGTTTCCTACACTGTGTACACCTTGGCCCATCTCATGAACCTCAAGGAAGGTACTGTTTTCAGAAAAAGGCACTGTTTCCTCATTTTAACAAAACAGCTTCCCAGCAGATCAATGAGAGAGGTTGATTAGAGATTCAGACTAGCAATCCTGCTAACTAAACTGAAATTGCTTTCATGTATAAAACTGTATTTTATCTAAGATTTCAGAATGTTAGATAAGGATTCATGGGCTATAAGCTCTTCTAATTAGATTTAACTTTTGTTGACTTGACACAACCTGGAATCACCCGGAGAGTCTTTACAAATTATGTATAGGTCAGGTTGGCCTGTGGGCATATCTGTGGGAAACTGGCTTTGCTGTTAATTGACATAGGATGGCTTAGCCTGTTGTGGGTGGTACCATTCCTTAGGAAAGAAACCCTGCATAAACTTGCTCTTAGAAAGAGCAAATAAGTAAGCCTGAAAAGATCCATGTGTTTATTTTTTTTCTCTGCTCTTGACTATATGCTATATATGACATATATGCTATAACTAGCTTCTTAGATTCCTGCCTTGATTCCTCAATGATGCATTATAACCTGGAATTGTAATCTGACTAACCTTGTTCCTGAGTTTCTTTGTGTCATTGAATTTTGTCTCAGTAACAGAAATGAAACTAGAATGTGTGTTTTCATATTTTACCTAAATGCTGTAGTCATCATACTTTTCAATAGTTATTTTCTATAGTCCCTTTTTTTAAAAAAAAAATGAGTGCTAAATTGTTCTGACAGACTTTCTGGGATAGGTTGTTATAAGATGAATTGTAACAGTTCTATAACTGATCAATACCTAGCATTGTTTACTTATTTCCATTTAAGAAATATCTTTTTGAATACACACTGGATCCATTGATGTTGAACTCAGCAAGTATAAATTCATGTTTATCTAACACATTTGTCTACTTTATAAAACAAATATGAGCCTCTTGGATTTGGAACACTGTTCAACAAATAGTGGGCAGTTTTAAACCATGAACTGACAATAAGAACCACAAAAATATAAAGCAGCACTAAGCAGACCATGTAAGAAGGACTCTGCTTATAGCTTGAGTTTGTTGATTTTAAATGTCACCATGCCATGCCACAACCTAGAATCAATTGGGGAAGAGCCTCAATTGGGAGATTACCTATACCAGATTGGCCTGTGAACATATCTGCAGGGGACTTTCTTGATTATTCATTGATGTAGGAAGACCCATTTCATGACTGATGTCACCGGTCCCTGGTAGTAGATGTGAGTTATATGACACAGGAGGAAACTGGATGGAATCTCGAAAGCAGCTGTCAGTGTAGCCGCTCTTTTAATCTGCAGCTAACTAGATGTTCTGTGAGTTCCTACATTGTCCTCATTACATGTCACAGCAACAGAAATGAAACTAGAATATAGCTGAAGAGCTGAAGCAAGAAGTGGTCTGGAAATGGAAAGCTCTCTGCTCTGTGAAGCTTCAATGACCGTGAAAGCACATGAATTTGGATTTCAGGGTGTATGCAGGATGGAAGCCCCAAATGAGGAGTTTCAAGTATTTCCCCAGTCCACATGAAAGTGCTCAGTCAGCCACCAGCTTGTGCATGGAGAGCAATTATTTTTTAATTTTTCCCTTTTGTGGGAAATAGATTTTATTTTATAACATAATATAACGTGATTACTATAATCCTCTCCCTACCCCCTTCCAAACCAGATCTACCCCCTTTCTGTCTCTCATTAGAAAACCAATAGGCTTCTAAGGGTACTAATTAAATAAAATATGATAAAGCTAAAACTAACACAGATTAGGAAAAAAAAGACAGGAGGAAAAGAGCCCAAGAGAAGACATAGGAACATAGACCCACTCATTTGTATACTCAGGAATCCCATAAAAACACTAACCTGAAAGCCATAATATGTACACAAAGGACTTATAGGGTAAAAAGAGAAGAAAAAGTTGTGTATGTATGTATACATACAAACACATTTGTGTGTGTATATATATATATACACACACACACATGTTTATATGACATATACACATATAACATTATAAATTATTTTGAAAAAAGGAAAATCCATGACATGACATTATGAGACAAGGAACCTCCAAATATGCCAGTGAGTTTCTATTAGCCATCTATTGCTGGGCATACAGCCTATTCTTTAGAGTTTATTTCTCTAATGAGACTCCCTCAGAGGAAGTGTTATTCTCATCTATAAGTGCCTATCCATTGGAAATTGCTTCTATGTTTGTGATGGGAACATGTAGTCACTTCTTTCAGCTTTAAAACTCCATCTGGTGCACTATAGTAGCAGACTGCTTATTGATTCCTAAATGCCCAGCCCTGAAACAATCACACAGAAACTGTATTAATTACATCACTGCTTGGCCCATGAGCTCTAGCTTCTTATTGGCTAACTCTTACATATTAATTTAACCCATTTCTATTAATCCGTGTATTGCCACGAGTCTGTGGTTTACTGGACAAAGTTCCGGCGTCTATCTCTGGCAGGGCTACATGACTTCTCTCCTGACTCCTTCTTTCTCCCAGCATTCAGTTTAGTTTTTCTCACCTTACTACTGTCCTGCTATAGGTCCAAAGTAGTTTCTTTATTCATTAATGGATAGTAATCACAACATACAGGGGGAAATTCCACATCACCTCCCCTTTTCTGTTTAAATAAAAAGGAAGGTTTTAACTTTAACATAGTAAAATTACATAAAACAAGTATCAAGCAAGAATTATAGTTACAATATTTATATCTACTTTATCTTTTATCATAACTAAGGAAAACTATAGCTATTCTTCAACTCCATCAAAGACACCAGGAGGATATACTATTACCTAAGTAAACAGAACGTGCATTGTAAGCAACTTCTAAAACTCTAGACATGACAGAGACATCTCGCTGCCTGGATAGTCACCCAAAGTTCTTCTGTAACATTTTTCTAGGCATCCATCTTTAGCCTACAGGCCCATAGGATCTAGTAGACTTTTCCATCAAGCAGGAAATTTCAAGGACAGTTCCACCTATATTGGCAGTTTGTCCATGACTTTCTTAACTGCCTCAACAGTGACAGACTTCCTCCAACAAAGCCACATGTCCTAATGATGTCATTCCACATGTGCTTATTGAGGCCAGTTATACTAAAACTATCAAACCTTCCAAGTTGGGAGCTAGACTTTTGCTGGGGTGGGTAGCTTGTCCTTTGTTGCTACAACGGGTTTCTACTTAAGTTTGAGGGTAGGATATGGTGATGAGTAAGAGAGTAGAGATTGGAGGTTCTGAGTGAGTGGAAGAATTCTGCAGATGGGCTGCCTATTCATCATTCTGGCAGCAGAAATGTTCCCTTGTCCAGCAGGGAGTCTTGGCCTGAGTTCACCTGTTTTTTTCTGTCTTAACCTATACCTCTCCTTCAAACTGTCAATGCCTTCACCAGTTCTTCTGTTTGGTATGACCTTCATTTCTTCTGACTGCTACAACCTAATTCAGAGCAATGTAATTCCACCAAACTTGGAGGCAGGGGCTCAGCATCATGTCAAACAGTGAGGTTGGGATGTGGAATGGGTTCAGGTCAGACTAAGAAGAGAAAGAAAGGCACAGAGAGAAAATGAAGAACCAAGGGCTTTTTACACTTGCTTGGGTTGAGAAAGTAGAGAGGAAGAATCTTGTAACCAATGCCCCTAAACAATGACAAATATTCATAGCTATTTAATGACCAAAACCACCCACCCCGTCTCTTGTCAATGTGGGCATCATATTCTTAAATTTACTTCCTGCCTTCTGTGGGTAATACCATTTTTAAGGGATCCCAAAAGAGAAATATGGTTTAATTTTCAAGTTCTGGAAGAGGTAGCTTTATCATTTGTTGTCCAGTTCAATCTCTGCATAATGGAAAAATAAAGGACTTGTCTCAAATTCTAACTAGGGTAGTCTGTAAGGCTAAATCATCTCATAGCCACATCAAAATCATTCTGAGCAGTTTATAGTCAAAATCTTATATTTAGGTGGTGTTTATAAGCTTAGTGTTATTATCATAGCCCTGGTGGAATTGTCATTGTGGGGCCACATCCTCTTTTTGAGACTTCAAATGTCACTTTAGGTTTAGTCTTGATTCACTGAAAAAAATATTTTAAATGTTGTGTGCAACAGATCTCAAACAGGTTAAAGAAAAACTCTAAAGACTCAAAATAGAACCAAAGGATTATAAGATTATTGTCAATAATACAGTCCTTCAATGTTTTTTTCTTCTGTCCCATATCAGGTAGTTCTTCTGACATGAGACAGAGATTGTGGATTTTACTTTAACAAGCATGTTTGAATTTAGAGGAAAGAGCCACACTCCAACTCCAAAGCCGACTTTAGTCTTTAATTGGACTGGGACTACAAAAAGACTATTTGCATTTTATGTATATAGAGAACAGCAGAAACAAACATTTGGAAAAATTTTATGAAATTTTATCCAGTTGGAAATAAGATAAAACACTTTCATTCCAAAACTGAAACAGTGAACTTTTACCAGATTCAAAATATAACAGTTGCAATGATTCTGTATCTAAATTTAGTGTCAGTTAGCATATTAATGTGTATATGTACATTTTGCATTTTCCTGCTAGGGTATAGTCTGAAGCACCCCCAACCAAATATGTTGTTCCTATGCACATCAACCCCTCTACTCAGCACAAGCTTGTTGAGTTATTCTGAGTCCCACTTTGCTGCATACTGTAACATGAGGGGCCGGTGTATTGGGGTTTCTGTCCCGCCCAGTACCCCATAGCCGGCAAATCCCAAAGAGAAATCACACACAGGACTCCATAAGATTATAAACTGATTGGCCCATTAGGTCAGGCTTCTTATTAGTCTTTGTAACTTATCTTAATCCATTATCATTATCTATGTTAGCCATAATGGCTCAGTACCTTTTTCAGCTGGAGTAGCTTACATTTTGCCTCTTTGGTGGTCTGTGCAGGAATGGCAGAGAGAGCTTCCTATCCTTCTTCCGTTCTCCTTGCCCCGCCTCTCCTTCCTGTTTGGTTGACCTGCCTATACTTCCTGCCTGGCCAATCAGCGTTTTATTAAAATACATGATTGACAGAATACAGACAATTCTCCTGCACCATTTCCCTCTTTTTTTTTTTTAAGCAAAGGAAAATATCCATAGTCCATTTGTTGGGAATGACTGCCTTGGCCCTTTGATAGGACAAAAAATTAGGTAGGCAGAGTAAACAAAACAAAATGCTGGGAAGAAGGGAAGTGAGGCAAAAGCCATGGAGCCAGCCACCAGGTCAGACATGCTAAATCTTTTCCGGTAAGCCACCACCTCGTGATGCTACACAGATTATTAAAAATGGGTTAATATCAAGATATGAGAGTTAGTCAGTAACTAACTCTCTAAAGATAATGGGCCAGCATACTTAAGAGTTGTTTGCTGTTATCCATCATTTTGTAAGATTGAGGTGAAAAGGAGAACCCCATGCGGGAACTTTGCATCCACAAGCTCTGCCTCAATATCTGTGTTGGGGTGAGTGGGGACAGACTGACCTGGGCAGCCAAGGTGTTGGAGCAGCTCACAGGCCAGATACCTGTCTTTTCCAAAGCTAGGTACACCGTCAGGTCCTTCAGCATCAGGAGAAATGAAAAGATTGCTGTTCACTGAACTGTCCTTGGAGCCAAGGCAGAAGAAATTCTGGAGAAAGGCCTGAAGGTGTGGGAATATGAGTTATGGAAAAGTAACTTCTCAGATACTGGGAACTTTGGCTTTGGTATTCAAGAACACATTGACCTGGGCATCAAATATGATCTAAGATTGGGATCTATGGCCTGGACTTGTATGTGGTACTTGGCAGACCAGGTTTCAGCAGAACAGGTTGCATTGGGGCCAAACACAGATTCAGTTTTGCATTACTCGTTTCATATAATTTTGAAGCTAACATGGGTTTTGTTCATACTTTTGATTATATAACAAAAATTCCTGATTAGAGAAACTGTTACTATTTTTGAGTGCAACTAATGTTTAAAAAACAAGTACATACCTTCCATGATTATAAGTAGCATTTACGTTTGCGCCCCCCCCCCCCCCCCCGCCCGGTTTATCAATAATGCTGCTGTTCAAAAGCTTCTCTTTTTGGAGGGTGAACATGAGGGAGGAGATTCCATCCTGTAATAATATTAAATGGCAGTTCACAATCCTACATATACCACAACCAAACTGAAAGTCACATAACTAGTTCTGTGAACATAATATTTACCATAGACTAGAGAGCAGAAGAAATGTTCTTCTTAGTCTCACGTTGACAGTGCAATGCTTCGATCCTGCCTACAGTTGTCATGAGACCTCAAGTCCTCTTCAGAACTCATGGGAAACACTTTGTCCCATGAGTCTCTGCTCCTCTCACAGCATCTATCATAGCATACTGGAGTCATTTCAGTGTTTGTTTGCATTTAAGCTGAAACCCTTCTTAAAGTTATTTTAAACTGAAATAGAATGAAAACATTCCCCCATTTCCTTTCTTCCTCTAGATTCTCCCAACACTCACCACGGTGACTCCCCCTTGGACCCTTTCCTGCTCTTTCAAGCTGTTGTCTTCTTTATCTTTGATCACCTTTGTTGTATACATCTATACGCATGTGTGTGCACATATGTACAGACACAGAGAGAGAACCGACTGTGTCCATTTTTGTTGTGTGTTTATAGCTTTTAGGATGACCACTGTGCATTGGACAACCAATAAGGGGTTCACCTGTGGGAGAAGCAAATTCTCATTCTTCCAGCAATCGGCACTTGCCTATAAATTCATTGTCTAGGGATGGAAGATCATAAAAGCTTTCCCCTTTTACATTAACATGTCCACAAATAGACTGTAATTCTAGTCTTTTTCTGCAGCCGTTTCTAGAACAGACTGTTCCTGGTTATACTGGCTATTACAATCTTTTCCTGCCCTCTTCCTCAATGTTCTCTGAGCCACAGAATGAAAAGCTATGATGCAGATGTATAAGATGAAAGCTTCCTGGAAGCTGATTGCATAGGAATCAACCCCAAACATGGATACCACAAGATTTCAGTATCTTGTTCAATGGATATGTTCAATTTTCTTCTCTGGGTCAGAATTTCTATCTGCATTCCAAAAGATATTTATTTGCCAGATGTACCATTTCCCAACCAATGTTCGATGACTTTTACAAGAAATATGACAAAACTGTGAAATTGTTTGTTCAATATCAAAAACTAAAACATGTTCATTTGGTAAATTCCTGTTTGATCAACTCAAGCCAGCCAAACTCTCAGTGTGGAGACATGAAGTTAAGATGAAGTCTTAACTGCAAAACTACTGGCAACTAATGGCTGTGGGAGAGGAAGATTCGGTTTTATTTGAGGGTGTGGCCCCTAGTAGACTAACTAAACTCTAGTGAATGGTCAAACACGCAAGATCATGTGGACTGTGCAAATTTGACTTACTTGTTGCATTAAAACCTACAGGAGGGCTGGAGAGATGGCACAGTCCTTAAAGGCTAGGCTCACACCAGAAAAAAATAAGAGTAAAAATCTACAACAATGTATCGATGTTTAAATGAGTATCAATAAAATGACTTCTAAACATCCGTCATGGAATATTTGAGGAAATTGTGGCCCTATACTTGGTTAATAGTTGTCAAGTACATTGGAATTTAATTTAGATAATCTTTACCTTTGAGATCTCCTCAATGTTGCCCCAGTGTCCAGGAAGGCAGCTGCTATCTCAGGAACATCATTAAGTACAGCATGGTGGAGAGCAGTCTTCCTATTTTTATCTTTCAAGTTTTGATCAGCTTACTCCTACAGCAAGAAGATGATGATGTCTTTTTCCATTTTGGGTACAGCCTGTGCATATTGTAAAAAGAAAAACAGTGTCGTTTTAAAGAATTCAAAGTAGGCATTTAACAGCTTTCACTATGATACATAATAAAAGTGTCATGTTCTTGTTATCGGTGGTATTAATATCACAGCCAGAGAGCACAAAGAACCCAACTAGTTCAAGGTGTCCATAGAAGCAATGCACACCGCAGGGCTAACCTGTGGGAACTTGAGGCATTTTTATTGAAAGTGTAGGCTACTATGTCAACATGTGCAATCACTCACATGCTTTGCAATCATTCCATGACATGTAATTCCTCTGCCTCCCCACAACAACTGATATTTAACTTTCTTCCAAACATTATGTTCATTAGCTCTTATTATCCACTGTGTTAGTAAAACTCACTATCCAGAACTCTTGTGGCAATGGGAAGAAAACTCATGACTGTCGCAGGCTAGGTGAGTTCTCTGTCACTCATCTAGTTCTATTAGAGCCAAGGCTCTGGCCCAGAGTGGCCTTTCTGAACAGAGAGAGCATGACCTTTGGGTTGAACTCCTACTGACCCCGCATCCTCTCTAAGCAGCATTATCTCCAGCTATCCCTTAGGCTGTCAGTGCAGTGATTCCCTCATCCTTGAAATGGGGAACAAATTAACTCTTCTCCTTGTGTATTAGGATATATCAATGAGAATCTTTACAACCACTCTGGATGGATTGTTACACAACAGCTTAACATGGTAGATATTTAAATTATTAATATTACAGTGTCATAAAAATTTCAAGTAAACAATAATTGATTATATACTTTAGAAAGATTTCCAAAGTTATTTATATACTTCAGAGAGCCTAAAATGCTGTTTGGTTGTTTTTATTTAAATTGAGACGGGGTCTGCTTTGTTAAGAAAGCTGCCGTGATTAATTAATTAATTAATTCTTAATATGGTACAGTGCTGAATTTAAGATTCTCTTTTTCTCACATTTTAGCTCACCTCAAATTGGACTGTTATTGACAATTCATAATGTACAACAACGACCACTGACACTTAAAACCTATGTTTAGTACTCAAGGTAGGACATCATCACACAAACCATGGTGTCTCTCACTAAGTGAGATGGGACATGTATGCATGGCATTCCTAGTCTTTCAATATGGATTTTAATAAATGCTAGTTCTAAATGTGCTCTAGATAACAGCTGTGAAAAATATCAACAACAAAATGTAAATGCATGGCAATCTTTATTTTGCTTTTTACAAAACTTTTAAGCCTAAGGAAACTTGGGTCCCAATAAGTAAGTGTGCCTTATTTTTGACAATAGCTAAATTCATAGGACACATAGAAATCAGATATTTGCTATGCTTAATGTGAGTATCTAGTAGCAGTTTCACAAGGGAGATTTAGGACACTTTGGGCCACCTTGAGATGGGCTTGAATTGGAAAAGCTAGATAAGTTTGATGCTTCATAAGTTATGAAACTTCTAGTAAGCTTTTAGAATATCCCTATTCTTTTTTGGTGGTCCCTGATCATGGGGGAGAGAGTATAATAGAGGTATCTCATTTGTAGCTGAGCATTCCTCTGTCATTTAATTCCTGTGTTTTGAACAATTGTGAGTTTCTCTGTTAACCACGCTACACTGCTCAAAAACCTGATGGGACTGGAGATCTGAACTATTATCTGAGAGTAAACATAACAATTTGGTGGCAGTTTGGGACTCTGTCCATTTATCACAACAGTAGTAGGTTCACCCATAGGGCCAGCGAATTCTACAACTCTTATCCCATGGCCAGATTTACAGTACTTTTTTATTTCAATTAATTTTCAGTATTAAATAGTAAAAAAAAATCATACTCATGAATATACAGATATTTTGAAAAAAAACATGGAAGCTCCTTGGGAAACAAAGCGATAGCTAGCATGAGATCCAGCAATCACACTCCTGGGTACAGACCCAAGGGACACAGAACCAGCATCTCAGAAGTTGGTTCATGTGCTCACAACTGTGACATTCACAGTAACCAAGGAATGGGAATCGCCAAGTGTCTGTCTGCTGGTGAATAGGAAAGACAGGGAACAACAACACACTGGGAAATTCCTCAGTCATCTCAACCTCCAGTTACAAAATGAGACACTTTGCTGGCTTTCAGCAAATATGGAACATGGTCTCTTCATGAATAGCAGTAATTTATAGCTTAAGTTGTGCTTTCTAGTAATATTCCTCTTATTTTTGTTCATCACAGTGATAACTATGCTGCATCACATGTCAGTTCTAATGCAGATGTGCAGGGTAAAATCTGGGTTCTTTATAGACTGGAAAGGGTAGTGGAAGATCTGAATCCCCACCAAAAAACACAGTTCAACAAGTCTCACACTATTTCTACTGTCAAAGACATAAAGAAACAGGTCATGAGAGAGAAATCGCTAATGAAATATACGCAAATGTCACTATGGGGGTCATTTAACCCAAATCACACTTAGGTGTGAGTTTCAACACACAGCTTGTACAAGAGTGTACCTATTAATGTTACTATGACTGCCTTGAAAAGTAAGTAAGGGAAACTTACTTCCCTTGAAGTTCACATTCCAACATTTGAATCAGGTTTGGCCAGAATTTCTCCTTTTACCCACAAGAGAGGGTGATACTTTGAGTAGAGGGAACAACATCTCACAATAATGAATGACACAGGTCACTCTGTGCCCAAATATTTCTACATCCATGTTCTATCTCTGATGTCCAGCGTCATCCAATATTCTGTGCAGGAGAGAGCAATGTAGCAAGACTTAGGAACCAGCAATGGCCACTCCTTCACCTGCTGTATCAGCCTGTCCTTCCATCAGGCACTCTGACTTCCCACTATCTCCAGGTGACACCCAGAACTACTCATAATCATGAGCCATGATGCCCTTTGGGATTTCCAGAATGCAGTGAGGTCAGCCTTCTGTGATGTCACCGGTAAATCACTGCCCTAGAAACAGCAGTGTTCTTTGCCTGAGGACTACACAATGTCCAGCAAGGAGGGTTGGGATTCAAAGACAGCCCATGTGTCTGGGTAAGTTTGGGCTGTTTTGTGGGAGGAACAATACCTGAAATTCAGTCCATGAGTGACTCACTTAGTGTGAGGCACTTTTTCATCAGAACCTTTAATATGGAGAATAAACAGAGTGAGGGACTGGAAATGTTTCTTCCTGAGGACAGTCCATTCTATGCAGGACAAGAAAGAGCAAGGATGGGAAGTCTCATAGCAGTGGTTCTAGCCTCCAAAGACCACAGGGAAAGAAAGCCTCATCTCACCAGAGAAAGGGGCTTTGTAAGGAAGCTGCACAGGAGTCTCTTGACCAGGATTCCAGTTTGTAACCTAGGTAAGGAAGGATGAGCATTGCTGTTTGGATGCCCACATTAGACCTTCACTCAGACCATGTCTAGGGAAGGGAGGAAAAGCATCCAGGATACTGATGTCTGCTTCACTAAGGACTTCTGTTGTATCAGTGTTTTCATATGTACTCATAGCTGACACAATATTCGAACAAACATTACTGTCACTGTCATAAGAAACATCATGGCAGCACTCTACCCTCCAATTCTCTTCTTCTATACCTGTCTTTTTACCTTTATGTGTGCTCGTGTCTGCAGGTTTATATCATAGGTAAGATAACTGAGAGAGGACACTGATTGCTGTCCCATATCTTTCCTACCAAAGTACACATTGTTATAAGAGTCAGGGTGATTTTATATTTATACTTTATTAATAAGATGACCTCACCACATGGGCAGCCTTCTACTTTACTGGGACAGTGTGCTCAGCACAGTGCGGGAAAGCATGGTTGTTCCTTTTGCTACACTCAGACAGAGAGGAAGAAGTTGGACAGAGGTGTGGTCAGGCCTCTATTACCTCATAAAATATCTCATCGCCAAGGAAATGGTTGTGGTGTTGATGGGGGGACCCTGTGTCGATGGGGGTGGACTGGATTTCAGTAGGAATTTCTGTTATGCTGTGAGGTTTGAGCTATGTGGAGGGAGACACACATGCAGGATATCTGGGAAGACGACCTAATTAAACATCACTGTGTTATAATGGGAAGTAGAAAATGAAAGGGGGTATGAGGAACAATGAATTTTTGAGGTGCTTTTTTTTTGATACAGGCTCTCTCTGAGTAGCTTTGGAACCTGTCTTCAAACTAGCTCCTGCAGACCAGACTGGCCTCAAACTCACAGAGATTCACCTGTCTCTGCCTTCCAGGTACTGGGATTAAAGTCATGTGCCACTGCAGCCTGGCCAAGGTGCCTTTTAACAAGACCTGTGCCATAGCAGTAGAAATAATTTATCTATTATGATGTATGCTGAGGAATTTGCCAAACAAGGATTCATGGAGATGACACCCACAACTCACAAGGGAATGAGGTCAAGGGATGACAACACCCTAACTATAACACTGACTGGTACAGGATGAAGCCCGTTGTTGTTCTTCAAGTCCTGGACAACTGTCAGCTATGCCAGTCCACAGTGTCTAAGACATGTGGAAAACACTTCACAGACACCTACTGGAGGGGTTCTGAAAGGACTTTGCTTCTTCCCATCACTAATCTTATCATTTCTAACAAGAGATTGTGCCACTACAACTGAAGTTAGAGACAAAATATAGAACAGAACTAAAACCATCGTTCTAACCTCATACCCTTCCCACTATCCACATTTATATTTAAATGGTATGTTATACTATGTGTGGTCTGTATATATATGTGGGCATGTGCCTTCAGGTATTATAAGCATTCAAGTATTTGTAGGAGCAAAGACCTGAATGATGGTGTGTTAAATGGAACGGCGGGCCGTTTCCCACCACCTGCCCGGCTAGCTTTACCCGAAATAATTACATGGAAACTACATTCTTTTAAACACTGCCTGGCCCATTATCTCCAGCCTCTTATGGGCTAATTCTCACATCTTGACTAATCCATATCTAATAATCTGTATGCCACCATGAGGTCGTGGCTTACTGGGAAAAATTCAGCATGTCTGAACCCTGGTGACTGGTTCCATAGCGTCTTGCTCATTGCATTCCTTGCAGCATTCTGTTCTGTCTACTCAACCCACCTATGCTCTGACCTATCAGGCCAAGCAGTTTCTTTATTAACCAATGAGAGCAACACATAGACAGATGACCCTCCTACATCATTTCATCTTTTTCTGTTTAAACAAAAAGAAAGACTTTCACTTTAACACAGTAAAATTACATATAACAAAACAGTTGTCAAGCAAGAATTGCAGTTAAATATTTATATCTACTTTATCTTTTATCATAAATAAGGAATGCGCCTATGGTATATTACAACCAGAAGTATCCCAGGCCTAGATCAAACAGAGCCCTGGAACACCTGGCTCAGATTCTTTCTCTTCCAATAAGCCCTGGGCATAAGAAGACTGCCAAGGGCAAAAGTAAAGAACATCAACATTGTGTTTAGACCATGTACCCTGAGCCACACTGGTCCTAGGTCTGATTTTCAGCTATTTTACAACCAGCTAAGACATCAATGCAGACACATCTCTGCTTGTTCATCGATAATCTTGGCCTTGACTACACTACTCTCTTTCTGAGCATTCATGTAAGCTGACATACTCAAAAAATAGGTGTGTGTGTGTACACACACACACACACACACACCTATTTTATTTAATGCTGACCACATTCTCAACACATATCAGCAAGTATGAAGCATTGCAGTAATGTGCCAGGGGCTCACTGAAATGTTATGTCAACATAGAGATAACACACACAAAAAAAGAGGTCATACAGTGTCATCTAGCTGTCTGAGACATAATCTTAACTTGAATTCAAGAGCCCTTAAACTGATTTCTTTAGGAATGAACAGTTCTCAAATGTAACTCATGCAAAAGCCTGTTTTTAAAACATTGTTGACTAATGCAAATTTGGTCTTGATCTGAGTAACTGACTCCTGGTCACATTATATCTTTCAAGATTCAGAACTTGATGATGATGTAATTACTAACCTAGGAACATGGGCATGAACAGGCCTCAAAGGAAATCAATCTGCTCCTGAACTGCAAGTTCCCTGAGCTATCATTTTCAAGGGTGTGTGGGTCACACCCTTGCTCTATGCATTCCAGGACAAAGTCCCCAAACAGAGGATCCAGGCCTTAAAGAGACCAAACCTCATCTCAATGATCAAAGGAAATGGACACCCCATAATCATACCCAGGTCTGAAGTCCAGCATTATTTTTATGTCAATTTATTTTGTTGGACACACCATAGACTCATTTGTGACCCAGGCCATGCCATGTTCACCAAGACAATTGGATTCTTTACCAATGAGTGACATCAGATCATAAGCCATGATCTGGGATCAAGAAAAAATTCATCTGAATGCTCCTTTTGGTTCCGTTCTGGTTTGTGGGTGATATTTGTAATTGTACCAACACAGGCATAATTCTCACAAATGTGTCAAGGCAGCATCATGGCTTTGAAATAATCTGAACCACACGTGAATGTCAAATGACAGGGACACTACTTGGAATAAAGGGTGTGCTGGCTGCACCCAGGACATCTCTGTGTCCAGTTCAAGAGCAACAGTTTGACCTTGGGGTTGACCTAGGACATGTACTACTACAGTAATGTCTACACACTCTAACATGATGAGTTGGTTGTCTGAAAAATGAGAAAAGGGCAAAGGTTATAAACTGACTTCCATGAGGCCCTGCCAGCTCCCTGATTACTAGTAAGTCAGGTCAAGATTAAATTTCAGGGTGTGAGGGTTACACCCTCTCTTTACAAGACCAAGTACTTTGCTGACAGTAAGCAAGCCAGGACCGCAAACCATGGCTTTGTGAATGTGAAATGTGAATGTGAAAAGGACCCACTCTCCTTAATGATAAAAAACATGGTCATAACTTAATATCAAGAATGATTACATGGCACATGGCCCTATAATAACTTTAACTGATTTTTACTCAAGGCTAAACTATATTCCCCAATCTTATTAAATGCAGAAAGAAGGCTTCCTAAGTAGAAGACAGACTCCAAATTGATAACAATATGGGCTGTGACTCACTTTCTACAAGAAATCTGTGTCAAATTTGAATTCTCTCCATCAAATGCAAAAGATATGCTCACCATGGAGGACCCAGGACCATGAATGTATGAAAGACACCAGAGAATCAATCTGGGCACATTTGACAAGATGAGTGTGTGGACCACACCCAGAAGCCATTATGTGCCCAGCTGTCTTCAATAGATTCAGAACAAGTGATCGTGTTTGTGTTGACCAACACCACCACCTCAGAGAATGGCTTACCACATTAGTGTATGGTGTACCTCGGTGTGTGGTATACCTGGAATATGCTTTATTCAAAAAACTGTTTCATTTTACAGAAGACATAAGCTTCTACATCGTCAGTCTTAATTTGTATTATTATCCCCATGGTGGCCATAACTTCAAATAAATATGTAATTATTGAATCTGTCTTGTCAGAATACAGAATTCAAAGCAGTTGCCCATTGAAATTCTGAATATGTATCTATGGTATAGTGTATATATTTAAATTTTCCAGACTCAACAAAATGAAACACATTCATTTGCCAAATTTCATTTCTTTGTATACCCTCTACTATCAAAGTGTTATCATAGTTATTAGATTCACTATTGAGTATATCTCTATCTCAGGTCCATTCCTCTGTGAGTGTTGATCTTGCCTTTAAATGCCTAATTACCCTTTGATGTTGTGAATTAGAATTTACAAAAGCCAAAGATTCAACTATTATTTGTTTAAATTCTCTATTTGTTATCATTATATTTACAGATTAAATCAATATTTGTAAAATAAAATCAGTGAATGTTTCTTTGTGTCCTGTATTATAATTTTAAATGACTCAGTTCTGAAGGTGTAAGTCACAAAACAATCCCACACCTATTTGGAATTATGATTAATAAAAGGGTTATTTACTTAAAGAGAAAAATTTACATATCACCGTTCTAGATAACAGCCCTCTGTGTGACCAGGAAAGGAATCTATTAACCAGAAGCAGAGCCAGAAGCAAGGGGGCGAGAGCAGGGATGCCACTGCTTTTTAAATCAAATGAGACCACACCCAAGTGGGCTGGTATATTAAAGGCTATTGGCTGAAGGAGCAGGAGGAGCTCCCATAGCACAGTTCCCCTTTTAAGAGTTCTCTAACATTTCCTAAGCATTTAAAGCTGATGTATGCCAGAGAATTAATGTGTGGTCATCATGTAGAGTTTGACTTCAAATGTCAGCATAATTGTCCTCTCCTGGAAGTTGTTCTTGGGAAATTTCAATACCTTGACCCCTACATAATGGTTCAATATTCCTAGATTAATCTTTGCATCAGGCTTTTCATTGGAATTGAAGACCAGGTTCCAATACGGTTGTAACCAAGACTTCACAATCTTGTGAGAAAATTCTGTTACCAGTTGCCCATACACCCACCTCACAAAAGGTGAATGCATAATATATGAAATGATTGCTTCCTTAAATCTTAACTCTAACATTTCCATAGGAATTTAGTGAGCCCTTTCATGGACTTGGGAATATTATCTGTAATTTGGCAGTTGGTCCTGCATTGTGAATGCATATATCAAAGTTGTTTTTTGATAACCTTTTGATGCTCCTTTCTAATTTTATAATGAAATAATGTGCTTGATTCTTCTTTAAATTATTCTGTCTGTTCATGAGTATCTATGTTGTGTGTTTTATTAAGGTTTTCTGAGGCTTGTAAGTAATCAGTAAAAATTGCATTATTTTCTTTAGCTAAATTTCTAAGGCCTGTATCTTGGCACTGATATCAACCAATATTTTTAGGGATAAAATGGAAATAATCA
This sequence comes from Myodes glareolus, assembly GCF_982192425.1. Lineage (NCBI taxonomy): Eukaryota > Metazoa > Chordata > Mammalia > Rodentia > Cricetidae > Myodes > Myodes glareolus. The sequence goes on along the minus strand of NC_142039.1, from coordinate 24,664,464 downwards.
TACCAATAATGATTATAATTAACATTACATAAATCCAAGCTAAGTTATTTATCTCCTAATTTAATTGTTTCACTTTCTAACCATCTATTGTGACCTAACTCCCTTCATTGTAATATTGTCTCCATTTTTAACATGGGAAAAAATTTTTTGTGTCTCTTTTTAAAACTTATTCCCCCATTGAAGAATTCCAAGTTGTCTCACCAAATCTGCTGCTGATGACAGTTAAATGTTAGGCAGGCTTTCACTGTGTAGCATATTTGGGCATAGAATACAGGCTGTGCACAGCCTAGTCGAGGACAGCTGGTGATTGTGCATGAGAAGCCTGAGGAGAGGGTCAAGAAAAACCCACAAGTCATGGAGAAAAGGAGTCAAAGAAACCAGCCATCTGAAAGGTTGACACGGGGGAACTTATGAAAGCAGCACATGTGACAGGTGGGAAGTAATAGCATAGAACTGCCTGAAGGCAGAGCTGTCTGATGGTGAGGGACATTTTACACTGGTTGTATTGGGAACCCAGGCACTTGTGGCATTTGAGAGTTGTGGAAATTGCTGTAAAGAGGGTGCAACAGGAAAACCCCAGACTTGCTCTGTGGGCTTCAGTAAGAAAAAGAATAGCCAGCATGCAATGGGTGCTGTCCATGCATGCAGATACGGTGGGTGCTGGTAGCTTCAAAATTAGGGTCAATCTTGTGAATTCATGCCCAAAAGTTAGATACCATATGAACTGTGGATATAATTTAGCTTTATCAATAAAAAAATCAGAGTCAAATATCGGGGTAAGAATCTCAAATATCAGAGAAGCAGGGAGCAGCCTTTAGTTGCTTCCTACCTCTTGTGTTCCTCCATACAAAAAGGCCAAGATAGGCTCACAACCCAGCCTTAGGGCCTGCTGTTTCCTCTCTATCTGTAGTCCTTCGAACCTCTATGATTAATTTTGGTCAGCAAGTGGCTGTCTCTGCCCTGACTCCAATCAATCTTTATGTGACAAAACAAAATCAAAATATCATACAACAATGTTTGTTCTTTGTCTCAGCTATGTTTAAACATTTTTATTGGTGTTGTTGGTGCACAATCATGTTTTGACCTTCTTTTTCTTTTTTTAATTGAAAGTTTTTTTGTTTTGTTTTACATATGATGAGATATGCCTGACATTCTCACTCAATCTCTTTCTTTCTGCCTCTGCTACTCTGTCTTTCTCTGTTTCTGTCTGTCTCTCTCTCTCTCTGGTGAGTCATGTTTGGTTCTATACTAAGTCTGTGAGCCATCCATCTCCTAGTTTCTGGCCATCTATGCAGTATCAGGCTTGTACACCCTTTTCTGCTTTGGGTCTCAAGTTATAACAGTCATTAGTTAGCCGCTCTCAGAAGCTCTAAGTCACCATTGCCCCAGAACATCTTGCATGCAGGACAGATTTTAGTCTAAAGGTTTTATGTTTGGCTTATTACCTTGGTCCCACCACTGAAACCATGCCTGGATACTGAAAGGAGCCAAGTAAGGTTCCATATTCTTCATTACTTGAAGTCCTCACTAGGGTAACTCTAGCAGGTTTCAGGAATTTATTTACTACACTAGATATCTACATTGCACCCCAATGCCCACCTAATACAGTTGGTGTTCACTGTACTCTCTACCTCCATCCCCTACTTGATCTTTCTTGTTCTCATCTCCACCTGCCCCCAGTCTGCATGAAAAATGTGATTTATTTTCCCTTCCAAGGAAACTATGTGTTACCTCTACAGCTCTTCTTGTTACTTAACATCTCTGGGTCAGTGAATTGCAGTGTGATTACATTATACTTCACAGCCAATATCTACTTATAAATGAGTACATACCATACTTGTATTTCTGTGTCTAGCTTGCCTGCCCCAGGCTGACTTTTCTAGTTCTATCCATTTGCTACAAATTTCATGATGTCATTTTTTCTAACAGTTTAATGCTTCATTTTGTAAATTTTCTTTTGTCCAGTATTCAGATGAGTAGCATTGAGTTTGTTTCTAGGGTCTAGCTATAATAAACAAAGTGTCTATGAATACAGTTGAGCAAGTATCCTTACTGTAGGATGCTTCATCTTTTGCGTATATGCCCAAGAATGGTATACCATAACCTTGAGTTATATGAATTCTCCATTTTTGAAACACTGCCATATTGATTTCCAAAGTAACTGCCAGTTTCCACTAACATCAGAAATGGAAGAGTGTTCCCTTTGCTCACAACCTTACTAGCATGAAGTGTCATGGTGTTATTGATCTCAGCCATTCTTACAGATGTAAGATATAATCTCAAAGTCATTTTGATGTGCATTTCCCCAGTAACTAAGAGCCTTGCACATTCAATAAATCAACTGGTTTGTTTTGATGCCAATATCATGATGTTTTTATTACAGTAGTTCAGTTGTAAAGCTTGAAATCATGGATGGTAATACTTCTGGAAGTTCTTTATTTGTTCAGAATTCTTTTAGCTATCCTAAGTTTTGTTTTTCCATAGGGCATTATGAGTATAGGGCATCTTTCTATCTTCTGGTGTTTCAGTTTTATTCAAAGACTTGAAGTTTTTGTCATGGAAATCTTTCATTTTTTTATTTATATTGTTTCTGGCTATTGTAAAACATGTTGATTCTATGATTTCTTTATTAGATATTTATTTGTATGAAGGTTACTGATTATTTTAGTTCTTCCTGTTTTTAGCCAAATTGCTAAAAACATTAGTCAATTGTAGGAGTTCTCTGGTAGAATTTTTGGGGTTGTTTATGTATCACCTACAAATTGTTTGGGGTTGCTTATGTACCACCTGCATTTAATGATACTTTGACTTTTTCCTTTTAAATTAATATCCCCTTGTTTTTTAGTAGTCGTATTCCTTTAAGATTTCAAGAACTATATTGAATAGCTAAAGAGAAAGTGAACACTTACTTCTGTTACATATGTTAGTGCAACTGCTTTGTGCTTCTCCCCATTTAATGTTTTGTTGGTTATATGTTTGTTATAAATTACCTTTATTATGTTTATGGATGTACATTGTGTCCTAATCTCTCCAAGGTTTTTTTTTTTATTACAAAGCATTGTTAGCTTTTGAGAAACACGTTCTCTGTATTTTGTGAGGTGATTTTGTGTGCTTTTTCATTCAGATTTTTACATTATGGATTATATTGACTGATTTTTACATATTAAACCATCCTGCCTCTTTGAGATTGAGCCTACTTGTTATATGCTCTTGGATTAAATTTTGAAAATTTATAGAATGTTTCTCCATCAATATTTACGAGGGAAGTTGGTCTGGAACTGTTTTGATTCAGTTTATGTGTTGTTTGAGTATCAGAGTCGCTGTGGACTCATAAAATGAATTGGTTAATGTTCCTCCCAATTCTGTTTTATAGAATTATTTGAGGCGTATTTGTACTCACTCTTCTTGAAAGTTTTATAAAATTCTGTACTAAAACCATTTAGCCCCTTTGTTTCATTTTTTGTATGTCTGTCTGTTTGTTTGTTTGTTTTGTTGAGAGACTTTCAATGACTACTTCTACTTTGTTAGGTCTAATTAAGCTGTTTATCTGATCTTTTTTTTTTCAAAGTTTATTAAAATACAAAAATCTCCATTTCTGCCCCTCCTCCCAACACCCTCCCACTTCCTCCACTCCCTTCCCTCCTCCCTCTCCATTCCCAATAACAGTCAGGGTCTCCTGCCCTCTGGGTAGTTCAAGCTCCTCCCCCCTCCCTCCAGGTTCAGGAAGGTGAGTGTCCAGACAGACTGGATCCCAAAAATCCAGTATATGCAGAGGAAACAAGTCCCAGTGTCATTGTCAATGGCTTTTCAGGAAGACTCCGGGCCAGCTACGTTTAGAGAATCCGGCCTCATTCAGGGAATCTGGCTGGATTACATGCTCGCTCAGTCCCAGACCACTGGCTTTGGTGAACTCTCATTAGATCAGTCCCCTTGTATCAGTGGGTGATCGCCCCCTTGCGGTCCTGATTTCCTTTTTCATGTTCTTCCTCCTTCTGCTCCTCATTTGGACCTTTGGGGACTCAGTCTAGTGCTCCAATGTGGGTCTCCATCTGTATCGCCATCCCTTGTCGAATGAAGGTTCCCTCTGATCTTGCCTTCCTTGCTCACATTCTTTTTCCTTCTGCTTCTCGTTTGGACCTAGGGAGTTAAGTCCAGTGTTCCAATGTGGGTCTCCGTCTCCAACTCCATCCATCGCCAGATGAAGGATCCCTCCATTGTATCTTCTGGTCTGTTTATCTGATCTTGAATTAACTTTGGTCAATGGTATCTCTGGAGACATTTCTCCATTTCTTCTAGATTTTTCAATTTTTTCCAATACAGGTATTTAAAATATAATCTAGAAATTATTGTGTTTCATTGGTATCTGTTTTTATCTTCGTTTTTCATTTCTGACTTTGATCATTCAAATATTCTCTTCATCTCTTAGCTTGTTTAGATAGATTTGTCTATCTTGACTTTATTAAATTACTAACTCTTATTTTATTGATTCTGTATATTGTTTTGTATACCTCTTTAAATAAATTTTAGCCCTTAGTTTATTTCCTGTCATCTCATACTCCTCATGCATTTTTACTTCATTTGTTCTAGGACTTTCATGTGTATAGCTAATTGCTAGTATGAGATTTCTCCAACTATTTTATGTAGGCACTTAGTTCTATGAATTTCCCTGTGAGCACCAATTTCATTGTGTCTCATAAGTTTGGGTATGCTCTGCATTTATTTTCATTGAATCCTAAAAAAGTAATTAATTTTTTTTATTTCTGTCTTGACCCAGTATCATTCACTTAGGAATTATACAGTTTCTATTACCTTGTAGGCTTTTGGTTAGTTCTGTTGTCATAATCTAATTTAATCGATGGTTGTTTAATATGAAGCAGGGGTCTTTTTGTATCTTTTGAGACTTGGTTTATGACTGAGTATATGGTAAATTTTGGAGAAATTTCCATGAGGTTCTGTGAGGGAGGTTTATTTTGTATTTGAACAAAATGTTCTCTAGAGATACTTGTTAACCATATTGTCTCTAATGTCTCTGTTTAGTTTTCCTTTCTTTTTTTTTTTTGATGATCTGATGTTGGTGAGAGTGGGATATTTATCACTATCAATGAATGATAGTTGATGCATGATTTAAGATTTAGTAATGTTTCTTTTACAAACATGGTTGTCCTAGTGCTCCATATGGTGATATTTTGTTTGTGGTCTAACAAATCAAGGTTTCCAGAAGATCAGAGGGTAAAGCCAGCTTAATCACACATATCTGAAGTTCTGTACATCAGACAGGAAGTGATATGGATGGTACAGGGAGAGAAATAACAGGAGGGGACAGGAGTGCAGCCTTTTTCCATTGAGAGTTAGCAAGGTAAGAGTTTGCAGTGGCTTGCTCTTTCTCTCTCTGACCTTTCAGCATTTACCCCAATATCTGGAACCAGGTTTTTATTATTAAGACCTATTAGAATTCACGCAATAGTTAAAAGCATAACTGTCAAGAATTCAAATGTCATCTCAGTGAAATTTTCCTTTGATGGGTGTGAAGTGTCCTTCCTCATCTCTTTTGATTAATTATGGTTTGCGGTTTTCATTTTGAAAATTAGAATAGTTGCTCCAGCTTGCTTCTTAGGTCTGTTTTCTTTTAAAATACTTTTCTAACCATTTACTCTGAGATAATATCTATCATTGATGATTTTGTGTGCTTCTTGTATGCAGCTGAAGGTTGCATCCTGTTTACTCATCCATTATGCCTTTTTTATTGGGAAATTGAATGATTTGGTATTGATAATTGAGAGATATCAATTACCAATGCATGCTAATTTCTGCTACTTTATTGTTGGTAGTGGTGACAGTGTGCTTGTGTGTGTGTGTGTGTGTGTGTGTGTGTGTATGTGTGCATGTGCGTGTGCATGTGTGTGAGTGAGTTTTTGCTTTCCTTTTATTTTGTTGGTGCAAAATTATTTATTTCTTATATTTTTATGGGAAAAGTTAAAGTCCTTGGGTTAAATCTTTTCTTGTAGGATCTTCTGTAGTGCTGGATTTGTAGGTAGTATTTAAATTTGTCTTTATCACGGAATATCTTATTTTTTTCCTCTATGCTGATTGAAAGTTTTTCTGGATATATTAATCTGGGCTGACATTAAGTCTCCAAGATATCTGTCCAGGTTATTCTATCTTTTAGAGTCTCCACTAAGAAGTCATGTGTAGTTATAATAGGTCAGCCTTTATGTGTTCCTTGACCTTTTGCTCTTGCAGCTTTTAAAAATCATTCCTTTGTACTGCATGATTTGTGTTTTGATTACTACATTGCCAGGGGACTTTTTTTCTTCTTCTAATCTATTTGATGTTCTGTATGCTTCTTGTACCTTTATAGGCATGTCCTTCTTTAAGTTAGGAAAATTTTCTTGTATAATTTTGTGGATAATATTTCCAGGGTTTTTAAGATGGGATTCTTCTTCTACTTCAGTTCATATTATTATAATGCTTGGTATTTTCACAGTGTCTCTGATTTCCTGTTTTTTTGATTTTTTCGTTAGATTTTAGAAAGTTTTACTTTTAACATTTTTTGACTAATGTATATATTTCTTCTATAACATCTTCAACACCTGAGATTCTCTCTTCCATCTTTTGTATTGTTAGTGTCCCTTGATTCTATAGTTACTGTCTCCTTGCCTAGATTTTTTTCATTTACAGAATTCCCTCAGTGTGTTTTCCTATTTTATTCTTTTTCCATTTTCAGTGCTTAAACACTTAATTTATTTCCTTCAATTGTTTGCATGATTTTCGGCTTGTTTTTGTTTTTATTTTATTTTTCTTGGCTTTCTTTAAGAGATTTATTGATTTCTTGAAACTTTTTTGGTTCGATTTTCTTCCAATTCTTTAAGGGACTTATTCATTTTCATTTGACCCTCCTCTATCATCTCCATAAAGTTGGTGCTCAGGTTGTTTTTTTTTTTTTTTTTTTTTTTTTTTGCATGTCAGTTGTTTTGGAATATTCAGGGCCTCTGGTGGTAACATATTGATCTTGCTATTCTTGATATTCTTATACTAGCACCTAGAAATCTGAGTTTGGCGTGGTTACAGGTCTAGGTGCTGAATTCTGAGTTTGTCTGTGCTCCATGAGTGTTTTGCCTCTGCTTTCAGATCTTTTTCTATCAGTTTAGTGGCTGAATCTGAATCTATTTATATGCTAAGTACTCTCTGGGAACCCATATCCCCACAGTCTGTACCCTGCCACCCAAGCCACACTCTGGTGGAATTTCCAGTCTGCTCTCCCTTGCCCAGCCTTGGGTCTGGTACTGCTGCCAAAGGAAGTTTTCAACTAAGTCTCTGTCATTGTCTTTGCCCACAAACCTGGGATGAAAATTGAGATAAAGACCTTCTAGCTTACAGAAGAAGAAGAACAATGAGCTGCCCTGGTCAAGCAAGAGTCATGTCTGGGTTTTTTGATGTCTATCGGTTTAACATGATAAGTTCTGATTCTGACTTTTTTCAAATTATGTGTACAAGTGTGTTTTCATGTGTAGGGATGTTTTTGTATGAGTGTGGATACACACAGTATCCAGAAAAGGGTATCTTGGATATTGGGCTTTGAAAATTATTACTTTTATATTCATCTAGACATAAAATTGTCACCTATTATAAACAAAAGAAGTAATAGTTTTCAGAATGTACTTCTAAACACTTATTATAAAAATAGTTAAATCTATAGGAGCTAGAGAAATGACTCAGTGTTTAAGAGCACCGACTGCTCTTCAAAAGGAACTATATTCAGTTCTCACTACCTGCATTGCAGCTCAAAAATTTTACTCTACTATGGCTATTCTTATGAGAAAAATCCCATTCCGTGAACTTTGGATTGCCATGCCCATAAACCTTTATGTAGAACTGGGTTCAATGTTCAAATTTCTCAATTTTGCCTCAGCTTTCTGATCACATGATACACATTTTCCATTTGTGAGATAGAGAAACATACCTGCTGTTACTCCTCAAAAAATGAAAAAACTATTTTCATTAAAAAAATAACTGCCTGTAAAATGAGAGTTTTTATCTACCACAGAACATACATAAACATTTAGGCATATTAATTTTGATACATTAAGAATCATAGGAAAATAAGGCATTAAAGTAGTACATTTGCCCTGAAAATTGTTGAAGAATATGACATTTGGGGGTTTCAGAATGGGATAATATTTTACTTTCATTTTTTTTCTCTCTTAGCTGAAGTATAGTTACAGGAATTTCTAAATTTCTACAGAGTAGAAGTGACAAGTCCAGACATCAGCCTGAGCAGTATTCCTCCAGTGAAATTTCCAGAAGACATCCACACATGTCAGTATTCATCAGAAAATGGAAAATTAGGGTGACTCTCAAACCTGCAAAGACAAAGAAAATTGATAGTATATTAGAACATTCTGTATCGAGAAGTGATTTCTACGAAGCAGAGTTTAGTATGGAATAATGTAATTTTCTTTTCCCAGAGCATACAATCTTCTTTTCTTACTTTAAATAACACTGCTTTCTACTTGAAAAACAACCAATAAATGAATGATTCAATATGTCCTGTTTTCTCTAATGCTGAACATATAGAAACAAAGAATCAAATGCTCAAAGATGTATCTATCAACAAAAGGAAACAGGGAAAGAAGAATCAGCCATTGAAAACACTGGCTATTCTTCCAAAGGAATCAGGTTCTAGTCACAGCATCCAAAAGCTGGCTCACAAACATTTCTAACTCTAATTTCAGGGAAACCTATGCAATCCTCTGGCTTATATCACTCCAGGAATACATGTGATACACACATATTCATCAAGGCAAAACCCATATGATTAAAAAAGTTAAATAACAAACAAGAATATATATATATTAACAGGTGTCAAGGAGATACAGAAGGTACCATTTGACAGTATCAGTCAGTCTCTTCATTACTAGAGAAGTAATAGATGGTATAGATATTAGAGTGGGCCAACCCAAAGCCTGAATATGTGGATTTGGGTGGTAGCTAAATTGGTCAGTCCAGGCTCCTGGGGCCACATGGGATCTCCATGGTTTCAGGGTGACCTCAAGCTATCCCAGAGAAGTTTCATTGAGGATCTGGTGAGATGGTGTGCTAGAAACCAGAGGTCTTGAACCAGACCAATGACTAATTGCAATGAACATTTGTTAGCAAAATTGATTGGACAAAAGGGTATACTATGAGATGAATTGTTCATAATGGCCCAATAACAAATAAAACAGTGTTGAATATGGTAGTAGTTTGAAAGTAATTGACCCCCATAATCTCAAAGGGAGTAACACTATTATGAGGTTCATCTTTGTCCAATTGGTATAAACCTATTGGAGGAAGAGTGTCACTGTAGTGGCAGGTTTTGTGGTTTCCTATGCTGAGAATATCGCTCAGTCTCACAGTTGATGTCCTGTGCTTGCAAGGTATACCAATCTCAACTCCAGTACTGCATATGCATGTTTGCCACCATGCTCCTGTCATGATACTACTAGACTGAACCTCTGAAAGTATAAGTCACCCCCTCAATTAAATAGTGTCTTTTTAAGGAATGTCATTTCCTGTTTTTTTTTTTTTTTGCAGAAATAAAAACCCAAACTAAGTTGGTAGCAGGTGTGGAATATGCTATGATATACTAGGAGATGATTTTGTTTGGAGTAATATGGTCTTTAGACGTTTGGGTTAGAAAAAAAATAGAATGCTTTGAGCACTGCTTAATTATCAATACTAGTAGAAGCATGAAAGACAGAGCTGCTAAGGTGATTTGATGGACTCTGGGGATCCACAGGTTTCAGAGGAGAACTCAACATGACACCAGTAAAATCTAGTGACCCTACAACAGCAACACTTAACAACCAAATATAGTAGAAGCAGAAGAAAATTACCAAAAAAATAACATCAGGAGAATGCTTGAAACTCTTAAAGAGGAAATGAGCAACTCCCTCAAAGATATGAAGGAAAAGACAAAAGTTGGGAGACATCAGCAAATCCTTTAAAGACAACCAAGAAAAAGCAGTCAAACATATGAAAGAAACTCTTCAAGACTAGAAAACTGAAATAGAGACAATAAAGAAAACATAAACTGAGGGAATTATAGAAATAGAAATCATGAGAACATGATCAGAAACTACAAATACAAGCACAAACAGCAAAATACAAGAGATGGAAGAGAGAATCTCAAACACTGAAGATACAATAGAAGAAATAGACTCATCAGTCAAAGAAAACATTAACTATAACAAAAGCTTAACACAAAATATCCAGGAAATATGAGTCACCATAAAAGACCAAATCTAAGAATAATAGGTATAGAAGAAGTTCAACTCAAAAGCACAGAAAATATATTTAACAAAATTGTAGAAGAAAACTTTCCCAACCAAAAGAAAGATCTGTCTGTGAAGATACAAGAAGCTTACAGAACACCAAATACACTAGATAAAAAAACGTACCCTCACCACATAATAATCAAACATACAGAATATAGAAAGAATATTGAGAGTTGCAAAGGAAAAAGGCCAAGTAATATAAAAGGGCAGACCTACCAGATTTACACCTGATTTCTCATTGGACACAATGAAAACCAACAGGTTCTGTTCAAGCATTATGCAGACACTAAAAGACTATGGATGCAAGCTCAGACTACTATACCCAGCAAAACTTTCAATCACCAAAGAAGGACAAAACAAGATATTACATGACCTAACTATATTTACCCAATATCTGGCCACAAATCCAACCTACACAAAGTACTAGAAGAAAAACTCCAACCCAAGGGCGTTTGCTACATCCACAAAAACAGAGACAATTGATGATCTCATAGCAGCAAATCTCACAGGTGAAAACAACATACAAAATAACATCACCAATAAGGAAAACTAAATAAACAGAAGATGGGAATCTCTGGTCATTAATATCCCTTAATATGAATGGACTCAACTCACCTATAAAGAGACACAGGCTAACAGATTTGATATGAAAACAAAATCCATCCTTCTGCTGCAAAAAAGAAATACACCTCAACCTCAGAGACAGACATCGCCTCAGAGTAAAGGGTTGGGAAAAAATTTTCCAATCAAATGGACCTAAGAAACTAGCTAGTGCAGCTCTCCCAATATCTAACAGAACAGACTTCAAACTAAAATCAATCAAAAGAAATAAAGAAGGACATTTCATATTAGTCACAGGAAAAATCCATCAAGAGGAAATCTCAAAACTGAACCTTTATGCCCAAGTACATGGGCTTCATCATATGTAAAAAAAAAAAATCTAAAACTTAAATCATACATTAAAGCCCACACACTAATAGTGGGAGACTTCAACACTCCACTCTCACCACTGGGCAGGTCAGTCAGACAAAAAAATTAACAGAAAAATAAAGGAATTAACAGATGTTATGACTCAAATGGACTTAACATACATCTATGGAATAGTCCATCCAAACATAAAAGAATATACCTGGTGTGGGAGGTCCTTCTGTTTATGTGTTACTTTTATTGGTTAATGGATAAAGAAACTGCCTTGGACTGTTGATAGGGTAGTACTTAGGTAGGTAGAGAAAACTGGACTGAATGCTGGGAGAAAGAAGGCAAAGAGAGAGAAGTAATGGATCCGCTGCCTGAGACAGACACTGGGAACTTTACCTGGAAAGCCAGACCATATGGCAATACATGGATTAATACAAATGGTTAAATTAATATAAGAGTTAGTCAATAAGAAGCTAGAACTAAAGGGCCAACCAGTGTTTTAATTAATATAGTTTCTGTATGGTTATTTTGGTTCTAGGCAGCCAGGATGAACAAGCACCTTCTCCAACATATACCTTCTTCTTAGCCCCTCACGGCATCTTTGCAAAAATTGACCAAATACTTAGTAACAAAACAAACCTGAACAGATACAAAAAATTTGGAATAACCCCACATATCTTATCAGATCACCATGGCTTAATATTAGAATTCAACAACATCACTAATTCCAGAAAGCCCACAAACATATGGAAATTAAACAATGCTCAACTGAAGCATCAATGGGTCAAAGAAGAAATAAAAGAAGAAATTAAAGACTTCCTAAAATTCAATAAAAATGACCACACAAAATACCCAAATTAATTGGACACATTGACAGCAGTGTTAAGAGGAAAGTTCATATCATTAAATGCATACATAAAGAAGCTGGAAAAATCCCACACTAGTTAATTATCCGAACATTTGAAACTTTAGAACAAAAACATGCAAATTCACACAAGAGAGTTATAGGGCAGGAAATAATCAAATTGAGAGTTGAAATCAACAAAATAGAAACAAAGAAAGCAATGCAAAGAATCAATGAGACAAAGAGTTGGTTCTTTGAGAAAATCAACAGAATAGACTAACCTTTATCAAAGTAATCAAAAGGAAGAGAGAAAATACCAAATGAAAAAAATCAAAAATGAAATGGGGGACATAACAACAGGTCTGGAGGAAATACCGAGAATCATCATGTCATATTTCAAAAATCTATACTCCACAAATTGGATAACTCAGGAAATAGACATCTTTTTGGATAAATATTACTTAACAAAATTAAATTAAGACCAGATAAGCAAATTAAACATACCTGTAATTGCTAATGAAATAGAAACAGTCATCAAAAATCTCCCAACCAAAAAAAAAAAAAAAAAAGCCTAGGACCAGATGGTTTCAGCTCAGAATTCTACAAGATTTTCAAAAAATAACTAGTACCAATATTCCTCAAATTATTCTACATAATTGAAACAGAAGGAACATTGCCAAACTCATCTTATGAGACTATAATTGCCCTTATATGCAAGCCACATAAAGATATTACTAAGAAAGAAAATTACAGACCAATATTACCATGAACAGTGATGCAAATATACTAAATAAAATACTGACAAATCGAATACAAGAACACATCAGAGCCATCATCCACCATGATCAAGTCAGCTCCATCCCAGACATGCAGGGATGGTTCAACATAGAAAAATCTGTCAACGTAATCTAGCATATAACTACCCTGAAAATTAAAAACCACATGATCATCTCATTAGATGCTGAAAAAGCTTTCGACAAAATACATCCCTTCATGATAAAGGTCTTGGAGAGAGAAGGAATACAAGAAACATACCTAAATAAAATAAAGGTAATATACAGCAAGGCAACAAAACTCAAATACAAATGGATTAAAGACCTCAATATTAATCTGACCACACTGAATCTGAAAGAAGTGAAAGTTGGAAGTAGTCTACAGCACATGGGCACAGGAGACCACTTCCTATGTATAACCCCAGTAGCACAGACAATAAGAGCAATATTGAATAAATGGGATCTCCTGAAACTGAGAAGCTTCTGTAAAGCAAAGGACACTGTCATTAAGACAAAAAGGCATTCTACTGATTGGGAAAAGATCTTCACCAACCCCACATCAGACAAAGGTCTGATCTCCAAAATATACAAAGAACTCAAGAAACTAGACATTAAAACTCTAATTAACCCAATTTAAAAATGGGGTACTGAACTGAACAGAGAATTCTCAACAGAAGAAGTTCGAATGACCTAAGATTCTTAAGGTTATGCTCAACCTCCTTAGCAACCAGGGAAATGCAAATCCAAACAACTTTGAGATACCATCTTACAGCTGTCAGAATAGCTAAAATCAAAACCACCAATGACAGCCTATGCTGGAGAGGATGTGGAGTAAAGGGAACACTCATTCATTGTTGGTGGGAATGCAAACTTGTGCAACCACTTTGGAAATCAGTGTGGCAGTTTCTCAGGAAAGTGGGAGTCAACCTCCCTCAGGACCCAGCAATTCCACTCTTGGGAATATACCCAAGAGATGCCCTATCTTACTACAAAAGCATTTGTTCAGCTATGTTCATAGCAGCATTATTTGTAATAGCCAGAACATGGAAACAACCAAGGTGCCCCTCAATAGAATTAATAAAGGTGTGGCACGTATACATACACTTTAGAGTTCTACTCAGCGATAAAAAAACAATGACATCTTGAATTTTGCATGCAAATGGATGGAAAAAGAAAACGCTTTACTGAGTGAGGTAACCCAGACCCAAAAAGGTGAATATGATATGTACTCACTCATAAGCGGATTCTAGTCATTATTAAAGGACATTGAGCCTATAATTTGTGATTTTAGAGAAGCTAAATAAGAAGGTGAACCCAAAGAATAACATATATTTTACCTCCTGGATATTGGAAGTGGACAAGATTGCTGGACAGGGGTTGGGAGCATGGGGCTTGGGGTGGGGTGGGGATAAGGGGAGATGGGGAGAGAGAAGGGAAAAAGGGAGGATGGGGAGAACGTGAGGGAATGAGATGGTTGGGATGGAGGAGGGGTGGATGAGGGAGCAGGGAAGTAGATATCTTAATTAAGGTAGCAATTTTAATGTTGGCAAGTGACTTGACTCTGGAGGGGTTTCCAGGTGTCCAAGGAGAGGTCCCCAGCTTGTTCCTTGGGCAGCAGAGGAGAGGGTGCCTGAACTGGCCTTATCTTATAGCCACACTATGAATGTCTTGCATATCACCATAGAACCTTCATCTAGCGATAGATGGAGATAGAGACAGAGACCCACATTGGAGCACTGGACTGAGCTCCCAAGGTCCTTATGAGGAGCAGAAGGAGGGAGAACATGAGCAAGGAAGTCAGGACCGAGAGGGGTACGTCCACCCACTGAGACGGCGGGACTGATCTAATGGGAGATCACCAAGGCCAGTTGGACTGGACCTGATGGAGCATGCGATCAAACCGGACTCTCTGAATGTGGCTGACGGTGGAGGCTGATGGAGAAGCCAAGGACAATGGCGCTGGGGTTTTATTCTACTGCATGGACTGGCTTTGTGGGGGCCTAGTCTGTTTCGATGCTCACCTTTCTGGACCTGGGAAAAACAGGGAGGATCTTTGACTTCCTATAGGGTAGGGAACCCTGACTGCTCCTTGGACTGGAGAGGTAGGGGGAGGAGGTTGGGAGAGGGAAGGGAAGTGGGAAGAGGGAAGGAGGTGGAAATTTTCAAGAAAAAAAAGAAAAGAAAAGAAACATTTAGCTATACACCCAAATGATATCAAAGACATAAAAGATGCTTACTGGGGCCATCTAGCATAATATTAAAGTCCTAACTGAAGCTCATATGCACAAATAAATAACAAAAATTTAAAAATTATGAAGTTAAAAAAATAAAGTATTTATCTGTTTTGAGACCAGGTTTCTCACCTTGCCTCAACAGTTGGCACAGGATGGCTGGCTTGTCAGCCCTAGGGATTTGTGTGTTTTCTCCTCCAGAACATTTGAATTGCAATACAATACCATTGCACCCAGATTTTAATCATGGTTTCCAGATGTCAAACTCAGGTGTTCACACTTTCAAGTCAAGAGTGTTACTAAGTCATCTTCCAGCATTTCAGCATTAAATATTTTCTCTCTAATTTCTTAGTTCTCTACATTGACCTCTTTATTTTTAAGAAAATCAACCCTAAACCCTAATCCTCTGACTGTGCTGTCACACATATCAAGACAGCAGTTCTCAAAATAAACTTTCAGCTCCTGAATAAAAGCACATCAGAAAGAAATGAAGGTTTTTCAAACTATTAAAAATCATTAAGGTTCCTGAACACAGTAAACAATTTCATTCAAAGGTGATGCAGAGACTACAAGGTGGGTGGTCATATATTAAATAAGATTTGGATTTAATCAATTGCTGGAGAGAATGACATGTTGGCATGATGCTGATATGGGAAATGTTTCAGTGGGCTCCTCAAACTTCCCAAAGTGCATATTTGCAGGGCATACAGATTATTGCCATGACAGGGCATTCAGCAGTGATGCAGGCTTGACCTGCATATTCTCTGAAACTATACAAGCCTTCAGATACAACAGATTAAAGAGACCCTGGGGCTGCTTACCCTGCTGCTGTGAATAAGGTCAGAATTCAGAACAGACTAGAATGAATTCCAAAAGTACTCTTTCTAAATTCTGGGCTATAATTGTCTCTATATACTTTATATTTATTGAGAGATTTTTTTCTTTAAAAAAATAAAGCTTATTTTAAAATTTTGTGATTTTTGTTACTATTTTTATTTTTTATTGACTTTTATTGAGCTCTACATTTTCTCTGTTCCCCTCCCTGTCTCTCCCCTTTACCCTTCAGCTCTCCCCCAACGTCGCCATGCTCCCAATTTACGCAGGAGATCTTGTCTTTTTCTATTTCCCATGTAGATTAGATCTATGTAAGTCTCTCTTAGTGTCCTCATTGTTGTCTAAGTTCTCTAGGATTGTGATTTGTGGGCTGGTTTTCTTTGCTTTATATTTAAAAACCACCTATGAGTGAGTACATGTGATTCTGTGTCTGGGTTACCTCACTCAAAATAATTTTTTTAGCTACACCCATTCTCCTGCAAAATTCAAGATGTCATGTTTTTTTCTGATTGTGTATATGTACCACATTTTCCTTATCCATTCTTCAGTCAAGGGGCATTTAGGTTGTTTTCAGGTTCTGGCTATGACAAACGTTGCTGCTATGAACATAGTTAAGCACATGTCATTGGATATGAACATTCTTTGAATATGTACCCAAAAGTGGCATTACTGGCTCTTGAGGAAGGTTGTTTCCTAATTTTCTGAGAAACTGCCACACTGACATCCAAAGGGGCTGTACCAGCTTGCAATCCCACCAGCAGTGCAGAAGTGTTCCCCTTTCCCCATAACTCTCCAGCACAAGTTGGCTTCAGTGTTTTTGTTCTTGGCCATTCTTGTAGTTGTAAGATGGAATTTAAGAGAACTTTAAAAACATTACTCTTGAAATATATGGAGTAAAACATGTTGCAAGTTACTTACATCTGTGCAGTCACGTATCACATATTTCTGTTTAGGCCATCAAGTACCTTCATATCCTCTGGACTCAACTGGAATTCCAAAGCCTACCATGCAGATAAGAAGCATTTTTACATATTTAGACTGTATGTTTGCCAACTTGCACACTGTAAATGCAACAGAATGAACTGCGATGACAAAAAAAAAGTTGAATAATCTCAGATCTCTCAAAATACATAGTTATTCATCCAAACACTCAAGTGAGAAACAAATGTGAGGGACAGCATCACTCAAATTCCCTCCACATATCGAATTCATACACATATACAAACAAGAGAGTGTTAAAGAGAAGGTGAGGACAGAAGGAATCTGATGTGATTTAAAGAAGAAATCATCATTGTTTAGACGATCAGAAGTGCAGTTTTCCAAATGTTTAACATAATTCAGTTGCTGTCATTTAATTGTTTTATTTCCACACTGAAAAGGGGCAATCAAATAGAAGAATGCTATTTTGAACACAATTTAAAGGGATATTCTATTAATGATAATGATGTTTTATAAATGAGTTACAAACTGGTCTCAAGGTCGTCATCTTAAATACAGTTTGATCAGTTTAATCAACAAGATGATCATAACTGTTAATGTATATAAACAAATGGATCCATAAATTATTCTTCTCATCTGAAAATCAACACCACGAAAGAATTAGAGAATGAAAATATCAATCATACAGCAACTTAGTCATATAATTGACAAAATAAATGCAAAATCTCCTGAATATTTGAAAGTTAATGAAGTAAAAGTGCAGTATCAAGAAATTCACAAGATTGCATGATTTCTATGTATAAATGACACAGAATATAAGCAGTTACTTATTATGAAAATTATGGCATTACATAAAATATCATCTATGTAACTGCAATTTCTGATGAAATGATCATGGCTTGGACAGAACAGTACTGCCAAAACTTCATGGTCTCCAAAATATTGAATACATGTGAAAACAAATACAAACTTAATACCCTGGTTGGGCGTTAGAAAGTGGATTCTAAACTTTTTATTACAGAAAAAAATATAAATAATCAAGGAAAGCCAGGTGTGATGACACCTATCTATAATACCACCAGTTGGATTGTAAAAGGCAAAATCTTTAGAAGTTCTTGGTCATTTTCACCTACGTTGCTGGTTGAAGGCCAGACTACTGCGAAAATGACAACCTCAAAGTAAGCTACCATTAGTAAATACAAAATCACCCACGGAACCAAACTCAACTCAAACTCCAGAAAACTCCCTTGACATATAAAACACAATAAACTTAACTTCCCTAGATGTTTTAATTTTTTAAAAACATTTTTTTTCTCTAACTTTTCAGTAATACCACAAGGGAACAGCAGTCGTTCATGAAAACCATTGCACAGCTGAACTCTCTTGTGCAGGATGTAGGCACATGTTTATTAGAAAACAAAGACAAAATCAAAACAAAAATAAGGAAATGTAAAATAACAAACAACAAATCATCAAGCTGTGTTTAAGTAAGAGGAGAAATAAGAAACATTTTCATTTGAGATAGCCAAACTAAATCTGCACTATGAAAAATATGTTAATTGACCACAAGGGTGAGGACAGATGCATAGTCATAGATAGTGAGTCTAATTATCCATTTTAAATTGTACATATGCTTTGGTTAACACTTGAAATTATAAAACAGTATTTTTTTGTGAAATATAAAAATGAGACAGAAAGAACAGAGTATATTTTCAAAACAATAGAGGAGAATATGGGTGTGTTGCACACAGGAATGTTTAACATCAGTCAACCAAATAGAAAGTAATGAAGAATCTTAATATAAAGAGAAGGCATTTCTGCTTATGTTACTTAATAAAATTTAAAAAGTATAGCATTTTTTTTAGTAAAAGCTTCAAAATCCACTATAGAAACTGAGACCAACGGATTTCCAGAATTCTTAACATAGTTAATGGATTCACAATAGGAATATAATAATGCCAGAGGAAGAGGGAGCCTCTCCTAGGGATGATCCTCCTAACTGGTTGTCCAATACAAAGTGATCAGCTCTAAAGCTAGATATGTGCTATCAACAAAAATGGACTCAGCATGTTTAATTTGTACAATGGTGCATGTAAACATATAAATACAGATATATGTAACAATAATAATTTAGAAATAAGGGGCTATCAATTTGATAGTGGAGAGACATGGGACAAGTAGAGGTGGGGAACCCAAAAGCAGATGGAGAAAGAAAAATGGAGAAGAAAAATATTGTGATTACATTTTAATTAAAATCTACAAAAATTATAAGAATGTCTGCTTCATGTTTTCCAGTGCCTACTCTATTTCGTGCATATTGAGTCACTTGTCCTAGGATATAGAAAAAGCTTTTCCCATGTCTTGATACTTCCCTGGTTATAGGGCATTTTGCCAGTTAAATATGCCAGAAGTAATGGTATTCTTTGTCTAGATTAGAACACAATCATACATGAAAGTCCTTTCTGAGAACTCAGGAACTAAGTTGGAGTTGTGCAATATAGTAAAGTAAAGCCAAGGCTGGTTGCAAGAAGTAAGAATTATTAAGAACAGAGATAAAAAACTATGTGGAAGAGAGACCAAGGAACTACACACAGATGAGACAGGCTCCACTGCAAACAATGCAATTTACATCTTAGAGCTGACGTGACAGAACACATCTGAGCACAGAAAATCTCTTTGAGGTCAGAGGAGACAAACAAAAAATCTAAGCAAGGAAAAATTGCTTACATAAATGTTTTCTATATGGAGTCCTTGCTAAGAACAGTTTCATGACTGCTCTATGTATGGAGCCCGTACACTGAAATGGGTATTTCTTAAACTCTGACAATTATTCATAATATAAATATGATGACCTATTTGAAAAGAAAGCTACTCTTTATGGGATTTGAAAGACGGCAAAATTAAATTTAAAGAAGATAAATACCTGCATGTTAAAATAAATGTGTGTGCAAGGAAACAACAAAATCGGACATAAATAATGTGAAGACCCATTATCTAGACTAAATCCATTTCATTTCAGAAGACAAAGGAGGGGTCCTGGGAAGACCAGCTAGCCCTATTGCACTGCTGAGGCGCTCTTCCCAGAGAGCTGAGTGGGTGCTAGCCTGGGCAGCCTGCCTGCCTGTCCGGGAAGGGAGCACAGCCCTTCCCCCCTCAGCTTCTGCGTCAGGGTCTTCAGTGTTCCAAGGGACCCCTCCCCCTCTCCCCACTGCTGCGGCCCTTTGTCCCCCGGGTCCTGGGAAGACCAGCTAACCCTGTTGCACTGCTGAGGAGTTCTTCCCAGAGAGGGCTGAGGAGCTCTATCCAGAGAGTGCTGTGAAGTCCTACCCAGAGAGTGCTGAGGAGTTCTATCCAGAAAGTGCTGAGGAGTTTCATCCAGAGTGAAGGAGATGGGCAGGCGCCAATGCAAGAATTCCTCCAACAACTTGAAAGGCAACATGACATCGCCAGAATCCAGGGAGCTCGAAACTAGAAGAATTGAACACCCTACTCCAGAAGAAATAGAAGAAATCGACTCTAAGTGCTTCTTTATGAAAATAATAGAGGAACTTAAACAGGAGGTGAAAATCTGCCATAAAGAAATGGAAGATAAGTATAACAAAAAAATTGAGGAAATGAGTAAAGAAATGGAAGAGAAATATACCAAAAAGTTTGAAGAAATGAGTAAATCCGTAAATGAAATTCTGGGAAACCAAGAAAAAACAATCAAACAGGTAATAGAAACAGTTCAAGATTTGAAAACTGAAATGGAGTCAATGAAGAAATCACAAACCGAGGGCCGGCTGGCTATGGAAAATCTGGGTAAACGAACAGAGACATCAGAAACAAGCTTAACCAATAGAATACAAGAGATAGAAGAAAGAATTTCAGACTCTGAGGACACCATAGAGAAATTAAACACTCTGACCAAAGAAAACAGCAAATCCAACAAATTCTCACCACAAAACATTCAGGAACTGTGGGACACAATAAAAAACCAAATCTAAGAATAATAGGAGTAGAAGAAGGAGAAGAATTGCATTTCAAAGGTCCAGAAAATATACTCAACAAAATTATAGAAGAAAACTTTCCCATCCTAAAGAACGATATTCCTATGAAGGTTCAAGAAGCATACAGAACACCGAATAGACTGGATCAGAAAAAAACATCCCCTCGTCATATAATAATCAAAATACAAAGCATTCAGACTAAAGAAAGGATATTGAGAGCTGCAAAAGAAAAAGGTCAAGTAACTTATAAAGGTAAACCTATCAGACTTACATCAGACTTCTTGATGGAAACCATGAAAGCCAGAAGATCCTGGATAGAGGTACTGCAGAAACTAAGAGACAATGGATGCAAGCCCAGACTACTTGACCCAGCCAAGCTATTGTTCACTATCAACAGAGAAAACAAAATATTCCAGGATAAAAACAAATTTAAACAATACATAGCTACTAATCCAGCCTTACAGAGAATACTAGAAGGAAAATCACAACCCAAGGAATCCAACATTCCCAACACTGCCTACATTAACTCAGACATCTAGCGACCCTTCACAAACACAACTCAAAGAAGGAAAACACATACACTCTACTACCCAAAAAAATGACTGGAGTCATCGATCACTGGTCATTAATATCACTTAATATCAATGGTCTCAACTCACCTATAAAGAGGCACAGACTTAGAGACTGGATACGAAAACAGGATCCAACATTCTGCTGTTTACAAGAAACACACCTCAACCACAAAGACAGACACCTACTCAGAGTAAAAGGTTGGGAAAAGGTTTTCTAAGCAAATGGACCTAAGAAACAAGCAGGTGTGGCCATTCTAATATCTAACAAAATCGACTTCAAACTAAAATCAATCAGAAGAGATGGAGATGGACATTTCATACTCATAACAGGAACAATTCATCAGGAAGAAGTCTCAATCTTGAATATCTATGCCCCTAATATAAAGGCACCCACATATGTAGAAGAAACTCTTCTAGAACTCAAGGCAGTCATCAAACCACACACACTAATAGTAGGAGACTTCAACACTCCTCTCTCACCAATGGACAGGTCAATCAGACAGAAACCTAACAGAGAAATAAGAGATTTATTGGAGGTATTGAATCAAATGGACTTAACAGACATCTATAGAACATTCCACCCAAATAGGAAAGAATATACCTTCTTCTCTGCAGCTCATGGAACCTTCTCGAAAATTGACCACATACTCGGTAACAAAGCAAACTTCCACAGATACAAAAAAATATTAGTAACCACCTGTGTCTTGTCAGACCACCATGGATTAAAGTTAGAATTCAAGAACAGTGCTACCCCCAGGAAGCCATCAAATTCATGGAAGTTGAACAGTCAACTACTGAATCACCCCTGGGTCAAGGAAGAAATAAAGAAAGAAATTAAAGTCTTCCTTGAATTTAATGAAAATAAAGACACAACATACTCAAACCTATGGGACACTATGAAAGCAGTGCTAAGAGGAAAGTTCATAGCACTAAGTGCCCAATTAAAGAAAACGGAGAAAGCACACATTGGAGACTTAACAGCACACTTGAAAGCTCTCGAAAAAAAAGAAGCTGATTCACCCAGGAGGAGTAGAAGACTGGAAATAATCAAACTGAGGGCTGAAATCAACAAAATAGAAACACAGAAAACAATCAAAAGAATCAATGAATCAAAAAGCTGGTTCTTGGAGAAAATCAACAAGATCGACAAACCCCTATCCAAATTAATCAAACGGCAGAGAGAGAACATGCAAATTAATAAGATCAGAAATGAAAAGGGGGACATAACCACAGACACAGAGGAAATTCAGAGAATCATCAGATCTTACTACGAAAATTTATATGCCACAAAGTTGGAAAATGTAAAAGAAATGGACATTTTTTTAGATAAGTACCATATACCAAAGTTGAACCAAGAACAGGTGCACAATCTAAATAGACCTGTCAGTCGTGAAGAATTAGAAGCTGTTATTAAAAATCTCCCTACCAAAAAAAGCCCAGGACCAGATGGTTTCAATGCAGAATTCTACTGGAACTTCCAGGAAGAGCTAATACCTATACTCCTTAAGGTATTTCACAATATAGAAACAGAAGAATCACTGCCAAACTCTTTTTATGAAGCTACAGTTACCCTGATACCAAAACCACACAAAGACACAACCAGGAAAGAGAATTACAGACCAATATCACTCATGAACATTGACGCAAAAATACTCAATAAAATACTGGCAAACCGAATCCAAGAACACATTAGAAAAATTATCCATTATGATCAAGTGGGTTTCATCCCAGAGATGCAGGGTTGGTTCAACATACGCAAATCTATCAATGTAATCCATCATATAAATAAACTGAAAGAAAAAAACCATATGATCATTTCATTGGATGCTGAAAAAGCATTTGACAAAATTCAACACCCATTTATGATAAAGGTGTTGGAGAGACTGGGGATACAAGGAATATACCTAAATATAATAAAAGCAATATACAGCAAGCCGACAGCCAACATCAAATTGAATGGAGAGAAACTCAAAGCCTTTCCACTAAAATCAGGAACACGACAAGGCTGTCCACTCTCTCCATACCTCTTCAATATAGTGCTTGAAGTTCTAGCAATAGCAATAAAACAACATAAGGGGATCAAGGGGATTCGAATTGGAAAGGATGAAGTTAAACTTTCGTTATTTGCTGACGATATGATAGTGTACATAAGCGACCCCAAAAACTCTACCAAAGAACTCCTACAGCTGATAAACACCTTTAGTAACGTGGCAGGATACAAGATCAACTCCAAAAAATCAGTGGCACTCCTATACACAAAGGATAAAGAAACGGAAAGGGAAATCAGAGAAACATCACCTTTCACGATAGCCACAAACAGCATAAAATATCTTGGGGTTACTCTAACCAAGGATGTGAGAGACCTATTTGACAAGAACTTTAAGCCTTTGAAAAGAGAAATTGAGGAGGATACCAGAAAATGGAAAGACCTCCCCTGCTCTTGGATTGGGAGAATCAACATAGTAAAAATGGCAATTCTACCAAAAGCAATCTACAGATTCAATGCAATCCCCATCAAAATCCCATCAAACTTCTTCACAGACCTTGAGAGAACAATAATCAAGTTTATATGGAAAAACAAAAAACCCAGGATAGCCAAAACAATGTTATACAATAAAGGAACTTCTGGAGGCATTACTATCCCTGACTTCAAACTCTATTACAGAGCTACAGTATTGAAAACAGCTTGGTTTTGGCATAAGAACAGCGAAGTCGACCTATGGAATCGAATAGAAGACCCAGATACTAACCCTCAAACCTATGAACACCTAATTTTCGACAAGGGAGCTAAAGGTATACAATGGAAGAAGGAAAGTGTCTTTAACAAATGGTGCTGGCATAACTGGATGTCAACCTGTAGAAGAATGAAAATAGATCCATATCTATCACCATGCACAAAACTCAAGTCCAAATGGATTAAAGACATCAACATCAATCTGTCCACTTTGAACCTGATAGAAGAGAAAGTGGGAAGTAGTCTACAAGATATAGGCACAGGAGGCCACTTCCTAAGTAGGACCCCAGTAGCACAGACAATAAGAGAAACAAATGGGACCTGCTGAAACTGAGAAGCTTCTGTAAAGCAAAGGACACTGTCAGTAAGACAAAAAGGCTGCCTTCTGACTGGGAAAAGATCTTCACCAACCCCTCATCAGACAAAGGTCTGATCTCCAGAATATACAAAGAACTCAAGAAACTAGACACTAAAACTCTAATTAACCCAATTAAAAAATGGGGTACTGATCTGAACAGAGAATTCACAACAGATGAACTTCGAATGGCCAGAAGACACTTAAGGTCATGCTCAACCTCCTTAGCGATCAGGGAAATGCAAATCAAAACCACTTTGAGATACCATCTTACACCTGTCAGAATAGCTAAAGTTAAAAACACCAATGATAGCCTATGCTGGAGAGGATGTGGAATGAGGGGAACACTCATCCATTGTTGGCGGGAATGCAAACTTGTGCAGCCACTGTGGAAATCAGTGTGGCGGTTTCTCAGGAAACTGGGAGTCAGCCTCCCTCAGGACCCAGCAATTCCTCTCTTGGGAAAATACCCTAGAGATTCCCGAACATACTACAAAAGCGTTTGTTCAACTATGTTCATAGCAGCACTATTTGTAATAGCCAGAACCTGGAAACAGCCTAGGTGCCCCTCAATAGAAGAATGGTTAAAAAAAGTGTGGAACATATACACATTAGAGTTTTACTCAGCGGTAAAAAATAATGACATCTTGAATTTTGCATGCAAATGGATGGACATAGAAAACGCTTTACTGAGTGAGGTAACCCAGACCCAAAAAGAGGAACACGGTATGTATTCACTCATAAGTGGATTCTAACCATAATTAAAGGTCTTTGAGCCTATTATTCGTGATCCTAGAAAAGCTAAATAAGAAGACGAACCTGATGAAGATTATTTAGCTATCCGCCAGGAGGTAGGAAATAGTCAAGAGTTCCAGGTAACCTTGGGTGCATGGGGGAGGGGTGGGAGGGTTGTTGGAAGGGGAGAGGGTTAGAGAGAAGGGAGTAGGGAAGGAATGGAGAAAGCTCGGTTGACCGGGAAGGGGGGAAGAGAGGAAGGAGGAATATGGGATCAGGGAAGAATATATTTCAACTAAGGGAGTCATTTTAGAGTTTACAGGAAACTTGATTATATATGGGATCCCAGGTCCAAGGAGAGATCCCCAGATTGTTCTCTGGACAGAGGAGAGGGTGCCTGAACCGGCCTTGGCCCATAACCATACTGATGAATATTTTGCTTATCACCATAGATCCTTCATCTGGCGATGGATGGCGATACAGACTGAGACCCACCTTGGAGCACCGGACTGAGCCCCCCAAGATCCAAATGAGGAGCAGAAGGAGGAAGAAAATGACGAAGGACTGCGAGGGATGCTATCACCCACTGATACAAGGGAACGGATCTAATGAGAGTTTACCAAGGCCAGTTGGACTGCGACTGAACGAGCACGTGATCCAACCAGATTCTCTGAATGTGGCTGGATTCTCTGAATGTGGCTGGCCTGGAGTCTTTCTGAGAAGCCATTGACAATGACACTGGGACTAGTTTCCTCTGCATATACTGGATTTTTGGGATCCAGTCTGTTTGGATACTCACCTTCCTGGACCTGGAGGGAAGGGGGAGGAACTTGAACTTCCCACAGGGCAGGAAACCCTGACTGCCCTTAGGGAAAAAGAGGGAGGAGGAGAGGGAGGGGGGCAGTGGGAGGGCGTTGGGAGGAGGGGCGTAAATGGAAACTTTTATAATTTAATAAAATTACTTTCAAAAAAAAACCCAGATTGTTCAAACCACAACTTGTTCTTTGAAGATGCTGGTCTAATTTCTATTCTTGAGGCTATATGTTTTTTGCTTCCTCTTAAGGGTTTCATTCCTAAATTTGATGATGCCAACACCTTATTATTTGACCTTAGCCTAAATAGCAGTTTCCAGGAGAGTTCTGCAGTGGTTACTCAATCTAGAGTAGCTAATTTCTTTTTGATTGTGCCCAAATTTTTATATTTTATTTTTTTTGAAATCAGATGCCATTATTCAATTTTTTTCTTTTTAAAAAGGTTTATATCTCTCTTCACTGTATATGTTTTCATTAGAAGGTAAATAGGGAAAGACCACTTAAAAGTGTTTTATTCTTCTGTAAATTGATAGATTATTTACAGGATAAATAAAAAGATGCTCAATAATAAAAAAAAGAATGTAGAACTTAATTAAAAATCTAATAGCTATTTTATTGAACAACGTTGCTATGACTTTCATGTTTCTGTTCCTCTGTTTTGTGCATGTGTTTTGTGATGCACATATGTAAATGACCTGAATAGAAATTTGTGTGAGATGATTTCATCACCCTAAATTTATGATAACTTATAGAAGAATCTTTAAGTCCTACTGAATGATTGGTTTCATTTTCTTATCTGTCTGTCTAGCCTTTGGCAGTGCTTTTCTACTCTGTAACAATTCTATTCTACTTAGATGATGTAGAAAAATAGTTATTTTTTACTGAATTTGCATGGAAATAGGAGTCTTTGCCAAAGTAATTCCAATTTATCTTAAATGAAAAATTGATTGTGGTCTGAGATGATGTAAACTTAAAGAATCTTACTCAAAAAAGAGAAAAAGTCATTATGCCTTATTTCCATGATAATAAAACACCAGATTTTATGTCTTTGAACAAGTATCCTCCTCAGACACCAATTATCACTATATACACTTTTAAGTGTTTATTTGTCTGATGGGACAAATGCATCTCTATATGTTTTGAAAATGGAAAAGTGAACAAGTATATAATCTGGAAAATAATGTTACAAAAGTTCAATTAAGTAATTTGATTAAGTTATTTTGTATTTATGGAAATTATTTCTTTTGTGTGTGTTGTTTTATTTTAAATTTTTGGTCTTAATAAATTTTTGGATTTAAAAAAAAAAGAAGAAGACAAAGGAATATTTCATTCAGTTAAGGTTAAAAAGCGCATTGCCATTACAATGCATTTAATTACATTTAATTAATTTAATTGCATTTAATTACAATGCAAATTAAAAATTTGTCTTGAACCTAATTCTAACTCTATATTGCAACAAAAACTGTGGTGTTATTACGGATAAGGATAAACCCTTCGAATATATTTAAGACACAAGTGCATGGGAAAGCAAGATAGAAGATCTAGGGTGATATAGAATCAAGAGTTGCCAAAGAAGCACATTGGGGTGAATCAGTGTGACGAATTTTGAAGCTCACAGTCTAACTCAGCACCTGGATGTTCTCTTTGACTCGCTTTTCTTTGAGAGTGCTACTGTTTGCAAGGGAGTTACAAATAAAGCCGCTACACACATTTTCCCTCTGAAGTAGTTGCTATTTGCATGCCTACCTGCAATAGAAGGGAGTTCTGTTTGCTCAGCATATTTCACTTATGGCCAGTCATTTATTGTTGACCAGCATAGCTGATGTGAACTAGTATCTCATTGTTATTTAATGTAAATTTCCCAAAGAACTGAAGACACTCAGCCCTTTTTCATGTGCTTATTTGCTGAAGTGTAAGCTTGAATCTTTTGTTCAATTTTTGTCACGTATTTCATTATGAAATTTTAAAGTTGATTTTCTTACTACTAATTATTTATTAAATACATGTTTTGTTGATATAACCTATTACTGTGTGTCTTGATTTTATATTTCCTTAATAGTTTTTCAAATGCTAAAGTCCTGAATTATAGTTGATTCTATTCTTTCTTTTCTCATGGCTAGAGTTCTGCCGTTGAGCTAAGAGTAAGTTTCATTAAATTCACAGCTACACATTTTTATTATTTGATTACAACAGAAATGTTACATCTTAATCTGTAGACCAACAACCTATTTAACTTTTTTTAAACATTTAAATGAATGGCCCACAGCTGATTTTTGTTTAGGTGTGTTATCTATTTAGAAATATCTGTTGAAAAAAACTCTACTTGCCCAATGGAATAAATTCCTTTTGCAAAACTATATAGAAAACTGACAGTATTTAGTGAGTCTGTATCCAGCTTCTCTTTCCAGTTCACTGATTTGTGTTTGTGTCCTTTTGTTACTACAACACAATTCTAACTTCTATAGCTTCACTCACTTTTAAAACATTATTATCTCTTTTATTCTTGAGATTATAATTACAAATTTCTCTTCTCTTTCATCCTTCTGAACCCTCCCCCCCCCCACTAACCTCCCTGGATCCCGTTCAAATTCATAGCCCTCTTAAAACCAATTATTGTTGCATGCATCTGTGTGGTTGTGTGTGAAAATTCCTAAATATAAACTTCTCAGTATGCATATTGTTGCTTGGATGTATATTTTTAGAGCTGATCATATGGTGACACTTTCATTTTCCTCCCATTTCCATAATGGATTAGGCATTTCATTTGAATTCCTACTTAATTATATAAAATAATGATTACTAAAATTCTTTTTTCAAATTCAGGGACAGAAAACTAACTGATACAGATACTATGGCTTTTATAATCAATTTCCCTATCTTCAGGCTGTATGCTAATTTTAAGGCTTGATCCACTCACAAGTCTTCTCCCCATCACCCTTTCCTTCTACATTTCCAATCTCCCTCTCTGTGTATGGGCTGAAGGCAGGGATAACCTAGAAGACTACAAGCAACAAGTTTTTAAGGACTTCTATCTAAGCACTTTTGTCTTTCCAACTCTTTATTCATAACTTGGGGCCCTCACTACATAGCTAGTTTTGACATTAAGTTCTTTCTTTCTTTAGGACATAGTTTACCTGTGTTTCTACCAATGTTCTTTTGGATAATTAGACAAAAACTGAACTAATTCCATGTGCAGTACCACAGATCTCAAAACTTTCTTTTTGTCTTACCTCTTTACTACTGACAAATTGAATCATCATCCATCCAATTATTCCACCAAGATATCAGAGCATATTTCTTGAGGTGTGTGCCTCCCACAGACTACAGTGGTACAACATATAGTACCTTGTTGATTGTTCTTTTTCCACACTTCAAAAAGCCTCCTCCTCTCCTTAAACAGCATTTAATCCACTTCTTTATAATTGCCAGCATTTGCAGCACATTTGATCCTATGAGCTCTTGTCTACCCACACCTAGAGAAACAACTTGCAGCTCAAAGTGCAAATGCTGTACATAGTTATGTACACATGTGGTCCAGAATATCATCACTGTTAGTGAAGACCCAAATGCTAATGAAACTATGTATATCCCTCCTCAGTCCTATACTGTCAATGATGTCTCATTGATGACAGAGTTAGTTTCTCTTCTATTTCTGTATATTTTTACCATAATATTTTATTAATGCCTTGATAATTTTACACACATATTGAGCATATTTTGATCATTTTCACGTCCTATTTCTCCCTCTAACTTCTCTAGATCCACTCCCCATTCCTATGCCACTCCCAACTCCTCCTCCTTACCAACGAAGTCCAATTTTTCCTGTTCCTACATCCATACAATCATGGCTGTGAGGCCATACATTTGTTTATGGAGGACTTACTAGAGACTAAACAGTTAAAGAAAACCAACTACCCTTCCTCCAGAAGCTGTTATCTGACAGTAGCTCATCAGCTAGTGGTGGGAGCTCAAGACACTCCTTCTTATGTACCGAGCCTCAACTGGCTTGATCTTGTTTAGGTTCTTGGCAGACTACTGTGAATTGATGGTACTACCATGTGTAGAAAACACTGTTCGGCTTTAGTTCTCTCCAGATTCTGACTTTTACACCTGTTCTGCCCCACCTCTTCTGGAGTAACTTCCGAGTCTTGTTAGGAGTGATGTATTCTAGACAGTTCATCTGTGGATGAACACCTCACAACACTTTTTCTCTCTAAATTGACCAGTTGTGGGTTTCTGTATTCATATCCCTCTATTGCACAAAGAAACTTCTCTGATGTGACAGCTGCACTAATCAATGATACATACATAAGACCTCACAGGATAGTGTGATATTATATACTTAGGAGATTCATCCTGTGTAGGATTCTGGGTTTTCCCCTGCTCTTGGAGGCGCAAATTGCAAGGACTGTTTATGTTAGCCAGCCAAGCTTCCTGCTAATTTCTGTGCTAGCTCGGCTTGTAGCCTGGTGATTCAGCCTAGGGCTTTGTTATATCTTTGGGATGGCAATATCCCACCTGCCCGGAACATTCCTACAGGGCCAGTTTCCCTCTCCGATTGGCCCACACTCTATCACTGCACTCCATGTCCCAGACCCCTGCCTGGGAAGGATCTCTCACACAGCACCAGGCTCTTCATGCTGTCTGGTTGGGAAGGGGTTCCCTCTCCTGGGGTGTAGGTATATTAACCTTGCAGAAAACCAAATAAAAGGGCATTCGCCTATTTCTTGACGAATGACCCAGGTCTCTCTGTGTGTGTCTTTTGTTTAATCCCTAGGCCTTCGCCCTAGCTCGTGGTAGGTAAGGAAGGCTCGCAAACCCTACCGGGAGAGGGAGGCACAGATTCGGGTGGAACAATCCTGTAGCTTGTGAGTTCCACTACCATGAGTTCATGCCTAGATTTACAGTACCAGGCATGCATTCCACCCCATGGACTGAGCCTTATATCCAATCAGAAAGTAGTTGATTACCTCCATAATGTTTGTGCACGTTCAGGGGCATAAGGCGCCATGCAGGACATTATTCTACCTCCAAGTTTTACTGTTAGATAAAGTGTTGATGAGTTTGCTCCTAGACCTGCCCACACATTGCTTTCTGGAACTTTAAAACTAGAGAGTAGAGACTAGAATATGTGATGTCTTCAACAATAGAATCATTCCATCGAGTTCTGGTACAATCAAGATCAGTGTCAATGGCCTGTAATGTTTTTGAGGTCTCTGGAACTTCTATACCAACAATTCAAGGTATGGTATAGTCCACCTGGAACTAAGGTTTTATTTGGCAACAAGAGTATCCAAGAGAAACAATACACCCTATGTATGGCAGTAAAGTAATTCCAATTAAATACACACATATATATGTGAGTATAAATATAAGCATCTTTATATATATGTTATATATGTGTGTGTGTGTGTGTGTGTGTGTATTTGTACACAGCCACATAATACATACATACATATTTGCTTACTTACATATATATCTGCATTTTGAGGAATGACCACCAGGGGGCAGGAATAACCAACTTATAAAGTTCATGTGTCTATGTAGGATCATACACTATTTACTTGTCCTAACTGTATTTTTCAAATTTAGAGGATAATTACAAAATATTTTCAATGCTCAGGAAAAGAACTTCCTATCTAGTTATCAACTTGTGACTTCCATTTGGTAAATTTTTTCGCTATCATCTGTAAATAATCATGATTAAAATATACTTTCTGAAATGATGTTTATTAAGATACATGTGTAAATTAATCTAATAGCATTAAAATCTTTCATAATTTTCTGTCTTTATTTCAACATTTCCCGCTGTTAAATCGCTTTTATTTAACCAAAATATGTTGATTGTGCAGATATAAGTGTATTCATACACATATACATGTAGGTCTTTGCATTATGCGTATGTATGTGTATATATTAATCTCAATCTTATTGTAAATACATGTTCAATGTTTTCAAAGTCTTAATATTAACTACCTCGTCTAAATTTGAGGTTTCAAAAGTTTGTTATAGAGGATACTTGTACTCCTTTCAAGTATTTATATCTGTAGCATTTATATTATCCTTCAAAATCATTAACCTATAACATTTGACATGATAATTAAAAATGAAGGCAACACTATATTAAACTAAGCTGTAATGCAATTACAGAAACTATTTAAAGAAAGGAGAACATTTCTGGATATACATGAAATAAAACTGTAAGTGTGCCTATGAGTAACACAAGCCTATCAGACATAGCATTAATAACATTCGACTATTAAAAACACATTTTCTTACAAATAGATACTTCCAAATTCATTTGCATAAAATATTTTAGGTTCAAAAACTTTTAGGAAAAACTTTTCTTACAAATCTAAAGTATGGCTTAACTTTGGAGATTTTACAAGATATAAATAAAAGAAGTGGTCATTAAGAGATATGGAAAAGGTGTACAATTTCCCATATCCATAAACTGTCTGCCATGAGCATTTGCAAAAATCAAACTAATAAACAGATTTGATATAAATATAGCAACAGAAAAAGGGAAAAAGCAAATTGTTATCTTAGTTTGCTGATCCTAGTCATAAAGTAAAATTGGTGAATTCTGCCAAATTATTAATAAGCAAAATAAGGGTTACAAAATGCTAGCACTATGATATGGCAAATCCTCAACTTTTGTAACTATTTTAATAATGCTGATCTTTTCAGAACAGTTATTTACCTTCCCCCTTTGCTTTTCTGGCTCCTTCCAACTGTTTCAGCTTGTGGTGTTAGGCTTACCGCCAACTCAGTCACACCTACGATCTCCCAGGAGATGCTCCTCTGCTTATTCCTTCAGGAATTACGTTGTAGGAATATCCATCATTTTATTTCAATTGTAATTACATTTTGCCCTTCCCTTTCCTTCCTCAAAACCCATGCAGATTGTTCTTGATCTCTTTCAAGTTCATGGCCTCCTTTAGTATTAATTGCTATTACAGTTATGGGGGAGCTTCATGAGCATGCCTAGTTTGTTTCACAGTTCATGGCTTCCTTTATTATTTTTATTACAACTATGTGGAAGACTCATGGGCTGCCTGGTTTGTTACTTGGATTATGGCATCCAAACTCCAATTCTAATGTGTGAGCAACAAGCATTAAGAATCTCTGAGCATTCTCTTGGGTATAGCAAAACATTCTTATAAGGAAAATCTCTGGGCAGATCAGCCTATTCTCCTTTCCCCTTGATAATGTTTTCTATGTGGAGAATCTTTAAGTCAGACAGTGCAATCATTGTTTCCATTCACCAGTGCTGCCTTTCTTGAAATCTAAGACTAGTAGTCATTCCCAACTCATAGCTTATTTCTATCTCAAGTAAGATCTAATTTAATTTTGCCCTAATTTTATTCTGTGCAACTTTTCCATTGCAGGCCATACAGTTTTCCCATGTGAGCTATCTTAGTCTCATTTTTCAAACACACTCACTTTTAGCTACGGGGGATGGCTAGCCACTTGGTACACAGCAGTGTATCTTACAGTAAACAAGTCACCAAGACAACAACTACAAATGCCACAGAAGACAACACTTGAGAATTAAGCATTACAGTTAAGATTACGTACTTATTAAAGATTTAGTAGCGGAATGCTGTCACATCACCCACATATACTTTGAGTGGTATGATATACAAACACAATTGTCCAAGAGGCCACAAGAAGTAAAAAGTGGGATGTCAAAAATATTCCAGAAAGAGATTTTTCTAATACCGTAAGATACATCTTGGGGGAAATCATATACACATCATATTTTACGCTGTTGGGAACATGGGAATGACTTTCTCATTCTGTTTTTCAACACTGGAAAAATTAGGTAAAACTAACAAGTAAAGGAGGTGGGGGAAATAAGCATTTACATACTTCAGGAAGAAGCAAAATTCCCCTTGTTCACAGGTAATATTTTTAAATTTAAAATAGTTTTAAAACAAAGTATCAAACCAACACACAATCACAGGAAGTTATTATATACCCAAACCGATTATTTTCCAGCTTACTAAGAACGAAAATCAGCCTAAAGCATCTGATGTCAGGAAGTAAACCTGTACCCCAGTCTGCTTCCTCAAAATAGCCTGCATTAGTCCTGAACTTTATTCAGGTTGCTAGGAGACAGGACTCCCAACATTCCTGAGGCTTTATGAGAGGTGAACAGCACAACCAAACCCAGTAGCTCACTGCACTGAAAGACGGACGTGCTACCAGCCAACCAGAGAACCTCGCGACCTCCGCCAGCCAATTAGAGCGCCAGAACGCCCGCCCTCACGTCATTACCCTGCAGACTGTCTAACTTATGAGCGCCTGCGGCCGCCACCTGCCCCTCCAAAGCTGGTTGCCGGTTGAGCCAGAGAGCCAAGGGGTACCATGGAAAGCATCCCTATAGTGGGCTTGGGCACCTGGAAGGTAAGGATACTCTTTCTTCTGTGGTCGGGCTAATTAAGGGGGCTCGATCCTGATGAATACTTGCTGAGGAGCGGTCTTGGGCACGGGGTGACTCCTTCCACCCCTGGGCTCTGATCAAGGTCCTGCCTGGAGAGATAGAGGAGAGGTCAGACTCTCCCTTGTGAAATAATTGTTACAAGGTCCTAAAACACCTGCTCCCTGTCAGTTTGAAAAGCAGTCAGGATAAACTATATAAAGCATAGAGATCTTGAACCCGACCTCCTGCAAGATAGTCAAGGACCCCTCCTCCCCCAGTCTCAAAAGACTCATTTATGCAATATAGCTCTAATCCTCTTTGCA
Source organism: Myodes glareolus (assembly GCF_982192425.1). Taxonomy (NCBI): domain Eukaryota; kingdom Metazoa; phylum Chordata; class Mammalia; order Rodentia; family Cricetidae; genus Myodes; species Myodes glareolus. The sequence goes on along the minus strand of NC_142039.1, from coordinate 24,629,661 downwards.
CACCAAAACCAAATGTGCAGGAAGCGACCACCAGGAAGCATTCTACTTTGCATGCTATAACCAAATAAAAATAAACGATTGCACTAATGCCTGCTTCTGGCTTCCACTTAATGAAGGTCGAGGTTATTTGCTAGTGATTGGACAGCTTGCGTTGTCCATTTTATGTTGGAAAAACACTTTTTAAATAGAGAACGAACATGAATTTGGGTGGGTAGAGGGGTGAGGAAGGTCTGCGAAGAGGAAAACATAGTAAAGATACTTTGTATGAAAAACTGAATAAAAATTCTGTTTAGATAAGCTTTTTTAAAATAAACGTTTCTCTGGAAATTTTTGTAAAAGTGTGGGACTTTTAGGCAGTTTTATGGTTTGAGTACTCTTTGGTACATTAGAGTGAAGGTTGACATGGAAGAAACATGAAATTATTGAGATAAAGGCTTAAGAAAATCAACAGGTGTCTTCAAAGTTGGTCTCTTTCAGATTCTTCAGATACCTGCTTTCTGTTGTCCTTGCCTATCATGTTTTCACTTGCTAGCTCATTGACAGCATTCTTCTTTTCATTTTCTACAACTGAAGAGGGATACTTCAGTTATTACTTTTGAACTTCTCTGAATCTGTGATTTGTTTTATGAAAGCAATTACACTGGTGTGTTTTAGTAGCATTAATAGCTATAACTAAAGTAAAAAAAATAGGAAAAACACATTGCCTTCTGAACACAATGAAAAATTTAATTCTGTTCAAGATACTGGGGTATGAATTTTGAAAACTATGGAAGGCACTCCAAAGCCATATCTCTATGTGACATGTACTGGTGGTCTTAAATAATGTAACTATATGCTAGATGTGTATGCTGCTTTGAATAATTATTATACTTGAATAATAAATAAAATATATTATAATTCTTATTTAATTTAATTAGTAAGTAAACTCTAAAACAAAGCAAGGAAGAGCTCAAACTCAAGACTACCTTGGGCTACACTTCTCAGATCTAATGGGAATGTGTCCTGTATCATTAAACTCCTGTATATGTCGTATAAGTATCTGATGGATCACTTTAATGAGAATAAACACTTGGTTTGCCTTTACAGTTGACTGAAGATTCCTGAGTGTTAGATCTCAGACCACTTCATGTACTGTCTATTGTTACTCATTCAGCAATCACTTGGGAGCATAACACACAGCTCGGTCCTCTGCTGGAGCTGGAAAATGTCTGTGGTCTTTTCCCAAGTGAGTAAGGGGGACAGTCAGACTTCTAATCACATTCTGACTCTGACATTCCCCAACTTTAGGTTTGGCTGATAATAGTACTGTTATTAATGACTTGGGTGTTCATGTATTATTTGGTTCTGCTTCCCAGGTGACAACAGAGACACTAAGTTGTTTGTCCCTGGTGACAGAAAGGATACTTGTGTTTGATTCTGTTGCAGGCCTCTCCAGGAGTAGTGGCTGAGGCAGTGAAGGTGGCTATCGACTTTGGGTACCGGCATTTCGACTGTGCTTACTTCTACCACAATGAGAGTGAGATTGGAATGGGAATCAATTCCAAGATCAAGGAGGGTGTGGTGAAAAGAGAGGATCTGTTTGTTGTCAGTAAGGTAAGTTTTCTCAGTGGGAAGGACAGCATGGTCTCCGCCACTGCAATGAGGGAAACTGAGAAAACTGGAATAATCTAGCCTAGAATTTTTCTTATGGGAATTGGCGTCTTTGGTTTTCAGTTGATTCCGAATTAACAAGGGCTTCTACAGCTTCATGAACCTGCGAGTTTACTTCAGATGTACATTTGCTTAAAATAGCCTAAGGGTTTTTTTTTCCTTTTTTTTAAATTCAGCTGTTCAAATGGTTATGAAAAGATACCACCAATCAATAGTACGTTCATGCGCACAAAGCTTGGTTGAGTGATGACACCTCTGTGCCTGTGAAGAGCAGGATAAAGCTCTAGCCCTTGTGAACTCTGTCTATAGATCCATGCCTAAACTTGGAATTACCCGCTAGTGACAGTCAATGTGCACATGACAAAGTTCACACTGAGAAATTGATGCTATCGTGATTAGCTCTATAAGCAGGAAGTTAATCATAAAGTTAACATGAGCTGTGCATGAGCACAGCAGAGGGAGTCTGGAGAAATGGGCAGGGTTCAAATCATAGAAGTTCTAGCACATCAGAAGCTCGGACAGTTTCCTGAAACCCAGCGGGTTCCAAGCAGCTTCAGCAAGCACTGTTTCTAAGTCAGGCGGCTGGGTTTTCATACAAACCAGACACGTTCATATGACATGATGGTAGCTGACGGGAGGAATGTGCACTTTAAACAGGTTGTACACACAGTGCCGGAGATGATTAATTCTGTGCTGGCAACATGAGAAGGACGAATGGATATGAAAGAGAGTAGGAAAATAAGCCCTGTAGAACACAAGGGTTTAACCAAGACTTAAAAGCTGATTTTTGTGGGGGAGGGGCAGGTGTGGTGGTACACACCCTTCATCCTAGCAGAGGAAGGCAGAGCGCTATAAGTTTGAGGCTAGCCTGGTCCACATAGTTGAGTTCCAACGCAGCCAGAGCTCCATGAGATGCTGTCTCAAGGAGGGGACAAGAAGCTGCTCTTTAAAATTATTTTAAACCATGATCCCGATGTTAATATCAGTCAATAGTCACGTGTTTAAGGTCCAGTTATCATTCAGGAGCTCGGCCCAGATTGTTAGATAGCACAGGGTCAGGGTTCCAATGTCAGCATTTTTAAACTAAGAATTTGAATTTATTGAACTCATGAAGAGGTTAAGGAGGTTAATACCCAGCTCTAATATTCTACCCAATTCCCTTAAGACAAGGTCTTGTTAGTCCAATAGATATGAGTAGAAAGATCAAATTGTGGTCAGATTAATTTCCAAAAGCCTTTTTTATTTGTGCGCATGAGCCGTCCCTATAGGTGGGGTTGGAACGATGAGCACTGGACATGAGTAAGGAAGGTAAGGGTTTTCTATTTCAGGAGGAGGGGTTTTCCACATAGGAGATTTCGCAGGCAAAGTGGTACAGAAGCAGAAAATAAGCACAACAAGTTGGTCATAACAACCTCCTGAATCAAAGACATGGTTGCAAGGTGGTCACAACAATTTCTAAACAAAAGTGTGCTTGCAAGGTGTTGATCATAACAGTCTCCTGAAAGAACGCACGGTTGCCACTTCCTGGAAGAGACAATATAGAACCATTAAGGTTACAGTTGGGGTATAGTCCAGCTGTTGCAAAACAGTTTTAATAATCAACATAAATGATCTAGTTCGTCTTTACTGTGAGATTGCTTTCAAACCCAAGATAGAGGCAGGCTGGTTTATCAGTTTCTCACTGAACATTCAGATAGACTAGCAGCCTCCCATTAAATGTCTTCCTGTGTTGCCTTTATGTAAGTGGAGACAGTACTTTAGTTTCCCGACCACCCAGACTCAAATAATCACATAGACACTATATTAATTACAACTGATCGGCCAATAGCTTATGCATATTTCTAGCTAGCTCTTTTATCTTAAATTAACCCATTTCTATTAGTCTGTAGATTGCCACGTGACCATGGCATTACCTCATTTTCTACATGCCTTGTTTCCTCAGTAGCTGGCTGGCATCTGCTTGACTCCACCTACTCTCTCTATATATTTCTGTTAGGATTTCCTGCCTGGCTTTATTCTGCTAAGCCGTTAGCCAAAACAGCTAATTCATGAACCAATAAAAGCAGCACATATACTAAAGGACATTCCACATCACCCTTAAGCTCCCCTGAGTTTGGAAGGCTTCCTGCTCTGGATAAGGATAATCCTTTTCTAAGGATAATGTCTCTGTAGTCCTGCAGAACTTCACATATTGTGTTGTCCCATGAAAGCTTGTGGGAAGCACCAACGAGTATACAACCTGCTGGTTTTAGATTGTGGCAATGTAACAACAGGCTCCATTCTTTTCTGTAGCTGTGGTGTACCTACCACGAGAAGTCTTTGGTGAAAACAGCATGCCTCAATACCCTGAAGGCCTTAAACTTGGATTACCTGGACCTCTACCTCATACACTGGCCCATGGGCTTCAAGGTACCACTCACTTTATGGCTAGATTCCTGCAAAGACCCAGACAAATGTCAGCATGGGAGAGAGCCTGGAAGCAAAACATTTTCTGTGTTTTATAATAGAAAAATGTATCTAAAATATGAGTTAAGCTGGAACTTCCAACATTTGAAATTATTAGAAATTATGTATATGATATATAATGATATTTATATATATATATATGATACTTGTCCTTTGACCTACAGGAAGGTATGATTGGTCACAAGAGACAGGTAGTCTGTAAGCCCTTGTTGCTGTTCAGCACAGTTACTAGGTTTTTACCTCTTAACATGTTTGCCTTTTCCTTCCATACCCTGCCTTTGTTTTCTCACTTGGTTGTCACTCATCTTGATGGGAAGTCTTTGAAGTGTGAAGATCTTAATAATATTGTTGAGAGAAAATTGAATATATTAGACATGAAGAAAGTCCCATTGTTTCCTGATTTTAAAAATCTGAATCAGTCAGGGATTCAAACTTTGAGCAAGTTTCGTGATGGGATTTTGCTGGCCTCACTTTCCCTTCATTCTTGGTCTCAAAGTGGTCACTGAGCCTAGAGAGGAAAAGTGGCACAGCGAAGCCAGTAGGATTTAGTGGCAGGGTTAAATCCTCTAGTGCAGACTCTGTACATCTGTGTTCCCTCCCTACATAGTCTTCTGGTGGAGGGTACCACAAGCCCCAATAAGCTCCTTTTCTTCTGGTTCTCACAGCCTAGAGAAAAAGACATACCTTTGGATTGCAATGGCATGGTTATACCCAGTAACACCAGCTTTCTGGACACATGGGAGGTAAGTTGAAGCATGCCATCTGGCTATGTTACCCCCACTCACACATACTTAGATGAAAATTGCACAAGATCTCAAGCTTCTATGTTCAAATACACCAGGTACTACTTCAAATATGTGGCTTGCAGTATATGATGGTTAAATATGGATTGTCAACTGGACATAATCTAGAATCAGTTAGGTCAATAATCAAACCCCTTGGCAATCTTTGAAGAGATTCCTAGGTTGAATTAAATGAGGCTCAAAGGAGTCACCCTAAATTTAGGCAGAATCATTTCTTGAACTGGCATCTTGGACTGAATAAAGAGAGGTTCTCGGGCACCAATGTGCACCCCTGTTCATTTCCTAACTGTGGATGCATTGTGACCAAGGCCCTCACACTCCTGTTACCACACTCTCCCACCTTGATAGATGACTGGCCACACCTTTAAACTAGAAGCCAAAAATACGCCCTTCCTTAGCTTGCCTTTTTGAGAGTCTTGTGCAAACAAGAAAAGTAGCTAATGCACACCATGAATTATGGATGAATACTTGAAAAGCTGAAGATACCAAATGAATTTCTCATTATTTTAACCTAATGTAGTGTAGAGAATAATACAGTTTTTCCCACAACTGTTTCTTATTTTTTTTAAATTAAAACATACCATTTTCCCCCAGGAAATACAGAATAATAAAAAGGAAGTTTTTAAAAATTCCTATTTCCATAAGCCTCTGGCAATCACTGGCATTGCAACCCTCTCCTAATTCCTGTAGGTTCTCTATTAATCATTACAGAAACATAATGTTGGTCACATTTAAAGCTCACATTGGGAAGGTAGGAAAAGGAAAAAGTTAGTGGCCAGGTGACGAAGGGTCAAGTCAGTGTCCCAGATCTCGAAGATAAATGCTGAACATTTGAATTGAAGTGGTAAGTAAGAAAATAAGGAAGGTGATGGACTTGAGAGTCTCATGAAGACAGTGAAGCTGACAAAGTCGGAACAGAGAACAGCAGGTCTCTACAACTGCTGCTGCCCAGCTTGAGCAACAGAACACCAGCACGTTTGAACAAGTTTAAGTATAAATTGGCAAAGCTTAGGGAAGAGTTTTAACTCAGAAGATCCAATATGGAGCCATTCCTGTGAGAATGATGGGTGAAGCCGTAGTGATATTTCAGTCCCTTAAAAAGACATACAAGAGGAACAGAAGAGACAGGGCAAGTCTCTGGGCTGGGAACTGACAGCCTCTCCTCTTGGAAAATTATAAACCTGGAAACTAACCAGAAAAAAAAGTGAACAATGTGTTTTTGGGGTTCCAGCCCTTTCTGTCACCTTGGGCTTCTGCTCATGAAAGATGTTGGTCATACACCAGGTGTTTAAACATGCATGGTGTTTATTGAGTGATTATTACAGAATCCTAATTCACTGCTCCCTGTCTTCATGGTCACTGGAGACTCACACCTGATTTTGCACTGTCCTGCAGCTTTTTCATGGGTCTTCTGAAAGCCTAGGTAGAAGGCTCATTCATCAGAGGTCAGCCCTGTTTCAGATCGCTTTGCCCTCAAATTACTTAAAATGTGTAATGGCGAGAGTGGGAAACAAGAGTGCTGACCCATCACTGCTCTCAGGGCAAATACATAGGCGGAAAGCAAAGAGAAGAAATGGAGTCAGCAGTGGAGGGGTCACTGGAGGTCACCTCGGAGCACAGGCCTAAGAAGATTGGAAATAATGCTGAATGCCTGCTGGGATCTAACTGAGGTCAAATGCTTTATGTCTGTCATTCCATGTAATGTTAAAACAGCCCTGGTGTGGCTACTATTGTCCACATGATCTTGTAGCATCAAGTAAAATACTTTTAAAACATTGGAGCACTATGGCAAGTGGCTAAGGGAGCTGGCTTGTCATGGGGCTAGACAAACCATGTAACATGTGTACTCAGCACATGTTTTTCTCTTTCAGGCCATGGAGGACCTGGTGATTGAGGGGCTGGTGAGGAAAGTTGGGGTGTCAAACTTTAACCATGAACAGCTTGAGACACTTTTGAATAAGCCTGGTTTGAGGTTCAAGCCAGTAACTAACCAGGTGAGCTGGTAGAGGGTCTGAAGTTTTGCACAGTGTTAATTCTCTTTCCCTCCATGTGGTGGTGGGTGAGAAAGGTAACAGGTTTGCCTGTGTTAGCGGTCAGAATGGAAATGAGGTGCCAGGCAGAGGCGACTCGCTGAACGGCCAGATGTTTTCCTTTATAGCTCGTGTGGTTAAGTGATGCCATGGGCGGGTGGAGTGTGACATGGATCTCACTTCTTGGCACGTGTTTGGAGGCAGATGATCAAGTGTGTTCAGAAGAGAAGGGTCCTCTCAGACCCTACACCCTCACTAGAGGGCAGCTCTTCTCTTCCACTCATCCAGCCCATGCGGAAGAGTAGTGGGTAGCACTGTCTCCACTCAGGCTTGCAAAGGGCAGAAAGGAATCTTCTCCCCACTCCGGCTGCCCTTCACATTTGGCTACAGCACTTACAGTACCCCAAGTCTCCCATTTTGTATGTTTACTGGCTATTATTTGTCATTGGGGTTTAATGACCATAAGAAGTTTTGTCTAAATTTCATTGTACGTAAAGCTCAAAACCTGAGCATTTGAAGTTTTTCAGTAATGATTTGTTGAATGCATGCGATTAGAGAATTACTTGTGACAAGTACATGCTGCAGGTAATAGCAACAGTCTTTCGAAGGAAACTTCCCTGAAGGTTGATCTTGCTGGCTGTGGCATGCATGATCTTGAAAGCCAAGGCACTGTTCGTAATTCTTTTCAGTGTCCTCCAAATGAGCATTAATTCTAAGTCTGTTTATAACCTGAAATGGGGGAGGTAGAAATCACTGCTCTTGGGGCTTGTGTTTGAAACTCAAGTCCTGGTGACAAAAGATAGCCAATAAGCAAACTAAGCGTGTGAGGCGTTGGGTAATGTGAACCATTGGAACCTTGAAGGGCAGGAGGGAGAAGGAGTGGATTCAGACTGCTCAGGCTTGTCCCTGCATGATGGAAGAAAGCGTCCCTGAGCAGGCGATGTAGGAACGTCTGCGTGGCATAGAGGCCTGAGAGTGTGGAATTGGAGCCATTTATAGCATCTGACATCTTGCAGATGCCAGAGACCAACCTCCTCATTTGTAGGTGGAGATACCCAGACCTTAAGGGACAGGCCTTATACCTAGTTAGTGACAGTGGGGACATCAAGTATGTCTTCTCTTTGGTGCTTTCCTGGTATGCCCCTTGTCTGGATTATTTTGGTGCACTATGGTTATGTTTGTAGATTGAATGCCACCCATATCTTGCTCAGAAGAATCTGATCGATTTTTGCCATAAGAGAAATGTGTCTGTGACTGCCTACTGTCCTCTTGGTGGCTCAAGGTAAGGGCATGTTAGAGACTGTGCTAATCTGAATGCTAACAGATGCTTGATGCCCCCCACCCTTGCTTCATTTGAGACTTGGAGGAGCTTCATTGAGAGGGTGTAGAGGGGCCTTCCTACACCTCTCAGGCCCCAGGGAGAATGTAGGTGGCTACTTCTCAGGCTGGAGAGATGCCTTGTTTGGGCTTCTCTGTGAGGGTAACCAGCTTTGAAAAGACAGACCCAGCCTGAAGCAAAACCCTTTTCTGATCGGCCCGGTAGGTCATCAGTCAGCTACTACCCTCTCTTTCAGGGCATGTCACAAAATTCAGAGTGTTTAGATAATGCTACAGTGATGTCTTCTTTCCCCAAACCTGGAGTTTGTACCTCTCCCTTACTGAGCTACATAAGCCAGAACTGTAGATCCATCACTTTTCCTTTTCCCTCTCCAATCCAATGCCAAGATCGATTGCATATTGTGCCCGGAGAACCTGGAATCTCTCTGCTGTCATCACCTCTACCTTAATGAAATGCAGATGGCTTAAGGTTCTTAACCTCTTAACTCCCTTGCAGATCCACCCATTCCTTTGGGTTGCTCACCTGCTAACTGAAGTGATCTCATTGGACACAGTCATGTCTGTTTCCTACTTTAACTTTGTTCTTCCTGAGCCTGTGTGGAGGAGCTGACCTGGCTTCATCCTCCTCTGGTCACGCCTTTCCCCAATCCTGTAAACTTTCAGCATATCAACCACAAAAAACTACTGATGGGTGCTTGGATAGAATTTTCTTTCTAGTCTTTGCAACTTTGTGTATACTGATTTATTTTCCCCTAAGAATCTGTAGTTTTCTCTTTCTTGAGTTTGCTTGCTCTTGTTTCTGTTGCCGTGCTCAGGTCGGGAGCACTGTGCCCACCAGGAAGTTTCTTTGAGCTTCTTGCTGTATTCGGTGCCTTGCTCTGTCACAGCCTCTCACCTTTATTCCCTTCCACTATCTAATGCACTAGGTTACTTGGCACTGTTTGTCACTGATGTCACCTGACTCCAGAGGCCGTCTCTTTTTATCTACTCCTACCCTCAAGCTGGATGCCAGGAACCTGTTAGGAAGCCAGGAAAGGCGGGACTTTCTTCAGTTTCCTTATCTCTGTGTTTTCTGTGTGAAATAGGGTGTGCATATATGGACTTGAGAGCAGCTTGGGAGTTCTTTGAAGTCTGGGGCATATTTTGCAGCTGAGCCTTGGTGTAGAAGAGTCTCTAATCGAGTGAGTTTATGGCAAGATAACACCCGCTCTGTCTGGTTCTTTCTGAATCCATTGAGAGCTGTGACTAGCTTTGTTCTTGAAACCTGTTAACTGCTTAATAAAAGACGATTTGCTGGGTTTGGTTCCCTAGCAGTGTGTAAACCAGATGTGGTAGTGCACACCTGTAACCCCAGCAGTTTGAAGAGGAGGCAGAAAGATCAGAAGTTCAAAGTCATTCTCATGCCATATAGCAAGCTGAAAGCCAGACATGACACCCTGTCTAAAATAAAAGAAAATGGTTCCTTTAGTCACTAAGACCCTTGCCTGGATAGACTTTTGATGGATATGTTTATAGTCTTAAACATATCTTGTAGTAAAAGTTTTTACAAGCGGAAAATAGTAAACCTCACCCAGGCCTGGTGACACCTGCTAGCAATTCAAGCACTCACGTGACAGAGACAAGAAGACTGAGTTTGAACTCAATGAAGTCTAAGTGAGTTATTCAAAAAATAAAAAGTAATATGTAAGTAAAATAAACAAACGGTAAACTTGTAATCTTAGAGAAAAGTCAATTTTGTAAGCATTTGTGTTGACTGTTCTCCTGACTCGACCCGCTTTGCTGTGTCTCTCAGCAAAGATGGGGTTGACTTGTTGGATGATGATGTCGTTCAGAAGATCGCAAAGAAGCATGCAAAGTCTCCTGCTCAGGTACGTGGAAAGAACTGTCATGTTCTGCGATCACACTTCATCACCTCTCCCCAGGTCCTGAGCCTTGTTAGTTCACCCTGATGAGTTGATTCACCAGCGCTTCCCAGTTTGAAGCTCTAAGTTGGTTGCTTCCATGTCCTCATCCAGGCAAGCCATATATCCTGCCTTCCTCAGCAGTAAACTGCATACCCTCCAGTGCCTCTTTCTCCACCCTACCAACTGCATGGACAACCAGTGTGAGAGAGAGCAGACATTAACCTCAGCCTTATCCTAATGTCCTGATCATTTGTAGAACCAGGCATATGCTGAGGGATTCTAATGAAGGTGTGAATGAGTCCTCTGTCCTTCTCTTTGGACTGATGGCATTCATTACAGATATATTGACAAAGCAGTTACATTTGATTTCTAAAGGCCTTTGAGATAACCAAGGCTCTTGAGCTCTTACTGTACAGTGAAATTGAGCTACTCTAATGCCTTGTTTCCATTTGTTTTATTTCTGTGTGAAACTTTCTTTCCTACAGATTTTGATCCGATTTCAGATCCAAAGGAACGTGATAGTGATTCCGAAATCTGCCACCCCAAGTCGGATCAGGGAGAATATCCAGGTGGGCATTTCCTGATTCTAGAGTGTTTCAGATCATGACTTAGAGAGCGGAGTGCTGGCTAACTTCCATAACAACCAACCAACCAGATCTCTGTGGCCATCACCGGACAGAGGTGTATTTGTCTATGACCTGTGTTGGTGGTTAGCCTTTCACAGAGTGAGTCAGGCCAGGCTCTTATTATGTTGTGTCCCCCACCAGCCCAAGCTGGCTATCTTCTCCGTTCAAGCCAGGATGGGGAAAGAAGTAAGAGGGGTTTTAGTGGAAGCATGTAACAGACCACATTTGGGAATGAGCACTTTCATCCCATTCAATAATTCTGCCACACTTACCCTTAACAGAAACTAGATATACCCAGAGTGTGCTCAGGAGGAAGGAATTCAGGTTGGTGATCACCAGTCTGAATCATATGGAGTATGTCCACTAGTCTCTTGAGGGCATCTGCTTTGGGTGTTATGTTTTTCATGAATCAGTGAAAATTGAAGGGCTAGACATCTTAATTAGTAATTTATGTACAAAACTCTGAGAATAGCTTCTTGGAAGATAGTTTTTTAAATCTTAACCAAGCAACGAAATTGTGAACTGATGCTGAGGAGAGAGAATAATGTCAGTGTAGTAGAGGCTCAAGAGAAAGTACCAGTTAGTTCTGGAAGAGCCAGGACTTGTGTACCTGAGTTTCACTAGAAGAAAACGGGTAGTAGACTGGGGGCCTGTCCTTTCAGTTGGTCGAAGGCTTTTAGTACAAGCACCTATGCTCTCATGACAGCTCAGAGTACCCCTGTTTAGTATCCATTCTAGTACTGTTTACTTCTCGCCGTGGTCACAATGACTCTAGCACGGAGGCTGGCTCTCTACAATTCCCATAGATACTGTGTGGCTGGTTTGGCCAAACCTGAGGATAGCAATCCTCTTGGGATGGCGGCTGGGGTCCAGCAGCTTCCCTTCTTAGGGCAGGGTGATGCTGTTGCATGTTCTTCTGCTCCTTTTCCTTGGATTCAGACCCTCAGCTGCAGTGAGTGTTAGTCACTGTGAGATACTGTTGTTGAGGAATTTGATCATAGCCCTCAAGTGTGTTAGAGGGTGAAGGGCAGAGAGGTAAGAATACTATTTGAATGAAGTTACTCAAAATGTTCTTGTGTGATTTGATGCTGGAGTCAATACCAACTGACTTCCTAGCTGATGGGGTGGAAGGAGCAATAGTTTTTTCCTTTTGCGAGAAGGAGGTAGATCAGTGAAGAAAATACTTTGCTTTTTTGAAACTCTTTCTCTTTGTTCCTCACCCCCATAAGATAAAAACAATGTATAGTTCATCTTACCAGGTTTGCTTAAATTTAACTGAGACTCAGCCTGTGCCCACCAAGCAGTGAAAATCAAAGTGCATTTTGGAAGGCTCAGCAGTCTTTTAGGGGAAGTTCTAAGTGTTTCATGAAGAATTTCTGTCCCATCTTAGTGTCTATTTTAGGGAACACATATGCCAATTAAATGGGGTTTAATCTGAATTCCCTACGATCATCTGATTTTGGTTCTAGGTATTTGATTTTGAATTAACAGAAAAAGATATGGAAGAACTCCTCAGCCTTGACAAGAACCTCCGGTTGACCACATTCGCACCGTAAGTCTTTCTCCTTTTCAAAAATAAAGGCAAACATGGTGACTGGTTCTTGAACAATCTGTACTGTTAATATTCAAGGTTAATTTAACCTTACTGTAACTTTTCCTTGTTAATTGCTGGGCCAGTGAATAAAGACAATGACTAATTTATACACTAGAGAGTTAGGAAAGCACAACTCTGTCACTTAAGATGTTTCCTTTAAAGATGCCTGTTCTCCATTTCTGTTGTAATTTTTGTTTCTGTCTTCCAGAACTAAAAATCACAAGGACTATCCTTTCCACATAGAGTACTGAAGACAGCATAACTCGCCCTCTTTTGTTCTCAGATCACCAAAGTTGGCAGCATGGATCCACCTCTGCAGAGGCTGTGTGGGCTCAGCCAGCAATGACAGCAACAGAGTTAGAAGCAAGGAATATCCTGCCTAGAGCCGAGGACCAGTTCTTGGAAAAACATAAAAATCTAGGGGTGAGAAAAGAAAGTACAATGTAGGCCATAGCTGTTACTGAGTTGTTAGGGATAGCCAAGTTCACAGAGCAGTGTAATTTATGGGGGTTAGTCCTTGTGGCTCCTATCCTATAAAATGAGATACTGATGGCTCATGAATTAAAATCTACAAGTCAGCTTCAATAGCAATCAACCTAAGGCCATTGTGTTTTTCCTTCATACTACTCTCTACCCCACCCCCTGAGCTTCCTAGATTACTTTCAAGCACACTCTACCTGCACTTCAGAAAAGGAAAACCACTAAGCTGAGACTCTATCTCAGACAATTTTGTTTTTCATATTCTTAATTAAAGATTCCTAAGTGTGGGTGTGGGTGGATGTGGATGTGTGTATACCTTTTCACATAGGTGTGGAGGTGAACAAACATATATGTGCATGCATATGGAGTGCTCACTTCTCTCATAGTCTAACTCCTAAAGAGAAGTGAAAGATTCTCCTTGGTCTGAGTCCAAAAGAGAGCTTTGTTGTTGTACAAAAGCATTTTCTTTCGATGTGAGTAAAAAAGTAAGCCTGAAAAGATCCATGTGTTTATTTTTTTTCTCTGCTCTTGACTGGATATGCTATAACTAGCTTGTTCAATTACTGCCTTGATTCCTCAATGATGTATTATAACCTGGAATTGTAAACTGACTGACCTGTCCCTGAGTTGCTTTGTGTCATTGAATTTTGTCTCAATAACAGAAATGAAACTAGAATGTGTGTTTTCATATTTCACCTAAATGCTGCAGTCATCATACTTTTCAGTAAAAAAATATGAGTGCTAAATTGTTCTGATAGAATTTCTGGGATAGGTTTTTATAAGATGCATTGTAGCAGTTCCATAACTGATCAATACCTAGCATTGTTTATATATTTCCATTTAAGAACTATCTTTTTGAATACACACTGGATCCATTGATGTTGAACTCAGCAAGTATAAATTCATGTTTATCTAACACGTTTGTCTTCTTTATAAAATAAATATGAGCCTCTTGGGTTTGGAACACTGTTCAACAAATACTGGCCAGTTTTAAACCATGAACTGACAATAAGAACCACAAAAATATAAAGCAGCACTAAGCAGACCATGTAAGAAGAACTCTAATTATAGCTGAGCTTGTTGATTTTAAATGTCACCATGCCATACCACAACCTAGAATCACCTGGGGAAGAGCCTCAATTGGGAGATTACCTATACCAGATTGGCCTGTGAGCATATCTGCAGGGGACTTTCTTGATTATTCATTGATGTAGGAAGACCCATTTCATGACTGATGTCACCGGTCCCTGGTAGTAGATGTGAGTTATATGACACAGGAGGAAACTGGATGGAATCTCGAAAGCAGCTGTCAGTGTAGCCGCTCTTTTAATCTGCAGCTAACTAGATGTTCTGTGAGTTCCAACATTGTCCTCATTACATGTCACAGCAACAGAAATGAAACTAGAATATAGCTGAAGAGCTGAAGCAAGAAGTGGTCTGGAAATGGAAAGCTCTCTGCTCTGTGAAGGTTCAATGACCGTGAAAGCACATGCATGTGGATTTCAGGGTTTATGCAGGATGGAAGCCCCGAATGAGGAGTTTCAAGTATTTCCCCAGTCCACATGAAAGTGCTCAGTCAGCCACCAGCTTCTGCATGGAGAGCAATTATTTTTTAATTTTTCCCTTTTGTGGGAAATAGATTTTATTTTATTACATAATATAACCTGATTACTGTAATCCTGTCCCTACCCCCTTCCAAACCAAATCTACCCCCTTTCTGTCTCTCATTAGGAAACCAATAGGCTTCTAAGGGTACTAATTAAATAAAATATGATAAAGCTAAAACTAACACAGATTAGGAGAAAAAAAAAGACAGGAGGAAAAGAGCCCAAGAGAAGACATAGGAACATAGACCCACTTATTTGTATACTCAGGAATCCCATAAAAACACTAACCTGAAAGCCATAGTATGTACACAAAGGACTTGTAGGGTAAAAAGAGAAGAAAAAGTTGTGTGTGTATGTATACATACAAACACATTTGTGTGTATATATATATATATACCTATAAATATATATGACATATACACATATAACATTATAAATTATTTTGAAAAAAGGAAAATCCATGACATGACATTATGAGACAAGGAACCTCCAAATATGCCAGTGAGTTTCTATTAGCCATCTATTGCTGGGCATACAGCCTATTCTTTAGAGTTTATTTCTCTAATGAGACTCCCTCAGAGGAAGTGTTATTCTCATCTATAAGTGCCTATCCATTGGAAATTGCTTCTATGTTTGTGATGGGAACATGTAGTCACTTCTTTCAGCTTTATAATTCCATCTGGTACACTATAGTAGCAGACTGCTTATTGATTCCTAAATGCCCAGCCCTGAAACAATCACACAGAAACTGTATTAATTAAATCACAGCTTGGCCCATTAGCTCTAGCTTCTATTGGCTAACTCTTACATATTAATTTAACCCATTTCTATTAATCCGTGTATCATCACGAGTCTGTGGTTTACTGGACAAAGTTCCGGCGTCTATCTCTGGCAGGGCTACATGGCTTCTCTCCTGACTCCTTCTTTCTCCCAGCATTCAGTTTAGTTTTTCCCACCCTACTACTGTCTTGTTATAGGTCCAAAGTAGTTTCTTTATTCATTAATGGATAGTAATCACATCATACAGAGGGAAATTCCACATCACCTCCCCTTTTCTGTTTAAATAAAAAGGAAGGTTTTAACTTTAACATAGTAAAATTACATAAACAGGTATCAAGCAAGAATTATAGTAACAATATTTATATCTACTTTATCTTTTATTATAACTAAGGAAAACTATAGCTATTCTTCAACTCCATCAAAGACACCAGGAGGATATACTATTACCTAAGTAAACAGAACGTGCATTGTAAGCAACTTCTAAAACTCTAGACATGACAGAGACATCTCGCTGCCTGGATAGTCACCCAAAGTTCTTCTGTAACATTTTTCTAGGCATCCATCTTCAGCCTACAGGCCCATAGGATCTGGTAGACTTTTCCATCAAGCAGGAAATTTCAAGGACAGTTCCACCTATATTGGCAGTTTGTCCATGACTTTCTTGACTGCCTCATCAGTGACACACTTCCTCCAAAAGAGCCATATGTCCTATGATGTCATTCCACATGTGCTTATTGGGGCCAGTTATACTAACACTATCAAACTTTCCAAGTTGGGAGCTAGACTTTTGCTGAGGCGGGTAGCTTGGCCTTTGTCGCTACAAGGGGTTTCTACTTAAGTTTGAGGGTAGGATATGGTGATGAGTAAGAGAGTAGAGATTGGAGGTACTGAGTGAGTGGAAGAATTCTGCAGAAGGGCTGCCTATTCATCATTCTGGCAGCAGAAATGTTCCCTGGTCCAGCAGGGAGTCTTGGCCTGAAGACTCCTGGGCCCAAGAAGAGCTGTGGATCTGTGTCTATACCTTATGCTGCCGAGTCCAGGGCCCATAGTAAGATGAGATCGGGGAGAGGGCCTATCCATGAATGCAAAGAGGCCCAGGCCCAAAGAAGAAATGTGTGCCCGGGGCTATACCTGACCCTCAACAAGCATGGACCCAGATCATGAAGAACTGTGGGAAAATACAAAATGAACAAAGGCCAGGAGATTCAAACAATAAGGACTGTGCCTATGGTATATTACAACCAGAAGTATCCCAGTCCTAGATCAAACAGAGCCCTGGAACAACTGACTCAGATTCATTCTCTTCCAATGAGCCCTGGACATAAGAAGATTGCCAAGGGCAAAAGTAAAGAGCATCAACATTGTGTTTAGACCATGTACCCTGAGCCACACTGATCCTAGGTCTGACTTTCAGCTATTTTACAACTAGCTAAGACATCAATCCAGACACATCTCTGCTTGTTCATCCATAATCTTAGCCTTGACTACACTACTCTCTTTCTGAGCATTCATGTAAGCTGACATGCTCAAGAAATAGGTGTGTGGGTCACACACACACCTATTTTATTCAATATTGACCACATTCTCAACACATATCATCAAGTATGAAACATTGCAGTAATGTGCCAGGGGCTCACTGAAATGATATGTCAATATAGATATAACATACAAAAAAGAGGTCATACAGTGTCATCTAGCTGTCTGAGACATAATCTTACCTTGATTTAAAGATATCTTAAACTGATTTCTTTAGGAATGAACAGTTCTCGAATGGAACTCATGCAAAAGCCTGTTTTTACATTGCAAAATTGGTCTTGTTCTGAGTAACTGACTCCTGGTCACATCATATCTTTCAAGATTCTTAACTTGATGATAATGTAATTACTAACCTAGGAACATGGGCATGACCAGACCTCAAAGGAAATCAATTTGCTCCTGAACTGCAAGTTCCCTGGGCTATCATTTTCAAGGGTGTGTGGGTCACACCCTTGCTCTATGCATTCCAGGACAAAGTCCCCAAACAGAGGATCCAGGCCTTAAAGGGACCAAACCACATCTCAATGATCAAAGGAAATGGACACCCCATAACCATGCCCAGGTCTGAAGCCCAGCATTATCTTTATGTCAATTTTTTTTTTTGGTTTTTTGGACACACCATAGCCTCTTTTGTGACCCAGGCCATGCCGTGTTCACCAAGACAATTGGATTCTTTACCAATGAGTGACATCAGATCATAAGCCATGTTCTCAGATCAAGAAAAGTTTCCTCTGAATGTTCCTTTTGGTTCTGTTCTGGTTTGTGGGTGATATTTGTAATTGTACCAACACAGGCATAATTCTCACAAATGTGTCAAGGAAACATCATGGCTTTGAAATATTCTGGACCACACGTGAATGTCAAATGACAGGGACACTGCTTGGAATGAAGGGTGTGCTGACTGCACCCAGGACATCTCTGTGTCCAGTTCAAGAGCAACAGTTTGACCTTGGGGCTGACCCAGGACATGTACTACTACAGTAATGTTTACACACTCTAACATGATGAGTTGGTTGTCTGAAGAATGAGAAAAGGACAAAGGCCATAAACTGACTTCCATGAGGCACTGCCAGCTCCCTGATTACCAGTAAGTAAGGTCAAGATTAAACTTCAGGGTGTGAGGGCTACACCCTCTCTTTACAAGACCAAGTACTCTGCTGACAGTAAACAAGCCTGGATCACAAAC
Organism: Myodes glareolus; assembly: GCF_982192425.1. NCBI lineage: Eukaryota > Metazoa > Chordata > Mammalia > Rodentia > Cricetidae > Myodes > Myodes glareolus. The sequence continues at coordinate 24,611,661 of NC_142039.1, read as the reverse complement.
CATGGCTTTGAATGTGAAAAGGACCCACTCTCTTTAATGATAGAAAAATATGGTCATAACTTAATATCAAGAATGATTACATGGCACATGGCCCTATAATGACTTTAACTGATTTTTACCCGAGGCTAGACTCTATTCACCAAACTTATTAAATGCAGAAAGAAGGCTTCCTAAGTGGATGACAGACTCCAAATTGATAACAATATGGGCTGCGGCTCACTTTCCGCCAAGAAATGTGTCAAATTTGAATTCTCTCCATCAAATGCAAAAGATATGCTTACCATGGAGGACCCAGGACCATGAAACAAGGCCTTTGTCATATATGAAAGACACCAGAGAATCAATCTGGGCACATTTGGCAAGATGAGTGTGTGGGCTGCCCCCAGGAGTCATTATGTGCCCTGCTGTCTTCCATAGATTCAGAATAAGTGATCATGTTTGTGTTGACCAACACCACCACCTCAGAGAACGGCATACCACCTCAGTGTATGGTATACCTCAGTGTATGGTATACCTGGAATATGCTTTATTCAAAAAACTGTTTCATTTTACCGAAGACATAAGCTTCTACATCGTCAGTCTTAATTTGTACTATTATCCCCATGGTGGCCATAACTACAAATAAATATGTAATTATAGAACCTGTCTTGTCAGAATCCAGAATTCAAAGCAGTTGCCTATTGAAATACTGAATATGTATCTATGGTATAGTGCATATGTTTTAATTTTCCAAACTCAGCAAAATGAAACACATTCATTTGCCAAATTTCATTTCTTTGCATACCCTCTACTATCAAAGTATTATCATAGTTATTAGATTCACTATTGATTATATCTCAGGTCCTTTCCTCTGTGAGTGTTGGTCTTGCCTTTAAATACCAAATTACCCTTTGATGTTGTGAATTAGCATTCACAAAAGCCAAAGATTCAACTATTATTTGTTTAAATTCTGTACTTGTTATCATTATATTTATAGATTAAATCAATATTTGTAAAATAAAATCAGTGAATGTTTATTTGTGTCCTGTATAATAATTTTAAATGAAATTAAAATTCTGTTCTGAAGGTGTAAATTACAAAACAATCCCACACCAATTTGGAATTATGATAAATAAAAGGGTTATTTATTTAAAGAGAAAAACTTACAGATCACCATCCTAGATAACAGCCCTCTGTGTAACCAGGAAAGGAATCTAGTAGCTGGAAGCAGAGCTGGAAGCAAGGGGGCGAGGGCACAGATACCACTGCTTTTTAAAGCAAAACAGACCACACCTAAGTGGGCTGGTATCTTAAACGCCATTGACTGAAGGAGCAGGAGGAGCTCCCATAGCACAGTTCACCTTTTAAGCTTATGCTCTCTCTCTCAAGACGTATTAAAGCTTTTCTGCAGAAGGATCCTAAGTATCCTGCATCGTTCTTGCGGGCGGTACGGTAGCGCGGGACATCTGGTGCCGAAACCCGTGAATCCGGGGGACCCTGACCACTACTCGCACCGCTGGAGACCCCTTGGACACAAGGAGGATTCAGAACTGCAGGTCTGCATGCTCAGAGAGGTATGACTATTCCTGGACTTTTTGATTTTGGTCTTGACATGTCTCCGCCCTGGGAAGGTTTTGTAGAGACCTTAGTACTTCTTTTAGCAGTTCTCTTATTTCTTGTCAGGAATTGCTTAGAAGATAAATCCTGCCAGGCGGTTGTTACAGAGGGACGAAATGTATTGGAGGAAGTCCAGGATAGCATATCAGAAACTGAGCGCAATGAGAGGTTGGGCACGCACAAACAAAGGACAGTCCCAGATAAGGAAAAAGGACCCCCCGGTGGTTCTAAGAAAATAAGAATGGGGGAGAAGACTGACCTACAAGGTCAAAAACTTTCTGATACCAACAATAAGAAAAAAGGACAGATATATATTATGTTATTTATGTTGTCTTTTGTGTACTGGACAGGAAAAAGATATTTAAATTTAGAAACTGCTAAAAAAGATATTTTAAATTTAAAATATGGGCCTAAGGATATGATGTTTTGGAAAAGAGGTTCTGTTTTCGTCTCCACAAAAAATGAGAGCCTAAGGGTGTACCTGAGATTTATATGGTTTGAATCATCGAGACCTCCTAAAATGTTGTAATATATACCCCTAAAATGTAACGTCCCAATTCAGCAGGAAGTAGCCAGAAAGACTAACAACGCCCAAATTCCCTAAAAGATTATTTAAATAAGGTCCTTTCAATGGTTGCAGAGCAGCAAGCCTGCTTCCCTGAGTTCAGCTTTACTCCATGCACCAGTTTGGATTCAGAATAAATACGACTGCGGCTAAAAGGCAGCTGGAGCAGAGTTTTGCTAGATGGCTGTGGTAAAAGGCACATTGCACCAGCCCAGTCGGTGCCTAGCCTGGCGAATGCCACAACAATGCAATGTGCCTGGAGCTGTGAGGGGCTCTGAGGCTGGAATGGCTTCTGCTTCACTTGGCGAAGCTAAACTGTGCTGACTTCAGGCAGAACTGGTTGTAATTATCATAATAAAAGCACAATCAAGGTTTAGCTGCAGTAAACGGGCAATACTTAAGTTTTTAAAAATTGCTTAGCATTTTAAGAACTCATGTCCTCCTAAAAGATTGCTGTATATACACTTGGTTTATCTAATGTTTCAGGATCCACAGGGAAATAGACGCGAAAAGCCCTTGGATTTTTAAGGTGATAGGGTCATTGGCTAAATCTATGACTATGGCGCCTTTCCCATCTGCCCCATGAGCTGTAGCAGCTCCGGCGCGGACCTTGAGATGTTGCCGGCCTATGCCGCCTCGGTTACTGGTCCGGGTGTCGGCTCCCGCCACACTCCCCACCAACACAGCTGTGGAGAGCAAGGCCCGCCCCGCTGGAAAAGCAATAAAACCCGGGATGGGGCTGCCACTATGGAAACAGGCTCCATAGCGATATAAGCCAAAAATTGGCGGAGCAATGTGGACCTGGCGCGGCTTCCCTAAAGTGGAATTGTTTAACGGGGTTTACGCCTGCCAAATGTGGCCTAGGGGAAAAAAGCCCATAGTTTCCAACACGCCTCTGGTAAACTTTTTGATACAGCTGGAGAATTGCGCCCCTGCGATCCCAGATACAATGACTGATTATTAAGCAATTGTCTAGTTATCTTCTAGGTAATTGGACTAAAAAACTTGATGAGAAAGTAACAAGGATGACCCTCTAAACAATGACAAGGGCATGGCCTATACAGATACCAGTTCTTATTAAAAACAAAAAAAGGGGGAATAATGAAGGAGTTGCCCCCAACGCCAAGAGTGGCCATTGCCATGGCTCTGTTCACTATAAATTTTTTAAATTTGGATGATAATGACCAAAATGCTGCAACACGACATTGTTCGGATCTGCAGCAGCCCAAGGATTTGGTTAAATGGAAAGATATGTTTTCTAATGAATGGAAAGGCCCGGATCCCATTCTATTGAGATCCAGGGCAGCTGTTTGTGTGTTCCCACAGGATCAGGAAAACCCATTCTGGGTGCCAGAGAGACTGACCCAAACGGTGAAAAGTGACCCACAACATGCGGACTCGCCTGAAGATTTGGCTTCTGTTCCTCCTGGCATTTTGCGGATGGATGACAACGGTTATGATGGAGCAGCGATGGGGGATACTCTCAGCCTTCCCAAAGCCGACACCAGTCAGCCATAGAGTGGCGGTGTTTCCTCGGTTTTTTACAACCAATAAGACTCTGGGGCTCCCCTACCTTCCTAGAGATGATTTATAAGCTTAGTCGAAGGATTCCAGTCCTGGGTTTTGTCCTTCATCTCCTACTTCAAAGAATGGGTGGGGGTGGGAATGTTTGGAGCAGCCCTATGCTGTGGAATAGTGTTTCTCCTCTGGATGGTTTGCTGACTCAAATCCCAAAGTCGTAGGGACAAAATGGTTATTGCACAAGCGCTGGCTGCCCTGGAACAGGGAACCTCTACTGATATGTGGTTATCTATGTTGAAGCAGTAAGGTTTATGCCAACCAGCTCCTGCACCCCTAGGACAGTGGTCCATTGCACAGGGTGGAGTGCTTGGCTTAGCTAGCCCTGAAGAGCATCGCACAGAAAATGGCCCTCTCTGAGAGATATGTCGCCCTGCATAAGGGTTTCCTGCCGCATATTCCCTTTCCCAGAAAAATGGAAGAGGGCAGGCCAGATAAGTTCCAGGTGTCATGAACCTAGGGGCAGATTCCATGCAAATCCATTATAATGTTTCCACTTTGGGAAGTGCGACCTCTATCTTTGCCTTCTGAGGGAGTTGCCTTTTTGCAAAGAAGTAAAAAAGGGGGAGATGTGGAAGACCGCAACCACATTCTCCACCACAAGATGGCACTAGCACCCGGTTTCACCGCCAGATGAACAAGGTAACGCACATGTGCTTGGTAATTTTCCACTACTGTCCCTGCCTACTTCCGAGGCATCATCTGGGATAATGGGCAGCGGACCAATCCTAGAATAACAGGTCCGAAGTGAGGACTGTTTCTTTTATAAGGGCTGGGTTCCTCTCGTCCTGGGTCTCCGCCATGTAAGCTTATGCTCTCTCTCTCAAGACACATTAAAGTTTTTCTGCAGAAGGATCCTAAGTGTCCCACGTCGTTCTTGTGGGGGAGACGGTAGCGCGGGACAATGGTTTGACCTTCGTTTTCTTTTTTTTTTAAAATATGAGATGTGCCTGACTTTCTCACTCAATCTCTTTCTTTCTACCTCTGCTACTCTGTCTTTCTCTGTTTCTGTCTGTCTGTCTCTCTCTGGTGAGTCATGTTTGGTTCTATTCTAAGTCTCTGAGTCATCCACATCCCAGTTTCTGGCCATCTATGCAGAATAGAGCTTAAACTCCCTTTTCTGCTTTGGACCTCAAGTTATAACAGTCATTAGTTAGCCTCTCTCACAAGCTCTGAGTCACCATTGCCCCAAAGCATCTTGCATGCAGGACAGTTTGAGTCTAAGGGTTTTATGTTTGGCTTAGTACCTTGGTCCCACCACCGAAAACCATACCTGGATACTGAAAATAGTCAAATAAGGTCCCATATACTTCATAACTTTAAGTCCTCACTAGGGTAACTCTCATAGGTTTCAGGAATTTATTTACTACACTAGATATCTACATTGGCCCCCAATGCCCACCTAATCCAGTTGGTGCTCACTGTACTCTCTGCCTCCATCCCCTACTTGATCTTTCTTGTTCCCATCTCCACCTGCCTCCAGTCTGCATGAAAAATGTGATTTATTTTCCCTTCCAAGGAAACTAAGTGTTCCCCCTTCAGCTCTTCTTGTTACTTAACATCTCTCTGTCAGTGAATTGCAGTGTGATTACATTATACTTCACAGCCAATATCTACTTATAAGTAAATATTATATCATACTTGTATTTCTGTGTCTAGCTTGCCTGCCCCAGGTTCACTTTTCTGGTTCTATCCATTTGCTATAAATTTTATAATGTCATTTTTTCTAACAGTTTAATGCTTCATTTTGTAAATTTTCTTTTGTCCAGTATTCAGATGAGTAGCATTGAGCTTGTCTAGGGTCTAGGGATAATAAACAAAGTGGCTATGAATATAGCTGAGCAAGTGTCCTTATTGTAGGATGCTTCATCTTTTGCGTATATGCCCAAGAATGGTATACCATAGCCTTGAGTTATATAAATCCCCCATTTTATGAAGTACTGACATATTGATTTGCAAAGTTACTGCCAGTTTGCACTAACATCAGAAATGGAAGAGTGTTCCCTTTGCTCCACATCCTTACCATCATGAGGTGTCATGGTGTTATTGATCTTAGCCATTCTTACAGTTGTAAGATAGAATCTCAAAGTCATTTTGATGTGCATTTCCCCTGTAGCTAAGAGTTTTGCACATTCAATCAATCAGCTAGTTTGTTTTGATGTCAATATCATGATGTTTTTATTACAGTAGTTCAGTTGTATAGCTTGAAAGCATGGATAGTGATACCTCTTTAAGTTCTTTGTTTGTTCGGGATTATTTTAGCTATCCTAAGTTTTGTTTGTTCATAGGAAACTGAGTATTATGAGCGTAGGGCATCTTTCTGTCTTCTGGTGTTTCAGTTTTATTCAAAGACTTGAAGTTTTTGTCATGGAAGTCTTTCATTTTTGTATTTATATTATTTGAGGCTATTGTAAAATGTATTGATTCCATGATTTCTTTCTTAGTTCAAAGGATTTTTATTTGTATGAAGGTTACTGATTATTTTAGTTCTTCCTGTTTTTAGCCAAATTGCCAAAGGCATTACTCAACTGTAAGAGTTCTCTAGTAGAATTTTTGAGGTTGTTTATGTGTCACAAATTGTTTGGTGTTGGTTATGTATCACCTGCATATAATGATACATTGACTGTTTCCTTTTAAATTTATATCCCCTTGTTTTGTAGTTGTCGTATTGCTGTAAGATTTTAAGAACTATTTTGAGTAGATATAGAGAAAGTGAACACTTACTCCTGTTACATATATTAGCACAACTGCTTTGTGTTTCTCCCCATTTAATGTTTTGTTGGTTATATGCTAGTTACAAATTACCTTTATTATGTTTATGGATGTACATTGTGTCATAATCTCTCCAAGGTTTTTTTTTATTACAAAGCATTGTTGGCTTTTGTCAAATATTTTCTCTGCATCTTATGAAGTGATTTTGTGTGCTTTTTCATTCAGTTTATTTATATTGTGGATTATATTGACTGATTTTGATAAATTTTAACCATCCTGCCTCTTTGGGATTGAGCCTACTTGGGATATATGCTCCTGGATTAAGTTTTTGAATATTTATAGAGTGTTTCTCCATCAATATTTATGAGAGAAGTTGGTCTGGAAATGTTTTTGATTCAGTTTTTGTGTGGTTTGAGTATCAGAGTCATTGTGGCATCATAAAATGAATTGATTAATGTTCCTCCCAATTCTGTTTTATAGAATTATTTGAGGAGCATTTGTACTCACTCTTCTTGAAAGTTTTGTAGAATTCCACACTTTAACCATCTTGCCCCTTTGTTTCATTTTTGTATGTCTGTCTGTTTGTTTGTTTTGTTGAGAGACTTTCAATGACTACTTCTACTTTGTTAGGTCTAATTAAGCTGTTTATCTGATCTTGAAGTAATTTTGGTCAATGGTATCTCTGGAGAAATTTCTCCATTTCTTTCAGATTTTTCAATTTTTTCCAATACAGGTATATAAAATATGACCTAGAAATTCCTGTGTTTCATTGGTATCTGTTTTTATTTTCTTTTTTAATTTCTGACTTTGATAATTCAAATATTCTCTTCATCTTTTAGCTTGTTTAGATAGATTTATCTATCTTGACTTTATTAAATTACCAACTCTTATTTTATCGATTCTCTATATTGTTTTTTTATACCTCTTTTTAAATCAATTTTAACTCTTAGTTAATTTCCTGTCATCTCATACTCCTCATGCATTTTCACTTCATTTGTTCTAGGACTTTCATGTGTATAGGTGATTGCTAGTATGAGATTTCTCCAACTTTTTTATGTAGGCATAATTCTATGAATTTCCCTGTTAACATCAATTTCATTGTGTCTCATAAGTTTGGATATGTTCTGTATTGATTTTCATTGAATCCTAAAAAGTAATTAATTTTTTAAAATTTCTGTCTTGACCAAGTATCATCCAGTTAGGAGTTATACAGTTTCTATTATGTTGTAGACTTTTTTGTTAGGTCTGTTGTCATAATCGAATTTAATCGATGATTGTCTGATATGAAGCAGGGGTATTTTTTTATCTTTTGAGACTTGATTCATGACTGAGTATATGGTAAATTATGGAGAAATTTCCATCAGGTATTGTGAGGGAGGATTGTTTTGTATTTGGGTAAAATGTTCTCTAGATACTTGGTAGCCATATTGTTTTTAATGTCTCTTAACACAAGTATTTCTCTGTTTAGTTTTCTTTTCTTTTCTTTTCTTTTTTTTGATGATGTGATGTTGGTGAGGAGAGTGGGATATTTATCACTATCAATGAATGGTAGTTGATGCATGATTCAAGATTTAGTAATGCTTCTTTTACAAACATGGTTGTCCTAGTGTTCCATAGGATGATATTTTGTTTGTGGTCTAACAAATCAAGGTTGCATGAAGAGCAGAGGGTGAAGTCAGCTTAACCACACATATCTGAAGTTCTGTACATCAGACAGGAAGTGATATCGATCTCACATAGAGAAAAATAACAGGAGGAGACAGGAGTGCGGCCTTTTTCCATTGAGAGTTACCAAAGTAAGAGTTTGCAGTGGCTTGCTCTTTCTCTCTGTGATCTTTCAGCACTTGCCCTAATATCTGGCACCAGGTTTTTTTATGAAGACCTATTAGAATTCATGTGATAGTTCAAAGCATAGCTGTCAAGAATTCAAATGTCATCTTGGTGGAATTTTCCTTTGATGAGTGTGAAGTGTCCTTTATCTCTTTTGATTAATTTTGGTTTGAGGTTTTCGTTTTGATAATTAGAATAGTTACCCCAGCTTGCTTCTTAGGTCTGTTTTCTTTTAAAATACTTTTCTAACCATTTCCTCTGAGATAATATCTATCTTTGATGGTTTTGTGTGTTTCTTGCATGCAGCTGAAGGTTGGATCCTGTTTACTCATCCATTCTGTAATTCTGTCTCTTTTTATTGGGAAATTGAATGCTTTGATATTGAGAGATATCAATTACCAGTGAATGCTATTTCCTGCTATTTTATTGCTGATAGTGGTGACAGTGTGTTTGTGTGTGTGTGTGTGTGTGTGTGTGTGTGTGTGTGTGCATGCATGCATGTGCGTGTACACGGGTGTAAGTGTGTTCTTGCTTTCCTTTTCTTTTGCTGGTGCAAAATTATTTATTTCCTATCTTTTTCTGGGCAAAGTTAAAGTCCTTGGGTTAAATTTTTTCTTGTAGGATGTTCTGTAGTGCTAGATTTGTAGGTAGTGTTTAAATTTGACTTTATCATGGAATATCTTGGTTTTTTCCTCTATGCTGATTGAAAGTTTTTCTGGATATATTAGTCTGGGCCGGCATTAAAGTCTCCAAGACATCTATGCAGGTTGTTCCATCTTTTAGAGTCTCCATTAAGAAGTCATGTGTAGTTATAATAGGTCAGCCTTTATGTGTTACTTGGCCTTTTGCTCTTGCAGCTTTTAAAAATCATTCCTTTGTACTGCATGATTTGTGTTTTGATTACTACATTGCCAGGGGACTCTTTTTCTTCTTCGAATCTATTTGATGTTCTGTATGCTTCTTGTACCTTTACAGGCGTGTCCTCCTTTAAGTTAGGAAAATTTTCTTGTATAATTTTGTAGATAATATTTCCAGGGTTTTTAAGATGGGATTCTTCTTCTACTTCAGTTCATATTATTATAATGCTTGGTATTTTCACAGTGTCTCTGATTTCCTGTTTTTTTATTTTTTTGTTAGATTTTAGAAAGTTTTACTTTTAACATTTTTTGACTAATGTATATATTTCTTCTATAACATCTTCAACACCTGAGATTCTCTCTTCCGTCTCTTGTATTGTTAGTGTCCCTTGATTCTATAGTTACTGTCTCCTTGCTTAGATTTTTTTCATTTACAGAATTCTCTCAGTGTGTTTTCCTATTTCATTCTTTTTCAATTTTCAGTGCTTAAACAATTTATTTTTTTCAATCATTTGCTTGATTTTTGGTTTGTTTTTGTCTTTATTTTATTTTTCTTGGCTTTCTTTAAGAGATTTATTGATTTCTTGCTCCTTTTTTTGGTTGGATTTTCCTCTAATTCTTTAAGGGACTTATTCATTTTCATTTGACCTTCCTCTATCATCTCCATAAAGTTGGTACTCCGGTTTTTTCTTGCATGTCAGTTTTTTTGGAATATTTGGGGCCTCTGGTGGTGACATATTGATCTGGCTATTCTTGATATTCTTATGATAGCCCCTAGAAATCTGGGTTTGGGGTGGTAACAGGTCTAGGTGCCGAATTCTGAGTTTGTCTCTGCTCCATGAGTGTTTTACTTCTGCTTTCAGATCTCCTATCAGCTTAGTGGCTGAATCTGAATCTATTTATATGCTAAGTACTCTCTAGGAACCCATATCCCCACAGTCTGTACCCTGCCACCCAAGCCACACTATGGTGGGATTTCCAGTCCGCTCTCCCTTGCCCAGCCTTGGGTCTGGTACTACTGCCAAGGAAGTTTTCAACTAAGTCTCTGTCATTGTGTTTGCCCACAAACCTGGGATGAAAATTGAGATAAAGACCTGTTATCTCACAGAGGCAGAAGAGCAACCAGCTTCTTTTCCTTTTTGGTCAGAGACCCAGCAAGTGAGTGTTGCTCCATCCATCCCAAACGGAAAAGACCGTGAAACTCCAGGTTCCTCCCTAACTTTTTCCTGTGATTCTCTCTTCCTGTTTTCCCATATCCACCATAACCTCTATTGTTAATTCCTGTCAACTAGCTGCTGCATCAGCATACTAATCCAAGGCTGACTTTATTAACACAGTCCTGGTTTTCACAGTGTAATAAAATAACTTATAACAGTTTCCTCTTTCCTCTCTGATTTTCTGACAAGATTAGACTACAATTGAGCAGGCAATCTCCACCCAAGTTGGGGGCTGGATTTCTAGTGACTGTGGTGACTTCTGATCAAGCAGGAGTTCTCTATACTTGGGACTTGACAAAGTGATGAGGAGGGGTAGGAAATTGGAGTGGGGGTACTGAGAAAGTAAGGGGACCCCTGACATTCAGCCTACCTGACATTTTGGCAGATAGCATGACCCCTGGTCAAGCAAGAGTCATGTCCGGGTTTCTTGATGTCTATCGGTTTAACATGTTAAGTTCTGATTCTGACTTTTTTTCAAATTATGTGTACAATTGTGTTTTCATGTATAGGGATATTTATGTATGAGTGTGGCTACACACAGTATCCAGAAAAGAGTATCTTGGATATTGGGCTTTGAAAATTATTATTTTTATGTTCATCCAGACATAAAATTGTCACGTATTCAAAAAAACAGAAGTAATAGTTTTCAGAATGTGTTTCTAAACACTTATTATAAAAATAATTAAATCTGTAGGAGCTAGAGAGATGGCTCAGTGTTTAAGAGCACTGGCTGCTCTTCGAAAGGAGCCATATTCAGTTCTCACTATCTACATTGCAGTTTAAAATTTTCACACTTCTATGACCATTCTCATGAGAAAAATCCCATTCCGTGAACTTTGGATTTTCTATGTCCATAAGCCTTTATGTAGAACTGGGTTCAATGTTCAAATTTCTCAATTATGCCTCAGCTTTCTGATCACATGATACACATTTTCCATTTGTGAGATAGAGAAACATACCTGTTGTTACTCCTCAAAGAATGAAAAAGCTACCTATTCTCATTAAAAAAAAAAACTGTCGGTAAAATGAGAGTTTTCATCTACCACAGAACCCACATAGACATTTAGGCATATTAATTTTGATACATCATGAATCATAGGGAAATAAGGCTGTAAAGAAATACATTAGCCCTGAAAATTGTTGAAGAATATGACTTTTTTGGGATTTCAGAATGGGATAATATTTTACTTTCATTTGTTTCTCTCTTAACTGAAGTATAGCTCCAGGAAGTTCTGAATTTGTACAGAGTAGAAGTGACAAGTCCAGACATCAGCCTGAGCAGTCTTCCTCCAGTGAAGCTTCCAAAAGACATCCACACATGTCAGCATTCATCAGAAAATGGAAAATTAGGGTGACCCTCAAACCTGCAAATACAAAGAAAATTGATAGTACATTAGAACATGCTGTATCGAGAAGTGATTTCTATGAAGCAGATTTTAGTATGGAAGTATATAATTTTCTTTTCCTAAGGCATACAATCTTCTTTTCTTACTTTAAATAACACTGCTTTCTACTTGAAAAGCAAACAATAAATGAATGATTCAGTTTATCCTGTTTTCTCTAATACCAAACATATAGAAAACAAAGAATCAAATGCTCAAACACATATCTATCAACAAAAGGAAACAGGGAAAGAAGAGTCAGCCATTGAAAACACTGGTTATTCTTCCAAAGGAACCAGGTTCTAGTCATACCATCCAAAAGCTGGCTCATAAACATTTTTAACTCTAGTTTCAGGGAATCCTATGCAATCCTCTGGCGTATATGGCGCCAGAAATACATGTGATACACAGATATTCATATAGGAAAAACCCATGTGATTAAAAAAGTTAAATAACAAACAAGAATATATGTATACACACACACACACACACACACACATATATATGTGTGTATATATGTATATATATATCCATTTGTAATAACAGCTGCCAAGGAGATACAGAAGGTACCATTTAACAAGACCAGTCTCTTCATTACTTACAACAGGTCCTAGATGATAAAGATGTTACAGGGGGCCAATCCAAGGCCTGAATATATGAATCTGGGCGGTAGCTAAATTGGTCAGTCCAGGCTCCTAGAGCCACATGGAATCTCCATGGTTCAGGGTGGCCTCAGGATATCCCAGAGAAGTTTCATGAGGATCCAGTGAGATGGTGTGCTAGAAGCCAGATGCCTTGAACCAGACCAATGACTCATTGCAATGAACATTTGTTAGCAACACTGATTGGATGAAAGTGTATACTATGAGATGAATTGCTCATAATGGCACAATAACAAATAAAGCAGAGTTGAAGATGGTACTAGTTTGAATGTAATAGGCCCCCATAATCTCAAAGGGAGCAACACTATTATGAGGTCCATCTTTGTCCAGTGGGTATAAACCTATTGGAGGAAGAGTGTCACTGTAATGGCAGGCTTTGTGGTTTCCTATGTTGAGGATACTGATCAGTCTCACAGTTGATGTCCTGTGCTTGCAAGGTATACCAATCTCAGCTCCAGTACTACATCTGCATGTATGCCACCATGATCCTGTCATGGTAATACTAGACTGAGCCTCTGAAAGTGTAAGTCACCCCCTCAATTAAATATTGTCTTTCTAAGGAATGCTATTTTCTGTTGTTTTTTTACAGAAATAAAAACCCAAACTAAGTTGGCAGCAGGAGTGGAATATTGCTATGATATAATAGGAAATGATTTTGTTTGGAGTAATATGGTCTTTAGAAGTTTGGGTTAGGAAAGAAATGAAATGCTTTGAGCACTGCATAATATCAATACTAGTAGAAGCATGAAAGACAGAGCTTCTCAAGGTGATTTGATGGACTCTGGAGATCCACAGGTTTCAAAGGAGAACAACAACATGACACCAGTAAAATCTAGTGACCCTACAGCAATGACACTTAACAACCAAGTATAGTTGAAACAAAAGAAATTTACCTAAAAATTAACTTCAGGAGAATGCTTGAGACTTTTAAAGAGGAAATGAGCAACTCCCTCAATGATATGAAGGAAAAGACAAAAAATTGAAAGACATCAGCAAATCCCTTAAAGAAAATCAAGAAAGAGCAATCAAACATATGAAAGAAACTATTCAAGACTTGAAAACTGAATTAGAGATAATAAAGAAAACATAAGCTGAGGGAATTATAGAAACAGACATTATGAGAAAATAATCAGGAACTACAAATACAAGCATAAACAACAGAATGCAAGAGATGGAAGGGAGAATCTTAAGCACTGAAGATACAATAGAAGAAATAGACTCATCAGCCAAAAAAAATTAAATATAACAAAAACTTAACACAAAATATCCAAGAAATATGAGACACCATGAAAAGACCAAACATAAGAATAATAGGTAGAGAAGAAGAAGTTCAACTCAAAAGCACAGAAAATATATTTAACAAAATCATAGAAGAAAATTTTTCCAACCTAAAGAAAGATATGTCTGTGAAAGAAGATTGCAGAACTCCAAATAGACTGGATAAAAAAATGTCCCCTCACCACATAATAATCAAACATACAGAATATAGAAAGAATATTAAGCATTGCAAAAGGAAAAGGTCAAGTAACATAAGACGGCAGACCTACCTGATTTATACCTGATTTCTCAGTGAAAACAATGAAAGCCAATAGGTCCTGTTCAAGCATTATGCAGACACTAAAAGACTATGGATACAAGCTCAGACTACTATACCCAGCAAAGCTTTCATTCACCACAGAAGGACAAAACAAGATATCCCATGGCATAACCATATTTACCCAATATCTGGCCACAAACCCAAACTTCACAAAGTTCTAGGAGAAAAACTCCCACCCAAGGGAATTCGCTATATCCAGACAATAGCAGAGACAATTGATAATCTCATAGCAGCAAATCCCAAAGGGGAAAAATTATATAAAATAACATCACCAATAAGGAAAACGAAATAAACAGAAGATGACAATCACTGGTCATTAATATCCCTTAATATGAATGGACTCAACTCACCGATAAAGAGACACAGGCTACCAGATTTGATATGAAAACAGAATCCATCCTTCTGCTGCATAAAAGACACAAACCTCAACCTCAGAGACAGACATTGCCTCAGAGTAAAGGGTTGGGGAAAATTTTCCAATCAAATGGACCTAAGAAACTAGCTGGTGCAGCTCTCCCAATACCTAACAAAACAGACTTCAAACTAAAATCAATCAAAAGAGACAAAGGACATTTCATATTAGTCACAGGAAAAATCCATCAAGAGGAAATCTCAAAATTGAACCTTTATGCCCCAAGTACATGGGCCCCATCATATGTAAAAGAAACTAAAGTTTAAATCATACATTAAAGCCCACACACTAATAGTGGGAGACTTCAACATTCCACTCTCACCACTGTCAGTCAGACAAAAAATTAACAGAAAAATAAGGGAAAGATGTTATGACTCAAATGGACTTAACAGACATTTATGAAATATTCCATCCAAACATAAAAGAATATACCTGATGTGGAAGGTCCTTCTGTTTATGTGCTACTCTTATTGGTTAATGAATTAAGAAACTGCCTTTGACTGTTGATAGGGTAGAACTTAGGTAGGTAGAGAAAACTGGACTGAATGCTGGGAGAAGGGAGACAGAGAGGGAGAAGTAATGGAACTGCTGCCAGAGACAGACACTGGGAACTTTAGCTGGTAAGCAAGATCACATGGCAATACACGGATTAATACAAATTGGTTAAATTAATATAAAAGTTAGTCAATAAGAAGCTAGAAATAAGGGGTCAAGCATTGTTTTAATTAATATAGTTTCTGTATGGTTATTTTGGTTCTAGGCAGCCAGGATGAACAAGCACCTTCTCCAACATATACCTTCTTCTTAGCACCTTATGCCATCTTTTCAAAAATTGACCACATACTTAGTAACAAAACAAACCTGAATAGAAAAAAAAATTATAATAACCCCACCTATCTTATCAGATCACCATGGCTTAATATTAGAATTCAAAAACAACACTAATTCCAGAAAGCCCACAAACATATGGAAATTAAACAATGCTCAACTGAAGCATCAATGGGTCAAGGAAGAAATAAAAGAAGAAATTAAAGACTTCCTAAAATTCGATAAAAATGACCGCACAAAATACCCAAATTAATTGGACACAATGAAAGCAGTGTTAAGAGGAAAGTTCGTATCACTAAATGCATATATAAAGAAGCTGGAAAAATCCCATACTAGTGAATTAATAGAACATTTGAAACTTGAGAACAAAACCAAGCAAACTCACACAAGAGAACTAGATGAGTTGGTTCTTTGAGAAAATCAACAGAATAGACTCACCTTTATCCAAAGTAACCAAATGGCAGAGAGAAAATATCCAAAAATGAACAAAATCAGAAATGCAGCGGGGGATGTAACAACAGACACTTAGGAAATACAGACAATCATCATGTCATATTTCAAAAATCTATACTCCACAAAATTGGATAACTCAGGAAATAGTCATATTTCTGGAGAAATATTACTTACCCCAAAATTAAATCAAGACCATATAAACAAATTAAACAGACCTATTATTTCTATTTCTATAGAACTAGAAACAGTCATCAAAAATCTCCCAACCAAAAAAAAAACCTTAGAACTAGATGATTTCAGTTCAGAATTCTACAAAATTTTCAATAAAGAAGGAGTACCAAGATTCCTCAAATTATTCCACACAATAGAAACATAACGAACATTGCCATACTCATCTTATGAGGCTATAATTACTATGATATGAAAGCCACATAAAGACATTACTAAGAAAGAGAATTACAGACCAATATTATCATGAACAGTGAATCCAAGAAGACATCAGAATCATCATCCACTATGATCAATTCGACTTCATCCCAGACATTCAGGGATGGTTCAACATAGAAAAATCTGTCAACATAATCTACTGAAGGCGTAAGTCACAGACAATCCCACACCAGTTTGGAATTATGATTAATAGAATGGTTATTTATTCAAAGGGGAAAAAACTTACAGATTACCGTCCCAGACAACAGTCCCTCCGCGCGAACAGGAAAGGAGTCCAGGGGCCGGAAACGGAGCCGGAAGACAAAGAGAGAGTGGAGGACAGCCGCTGCTTTTTTTAAAGGGAGAGACCACGCCCCAATGGGCTGGTAACTCAGTGGCGATTGGCTGAAGGAGCTGAAGGAACTCCCACAGCATCTTCCCCTTTTGTTTATGTAAGAGAGTTCTAAGCTTACTACGCAATTATATACAATAAGTACAAACCTACGAAATTATATACAATAAATACAAATATCCTATTCTAACTAGCTTAAGTCTTGTATAACAAATAACTTGGCCAAGTCATGAAAGGAAAGTAACTACATTTATATAATCTTCAATCCCATCGAAGATCTGAGAAGGGAAATAATGTTATCTGAGTAATTAGGAAGTGCAATCAAACAACTTCCAGAACATGTAACAAATCGCAGAGACAACTGGCTACCTGGACAAACACCCAAAGTCACATTTGCAGCGTTGAAGCAACCAACTTTGGCTAAGGCCTGATGTAACTGACATACCATTTTCAAAGGCAAGAAACTTCAAAACTATCTTACCCTGTCTTGGCAGGATATGACAGTCTTGTTTTATCCATTTATGGATATTCTGTAACTCTGTCAGTAGTTGAGGTATGAGCATTTCTTTACCCAAAGGCCAGTTCTGCCAAGAAGAAAGGCTCCAGGTGGAGTGTCTTTGGTGCTCAACATTCTCTCGGGCATAGATCAGTGTTGCCAGGAGTGATTGTGTCTCCCTACCATAGAACTCTGAATTAGATTAAAGGCCATTTTCTACAGCTCTTTGAAGAGGTTGAAGATTATCTATCTATACTGAATATAATCTCTATATATCTAAAGAACCTGATTAGTCTAATTATAAATGACAAACTTAGATGACTGTTGATCTATATAATTCTCAATATCTATCTAACTTAAAGACTGAGATAATAAACAAGTGTGCAATAATTGAGGACAATGAGACCTCCAAATATAAACAATGTGCAAGTATACATTGCAATATGGTAAATATATATCAATACATAAACAATATATAAGTATCTTAATCAGAGGTAGAAGTGTACAATGCAATATGGTAAATATACATATATCAATACAATGTATATATACAAATACATAAAAATGTTTTAAACAGAGGTAGAAGCATGAAGCATGCATGCATAAAATAGTCAACATAATTTAACTTTGTATCAATATATAAGAATTGATACCAATATGTTTGTCTAAAAGCAATAACTCACAAGTACAAATCTGTTTATCCCATAATCCAATTATCCCTCCTTTTTTTTTTTTTTGGATTCCTGTGCTTATAAAATTCCTCCCCCAACCCTCAACCATATACTAATTATAACCAACCCCTAAATGATGTCCCTAAACCCAAGGACAAACTTTATTGGGAGAGGGGACGTCGTTCTCTAGAATTACTTCCAGCTGTCATGGGGGCGACGTTCTTTCTGGGGGATCCTGTGAAAGTAAAATGATGGTTAAATTTCAAGATCAATGTCTTTTAAAATTGCAAATAGTCTCTGAGTATTTTGTGGAGGTCTGGCCAGAATGTTGTACAAGATGTGCACCATTTCAGCACGTTGGAACCGTCTTGTGCAGCTGGTACCCAAAACAGGTCTTGTAGTAGCGCTATCAGTATCATGACGTCATATCAACCAGGTGGAGTTGTTGTTATGGGGCCCCATCTTCTTCCTGGAAACTTCAAATGTCACTGTAGGAAAAACTCATTGTTCATTGTGGAAAACTTAAACATTAATTATATAGACATATACATGAATACCTATATTCAATGAGAGACATGATAGATATATTTAATGAAGGTATGATAGATATGAAGAAAAGTAAAGATGTTTTCTAAACTCATATTTCTTTCTGTCCCATATCATGGCTCTTGACATGAGACAGAAACTCCAGAAACTCTGGGTTTTTCTTTAAACAACAGGCTTGGAATTAGAGAGGGACTGAGCCAGAGTCCAACTCTAAAACCAGCTCTATAAATTTAGAAATATGATTTAGTATATGGTACTTACAGAACCTATTCAGTTTTCTTGATAGTCCCTATTGGGCCGTTATTTTCCATCTGTCAGTATTCAAATATCCAGGGTCCCTTGAACTTTTCAAAGATCAGTGTTTTCCTGTGGAGATAAGAACAGAACCCTGCCCCCATTCTATATGCTTTTCTTACCACCTGTATGGTTATCATCATTGTAGATGCTGTCATTTCTCCTTTCCAAGAGGTTTCTCCTCTTCAAATCGAACCTTTATTAATTTTGATGGTATCCACAATTTTTCTTCTCCTGTGGAAACAAGAGCAAAACCCCTTCCCCAACGTAGCACATCTCCTGGCTTCCATTGAGAGGTCAGCACGTCTTTGAAATAAACAGGTTGGTTTAGTTCAGAAGTTTTTTCCATTATCCAATGCCTCTCTGCTGCTGTTGTTCCTTTCTCATTAGCATTAAGAAAATTCAAGGTTAATAAAGCATTATGCAATCTATTTCTGGGGGTATCTTTCGTCCCTTTCTGTTTGTTTAGCATATCCTTTATAGTACGATTTGATCTTTCTATAACTGCCTGACCTGTAGGATTATTTGGTATACCTGTAACGTGTTTTATATTATAATAAGCAAAGAAGCGTTTCATTTTCTTAGATACATATGCTGGACCATTGTCTGTCTTTATTTGTGCAGGTATACCCATGATGGCCATAACTTCCAATAAATGTGTGATTACCGAATCAGCCTTTTCTGAGCTCAGGGCAGTTGCCCATTGAAAACCTGAATACGTGTCTATGGTGTGGTGTACATATTTTAATTTACCAAATTCCATAAAGTGGAACACATCCATCTGCCAGATTTCATTCCTTTGAGTACCCTTTGGGTTACTCCCTGCAGGCAACGGTGTTTGATTATAGAAAGAACAAGTAGGACATCTCTTTATAATGTCCTTAGCTTGTTGCCATGTAATGGAAAACTCTTTCTTTAAGCCTTTACTATTGACATGATGTTTTTTATGAAATTCTGAGGCCTGCAGAACGCTTCCAATCAATAATTGGTCAATTTCAGCGTTACCTTGTGCTAGAGGCCCAGGCAGACCGGTATGGGACCGGATGTGTGTTATGTACATTGGACAAAGCCTATTCCTAATTATGTCCTGTACCTCGATAAACAATGAAGTCAACTCTGTGTCATCTGGTATGAATTCAGCGGTTTCAATATGCAAGATAACTCTTTCTGCATATTGTGAATCTGTAACTATATTAAGAGGTTCTTTAAAATCCCTTAGCACCATAAGAATGGCATATAATTCTGCCTTCTGGACAGAATTATAAGGGCTTTGTTCCACCTTACTCAATTCTTCTGATTTATAACCTGCTTTCCCTGATTTATTTGCATCGGTATAAAATGTCCGAGCTCCAGTTATTGGAGCATCACGTACAATTCTAGGAAGAATCCAAGAAGTTCTCTTTATGAGGTTAAGTCTATCACTTTTGGGATAGTTGCTGCTAATTTCTCCCAAAAAATTAGCACAAGCTCTTTGCCATGGTTCATTATCTTCCCATAACTTTCTTATTTCCTCAGTAGTAAAAGGCACTATAATTTCTGCTGGGTCTATACCTGCTAGTTGACGAAGTCTCAGTTTACCTTTTATAATTAATTCTGAAACCTTTTCTACATAAGTTTTTAATTTTTTACTTGGTTTATGAGGTATAAATATCCACTCTAAAATAATATCTTCCCTCTGCATTAAAATCCCTGTAGGAGAAATTCTGGAAGGCAGTATGACTAGGATGGAACTAAGATTCGGGTTGACCCTATCCACATGTGCCTCCTGTAATTTTTCCTCAATCATTGTCAGTTCCTTTTCTGCTTCAACTGTCAATTTTCTGGGACTATTCAAATCCTTATCACCATCTAAGGTTTTGTTTAAATGAACTATTAGATCAGGTGTTATCCCAACAGCTGGTCGTAGACTGGAAATATCTCCTAACAATCTTTGGAAGTCATTAAGAGTCCGTAACCGGTCTCTCCTAATTTGTGCCTTTTGTGTTCGAATTTTCTCTAACCCTATTCTGTAGCCTAGGTAATTAATAGAATCTCCTCTTTGAATCTTTTCAGGGGCAATTTGTAATCCCCACCTAGGCAAAACTTTCTTTACTTCTTCAAACATACTTTCCAAAATATCTTTATTTGAATCAGATAATAAAATGTCATCCATGTAATGATAAATTATGGACTTGGGAAATTGCTTACGAATTATTTCCAGTGGCTTATTAACAAAATATTGACACAATGTGGGACTATTGAGCATCCCCTGTGGGAGGACAGTCCATTGATATCTCCTAGTAGGCTGAGAATTATTATAAGTAGGCACTGTGAAGGCAAATTTTTCTCTATCCTTTTTTTGCAAAGGTATAGTGAAAAAACAATCTTTCAAATCAATAACTATAAGAGGCCATCCTCTTGGTAATAGAGAAGGCAAAGGAATTCCAGATTGTAGCGGACCCATAGGCTGAATTACCTTGTTGACAGCTCTTAGATCTGTCACCATTCTCCATTTACCAGATTTCTTTTTTACAACAAACACAGGAGAATTCCAAGGGCTGGTTGATTCTTCAATATGGTTAGCATCTAGTTGCTCTTGTACCAGCTGTTCCAAAGCCTGTAACTTATCTTCAGCTAGAGGCCACTGCTTGATCCATATTGGCTTCTCAGTTAGCCATTTTAAAGGTAGGGCTGTTGGTACCTCTAAAGGTTTGCTATTGGCTGTGTGTTCTTGTACAGCCTGAATGGCTGGTGACCTTTTTCCATAATACCTCATTATATCCTTCCCAGAATTGTGAGTTCCTGGAACTACAGGAATGTTAATCTGGGTATTCCATTGCTGTAGCAGGTCACGGCCCCATAAATTTATTGCAATATTTGCTATATATGGCCTTAATCTTCCTATTTGCCCTTCAGGCCCTATGCATTCCACCCATCTTGTGCTTTGTTTTACACGAGATAGGGTTCCAATTCCCAGGAACTGAACATCTACCTCATGAAGAGGCCAATTCGGATGCCAGGATTCTGGAGTAATTATACTTACATCCGCACCTGTGTCTAATAAGCCTTCAATATAAATGCCATTTATACAGACTCTTAGCTTTGGTCTTTGATCGTTAATATACGTTTGCCAAAATATACGTTTACTCTGTCCTCCTGAATTTTTTGACTCATTCTCCACATGTAATTCATCATTCAGACCAGTATTACTTTTTACGGCAGACATTGGAGTTTTTAATTTTCTTGGTGAGACACATTTTCGACTGTAACTGGGAATGACTGGGCCACTTTTGGCTTGGGGGCCTGCGAGAGGCCCCTCAAGGAGTTTCCCGATGGTATCGGGTTGCCTTGTCTGTCTGTTGTTGACCTGCATTCGTTGGACCAATGTCGGCCTTTACCGCATCTTCTGCATATACCTGAAGGCTGAGATCTCCTACTTTTGTCATTCCCAGAGGAAATATTATTCCTAGGATTTCTTTGCCTGCAATCCCTTTTCAGATGTCCTAATTTACCACAATTAAAACACCTGGTAGTTTGATGTCTCCTCATAGCTTTGGAAATCGCTTCTCCTACCCAGGATTCATCGTTAAAGCTAAACATCTCAACATTCATTGTATGCTGTATCCATTCTTCCATTGGTGCTGATCTAGATCTTAAAGGCCCAATTATCTTTTTACATTCAGTATTTGCATTTTCAAAAGCTAGAGATTCAAGAAGTATTCGTCTAGCTTCTGGGTCTGTTACCCCTATGTCCAGAGCCTTAATTAATCTTTGCACAAAGTCAGTAAAGGGTTCTCTCTGTCCCTGCCTAACCCTGGTATATGATTCGACCCTTTTTGCTGGATCTTGTATTCTATTCAAAGCATTCAAGGCTGCTTTGTGACATAAGGACAGCACTTCTTCATCATAAAGAGCTTGGACCTGTGGATCAGCATATGCTCCTACACCAAGAATTTGATCTTGGGAAACCTCCACACCTTTTGCTCTTCCTTGCTGTTCCATATGTTTGGATTCTTCTCTGAAATAAATTCCAAACATCAAGGAAGGCCCATCATCTAAAACTGCAGACACTAGCTGAGAGAAATCATGGGGGGTAGCTCTGACATTAGAAGCCCAAGTCCTTATCATTTCCTTAACAAATGCAGAGTGCAAGCCAAAGTTAACGACAGCTTGCTTAATTTCTTTTAAATCATTCATTGCTATTGGTGTCCATCTAGCTTCTTTAACTCCCTTTGAGCCTTTGGAAGTTAACCCTTTGTCAGAATAAATTACAGGGTATGTTGTTAGGACCCTGGGTAAGCCAGTTCTAACAGCTGGTGGTGGCATTGTATCCTGTCCTTGTGCCTTCTTACTCTGTTCACCAGCTCCAATAGTTTCTTCAATCATTTCTAATCTTTTTATCATTGTATCCCTTAAATCCTGAATCTCCTGACCTACCCGTGTTTCTAGTAATTTCACTAAGGTATCAGTTTTTTTGTTCCCATTCTGGAGGTTCATTCTATCTGTTACCTTATCAAAACTTTGTGGTAACATCTGAACGTCAAATTCAACAGCCTGTACCCTTTCAGGTAACTTCCTAGTACCCTTGGACTTGGAGTCAATTTTGTCTATCATAGTATCCACTTGTTCAGATAACCCCTGATTTTCAATAATTTTAATCCTTTCAACTAGTTGTTCAATATTAGTCCGTAAAAATCGTATCTTTCTTAATGATAAAATATTGAAAAGAAAACTGAAACCTAGCAACAAGTAAATTAATATATTCCCATAGTCATATAAACCTTGCATGACATAATCCATTGTATTAATAAAGAAAACAGTAAAATTGGCGTTGGAAACAAAAACTGCCATATTACCTCTTGTCTAGTTGGCGGCGCTGTTGCCAAGTTGAGACTAGAACCACTGCAAAGGTGACTTAAACAGGTCCTGTTTCAGTGTCTGCCTTAGTATTTGTTAAAAACTAGGAAATATAAGTTGCTCAAGAAAGAAAGTTTAATTAAATCAATTCCATACACGGAACCAGAAACCCAGAATCCAGGGGTAGAAAAGAGCAACCTGGAAGCCGCGTATGCCTCCACGTGACCGAGTCGTTCTGATTCACGCCACTAAAGCACCGCACTTACAAGGGAAATTTAAAAACAACTCAGAAAAGAGCAAACCAGGCAGGCAGAGACTGTCCCGAGCCTGTGGAGCTTGGGAGGCGTGGGGTTTAACTGAACTGCTGGCTCCACACACAGGGCACAGGCCGCAGCTGAGGGAGGTCTCGTGACTAGCCGAGCTGGTAGCAAGCAGTTGAGTGGGGGGGAAGGGGGGGTTCTACAACCAAACGTGGGGCGCCAGATGAAGGCGTAAGTCACAGACAATCCCACACCAGTTTGGAATTATGATTAATAGAATGGTTATTTATTCAAAGGGGAAAAAACTTACAGATTACCGTCCCAGACAACAGTCCCTCCGCGTGAACAGGAAAGGAGTCCAGGGGCCGGAAACGGAGCCGGAAGACAAAGAGAGAGTGGAGGACAGCCGCTGCTTTTTTTAAAGGGAGAGACCACGCCCCAATGGGCTGGTAACTCAGCGGCGATTGGCTGAAGGAGCTGAAGGAACTCCCACAGCAATCTACCATATAACTACCCTGAAAAATAAAAACCACATGATCATCTCATTAGATGCCAAAAAAGCTTTCGACAAAATACATCCCTGCGTAATAAAGGTCTTGGAGAGAGCAGGGATACAAGAAACATATCTAAATAAGTAAAGGTAATATACAGCAAGGCAACAGCCAACATCAAACTAAATGGAGATAAACTCCCAGTAATCCCACTGAAATCAGAAATAAAACAATTGTCCACTCTCTCCATATCTATCCAATATATTTATTGAGGTTCTAGCTAGAGCAATAAGAGAACAAAAGGAGATCAAGGGGATGCAAATCAGAAAAGAAGAAGTCAAATTCTTAATATTTGCTGATGATATGATAGTTTACATTAGTTACCCTAAAAATCCTACCAAGGAACTACTAGAACTCATAACCACTTTCAGTAATATAGCAGGATACAAGATTAACTCAAAAATTTAGGAACCCTCCAGTACACAGATGATAAATGGGCTGAAAAAGAAATCAGAGAAACATCACACTTCACCACAGTCACAAATAGCATAAAATATCTCACAGTAACTCTAACAGAACAAGAGGAAGACTTGTATGACAAGAACTTTAAATCCTTGAAGAAAGAAATTGAAGAAGACATCAGAAAGTGGAAAAATCTCCCATGCTCTTGGGTAGGTAAAATTAACATAATAGAAATGGAAATCTTACCAAAAACAATCTATAGATTCAGTGCAATGCCCATCAAAATCCTAGCAAAATTCTTTACAGACCTCAAAGGAATGGTACTCAACTTCATGTGGAAAAGCAGAACACCAAGGATAGTCAAAACAATCCTATACAATAAAAGAACTTCTGGAGGCATCACAATCTCTCACTTCAAACTCTACTACAGAGTTACAGTACTGAAAACAGCATGGTGTTGGCATAAAAACACAGGAGGACCAATAGAACTGAATCAAAGACCCAAATATTAATCCACACTCCTTCAAACACCTGATTTTTGACAAAGAAGCACAAAATATCAAATGGAAAAAAGAATGTACATTTGACAAATGGTGCTGACATAACTGGATATCAACATGTAGAAGAATGAAAATTGATCCATATTCATCACCACACACAAAACTCAAGGCTAAATGGATCAAAGACCTCAACAGAAAGCCAGCTACACTGAACGTCATAGAAGAGAAAGTAGGAAGTACACTTGAATATATTGGCACAAGAGAGCACTTTCTAAATATAACCCCAGTAGCACAGACACTGAGAGAAACTCTTAATAAATGGGACCTCCTAAAACTGAAAGGCTTCTGTAAAGCAAAGACATGGTCAACAAGACAAAATGACAGCCTACAGAATGGGAAAAGATCTTTACCCACCCCACATCAGATAGAGGTCTGAACTTCAAAATATATAGAGAACTCAAGAAATTGGTCATTAAAAGAACAAATAATCCGAGAGAACTGTCAACTGAGGAATCTAAAATGACTGAAAGACATTTAACAAAATGCTAAACAATCTTAGTCGTCAGAGAACTGCAAATCAAAACAACTCTGTAATTCTATCTTACACCTGTAAGAATGACCATGATCAAGAACACAGACGACAACTTATGCTGGAGAGGATGTGGGGTAAAGGGAACACTCCTGCATTGCTGGTGGGAGTGCAAGCTGGTGCAGCCCCATTGGATATCAGTATGGTGATTTCTCAGAAAATTAGGAAACAACCTTCCTCCAGACACAGCAATACCACTTTTGGTAATATATCCAGAGGATGCTCAATCGTACCACAAGGTCATGTGCTCAACTATATTTACAACAGCATTGTTTGTCATAGCCAGAAACTGGAAACAACCTAAAGCCCCTCAACTGAAGAATGGATAAAGAAAATATGGTACATTTACACAACGGAGTATTACACAGCAGAAAAAATCATGACATCTGGAAATTTCAGGTAAATGGATGGAGCTAGAAAACATTATTTTGAGTGAGGTAACCCAAGCCCCACCAGAGGGGAGTGCAAGGCACCTCCAGCTCCTGCTGCTGGGGCTTCTTGGCTCCACATAACTCCCCACTTCCCCGTCCCCCCACCCGAGTTTGCCCTTATGCCTGTGGGATCACGAAACAAGAAGAATTTAACACCCTACTCCAGAAGAAATAGAAGAAATCAACTTTAAACAGAACATTATGAAAATAATAGAGGATTTTAAACAGGAGGTGAAAAACTGTCATTAATAAATGGAGATGACAAACAAAAAGGTAGAGGAAATGGATAAATCTCTCAAAGACACCAAAGAAAAACAAGAAAACCAAGAAAAAGCAATCAAATAGGAAAGGGAAACAGTTCAAGACTTGAGAAATGAAATGGAGGTAATGAAGAAAACACAAACCGAGGGAAGGCTAGATATCGAAAATTTGGCTAAACAAATAGGAACTGCAGAGACAAGTATTACCAACAGAATGCAAGAGATAAAAGAAAGACTCTCAGACACTGAAGGTACTGTAGAGGAAATAAACTCACTGATTAAAGAACAAAACGAATCCAACAAATTCTTAACACAAAACATCCAAGAAATCTGGGATACCGTGAAAAGACCAAACCTAAGAATAATAGGTGTAAAAGAAGGAGAAGATTTACATCTCAAAGGCCCAGAAAATATATTCACCAAAATTATTGAAGAAAACTTTCCCAATCTAAAGAAGGATATTCCTATGAAGGTACAAGAAGCATACAGAACACCCAAATAGACTGGATCAAAAAAAATCCCCTTGCCATATAATAACCAAAACACAAAACATACAGAATAAAGAACAAATATTAAGAGCTGCAAGGGGAAAAGGTCAAGTAACATATAAAGGGAAACCTATCAGAATTACACCTGACTTCTCAATGGAAACCATGAAAGCCAGAAGGTCTTGGATAGATGTGCTGCAGAAACTAAGAGATCAAGGATGCAAGCCCAGACTACTATACCCAGCAAAGCTTGCATTTACCATTGATGGAGAAAACAAGATATTCCAGGACAAAAACAGATTTAAACATTACATAGCCACAAACCTAGCCTTACAGAAAATACTAGAAGAAAAAAATCACAAACCAAGAAAGACAACAACCCCCATAATAACACAAGCATCTGGCAACCCTCCTCCAGCACAACTCAAAGAAGGGAAACACAGAAACACTACCACCAGGAAAAATAACCAGAGTTAACAACCACTCATCATTAATATCACTTAATATCAATGGACTCAACTCACCTACAAAAAGGCACAGGTTAAGAGAATGGATGCGAAATCAGGATCCAACATTCTGCTGCCTACAAGAAACACACCTCTCCCCTTCCAACAACCCTCCCACCACCCCCCCATGCACCCAAGGTTACCTGGGACTCTTGACTATTTCCTACCTCCTGGCGGATAGCTAAATAATCTTCATCAGGTTCGTCTTCTTATTTAGCTTCTCTAGGATCACGAATAATAGGCTCAAAGACCTTTAATTATGGTTAGAATCCACTTATGAGTGAATACATACCGTGTTCCTCTTTTTGGGTCTGGCTTACCTCACTCAGTAAAGCGTTTTCTATGTCCATCCGTTTGCATGCAAAATTCAAGATGTCATTATTTTTTACCGCTGAGTAAAACTCTAATGTGTATATGTTCCACACCTTTTTTAACCATTCTTCTATTGAGGGGCACCTAGGCTGTTTCCAGGTTCTGGTTATTACAAATAGTGCTGCTATGAACATAGTTGAACAAACGCTTTTGTAGTATGTTTGGGCATCTCTAGGGTATATTCCCAAGAGAGGAATTGCTGGGTCCTGAGGGAGGTTGATTCCCAGTTTCCTGAGAAACCTCCACACTGATTTCCAAAGTGGCTGCACAAGTTTGCATTCCCACCAACAATGGATGAGTGTTCCCCTCATTCCAGGGAGAGGGTTAGAGAGAAGGGAGTAGGGGAGGAATGGAGAAAGCTCGGTTGACCGGGATGGGGGGAAGGGAGGAAGGATGAATGTGGGATCAGGGAAGAATATATTTCAACTAAGGGAGTCATATTAGAGTTTACAGGAAACTTGATTATAAATGGGATCCCAGGTCCAAGGAGAGATCCCCAGATTGTTCTCTGGACAGAGGAGGGGGTGCCTGAACCGGCCTTGGCCCGTAACCATACTGATGAATATTTTGCTTATCACCATAGATCCTTCATCTGGCGTTGGATGACGATACAGATGGAGGCCCGCGTTGGAGCACCGAACTGAGCCCCCCAAGATCCAAATGAGGAGCAGAAGGAGGAAGAAAATGACGAAGGACTGCGAGGGATACTATCACCCACTGATACAAGGGGTCGGATCTAATGAGAGTTTACCAAGGCCAGATGGACCGTGACTGAGCGAGCATGTGATCCAACCAGATTCTCTGAATGTGGCCGGATTTTCTGAATGTGGCTGGCCTGCAGTCTTTCTGAAAAGCCATTGACAATGACACTGGGACTGGTTTCCTCTGCATATACTGGATTTTTGGGATCCAGTCTGTTTGGATACTCACCTTCCTGGACCTGGAGGGAGGGGGGAGGAACTTGGACTTCCCACAGGGCAGGAGATCCTGACTGCCCTTGGGGACAAAGAGGGAGGAGGAGAGGGAGGGGGGAGTGGGAGGGCGTTGGGAGGAGGGGTGTAAATGGAAACTTTTTATAATTTAATAAAATTACTTTCAAAAAAAAAAAAAAGAAACACACCTCAAACACAAAGACAAACACTACCTCGGAGTAAAGGGTTTGGAAAAGTTTTTCCAATCAAATGGACCAAAGAAACAAGTGGGTGTGGCTATACTACTATCTAACAAAATAGATTTCAAACTAAAATCAATCAGAAGAGACGGAGATGGACACTATATTCATATCAGGAACAATTCATCAGGAGAAAGTCTCAATATCTTCTGAATATCTATGCCCCTAATATAAAAGCACCCACACATGAAAAAGAAACATTACTAGACCTCAGAACATAGATCAACCCCACACTCTAGTATTGAGTGATTTCAACACTCCTCTTTCACCAATGGACAGGCCAACCAGACAGAAACTCAACAGAGAAATAAGAGAATTAACAGATGTAATGAACCAAATGGACCTAACAGATATCTGTAGAACATTCCACCCAAACAGAAAAGAATATACCTTCTTCTCAGCATCTCAGGGAGCCTTCTCAAAAATTGATCACATAATTGGTAACAAAGTAAACATCCATAGATATAATGAAATTCTAGTAATCACCTGTGTACTATCGGATCATCATGGAATAAAGCTAGAATTCAACAACAATTCTAACCCCAGAAAGACTACAAACTGAACAGTCAACTACTGAACCATCCCTGAGTCAAGGAAGAAATAAAGAAAGAAATTAAAGTCTTCCTTGAATTCAATGAAAATAAAGACACAACATACCCAACCATAAGGGACACTATGAAAACAGTGCTAAGAGGAAAGTTCATTGCACTAAGTGCTCACATAAAGGAAACAGAGAAAGCACACATTGGAGACTTAACAGCACAGCTGAAAGCTCTAGAAAAAAAGAAACAGACTCACCCAGGAGGAGTAGAAGACTGGAAATAATCAAACTGGGGACTGAAATCAAAAAATTTTAACAAAGAAAAAAATCCAAAGAATCAATGAAACAAAAAGTTGGTTCCTGGAGAAAATCAACAAAAATGATAAACCCCTTTCCAAACTAATCAAATGGCAGAGAGAAAACACTCAAATTAACAAGATCAGAAATGAAAAGAAGAAAATAACCACAGACACAGAGGAAATTCAAAGAATCATTATATCTTACTACAGAAGCCTGTATGCCACAAAATTGAAAAACGTGGAAGAAATGGACACTTTTTTAGATAAACACCATATACCAAAATTAAGACCAGGTAAGCAGTTAAATAGACCTGTAAGTCGTGAGGAAATAGAATCTGTCATCAGAAACCTCCCTACCAAATAAAGCCCTGGCCCAGATGGTTTCAATGCACAATTCTATCAGTACTTCCAAGTAGAGTTAATACCTATACTCCTTAAAGAGTTTCAAAAAATAGAAAGAGAAGAGTCATTTCTTTACTCCTTTTATGAAGCTACAGTCACCCTGATACCAAAACCACACAAGGACTTAACCCAAAGAGAATTACAGACCAATCTCACTCATGTACATCGATGCAAAAATTTTCAACAAAATACTGGCAAACAGAATGCAAGAAAACATCCAAAAAATTATACATTATGATCAAGTAGGCTTCATCCCAGAGAGGCGGGGCCAGTTCAACATACAAAAATCTATCAAAGTAACCCATCATATAAATAAACTGAATGTAAAAAACCATATGATCATTTCATTAGATGATTAAAAAAGCATTTGATAAAACTCAACACCTATTTATGATAATAGTCTTGGAGAGATTAGGAATACAAGGTTCATTCCTAAATATAATAAAAGCAATATACAGCAAGCCGACAGTTAACATTAAATTAAATGAAGAGAAACTCAAAGCCATCCCACTAAAATCAGGAACAAGACAAGGCTGTCCACTCTCTTCATATCTCTTCAATATAGTGCTTGAAGTTCTAGCAATAGCAATAAGACAGCATAAAGACATCAATGAGATTCGAATTGGAAAGGAAAAAGTCAAACTTTCATTATTTGCAGAATATGATAGTGTACATAAGCGACCCCAAAAACTCTACCAAAAAACTCCTACAGCTGATAAACATCTTTAGTAATGTGGCAGGATACAAGATCAACTCCAAAAAAATCAATAGCTCTCCTCTACACAAAGAAAAAAGAAGCAGAGAGGGAAATTAGAGAAACATCACCGATCATGATAGCAACAAATAGCATAAAGTATCTTGGGGTAACTCTAAGCAAGGAAGTGAAAGATCTATTTGACAAGAACTTTAAGGTTTGAAGAAAGAAATAGAAGAGGATACCAGAAAATGGAAGAATCTCCCATGCTCTTCGACTGGGAGGATCAACATAGTAAAAATAACAATTCTAACAAAGGTAATTTATAGATTCAGTGCAATCCCCATCAAAATCCCAACAAAATTCTTCACAGACCTTGAGAGAACAATAATCAAGTTTATATGCAAAACAAAAAAACCTAGGATAGCCAAAACAATCCTGTATAATAAAAATACTTCCAGAGGCATTACCATTCCTGACTTCAAAATTTATTACAGAGCTACAGTAATGAAAACAGCTTGGTATTGGCACAAAAACAGAGAAGTCAACCAATGGAACTGAATCAAAGACCCAGATATTATTCCACAAACCTATGAACACCTGATTTTCGACAAAGGAGCTAAAACTATACAATGGAAGAAAGAAAGCACCTTTAACAAATGGTGCTGGCATAACTGGATGTCAACCTGTAGAAGAATGAAAATAGAACCATATCTATCACCATGCACAAAACTCAAGTACAAATGGATTAAAGACCTCAATATTAATCTGACCACATTAAACCTGAATGAAGAGAAAGTGGTAAGTAGTGTACAACACATGGGCACAGAGACCACTTCCTATGTATAACCCCAGTAGCACAGACAATAAGAGCAACAATGAATAAACGGAACCTCCAAAACTGAGAAGCTTCTGTAAAGCAAAGGACATTGTCATTAAGACAAAAAGGCAACCTACTGATTGGGAGAAGATCTTCACCAACCCCTCATCAGACAAAGGTCTGATTTCCAAAATATACAAAGAACTCAAGAAACTAGATGTTAAAACTCTAATTAATCCAATTAAAAATGGGGTACTGAACTGAACAGAGAATTCTCAACAGAAGAAGTTCGAATGACCATAAGATTCTTAAGGTTATGTTCAACCTCCTTAGCGATCAGGGAAATACAAATCCAAACAACTTTGAGATACCATCTTACACCTGTCAGAATAGCTAAAATCAAAAACACTAATAATAGCCTATGCTGGAGAGGATGTGGAGTGAGGGGAACACTCATCCATTGTTGGTGGGAATGCAAACTTGTGCAACCACTTCGGAAATCAGTGTGTCGGTTTCTCCAGAAACTGGGAGTCAACCTCCCTCAGGACCCAGCAATTCCACTCTTGGGGATATACACAAGAGATACCCTATCATACTACAAAAGCATTTGTTCAACTATGTTCATAGCTGCACTATTTGTAATAACCAGAACCTGGAAACAACCTAGTTACCCCTCAATAGAAGAATGATTAAAGAAAGTGTGGAACATATACACATTGGAGTTTTACTCAACGGTAAAAAACAATGACATCTTGAATTTTGCATGTAAATGAATGGAAAAAGAAAACGCTTTACTGAGTGAGGTAACCCAGACCCAAAAGAGGAATATGATATGTACTCATTCATAAGTGGATTCTAGCCGTAATTAATGGACATTGAGCCTATAATTTATGATCCTAGAGAAGCTAAATAAGAAGGTGAACCCAAAGAAAATCATATAGTTATTCTCCTGGATATTGAAAGTAGACTAGATTGCCAGGCAAAACTTGTGTGTTTGGGGTGTGGGGGTGGATGTAAGGGGAGATTGGTAGAGAGAAGGGAGAATAGGAGGATTCGGGAGTACTTGGGGGAATGGGATTGGTGGGATTGAGGAAGGATGAATATGTGAGCAGGGAAGTAAATATCTTAATTAAGGCAGCCATTTTAGGGTTTGCAAGAGACTTGACTCTAGAGGGGTTCCCAGGTCCAAGGAGAGGTCCCCAGATTGTTCTTTGGGCAGCAGAGGAAAGGATGCTGAACTGGCCTTGTCCCATAGTCACACTGATGAATATCTTGCATATCACCATAGAACCTTCATCTGGCGATGGATGGAGATCGAGACAGAGACCCACATTGGAGCACTGGACTTAGCTCCCTAGATCCAAATGAGGAGCAGAAGGAGGGAGAACATGAGCAAGGAAGTCAGGACCACAAGGGATGCAACCACCCACTGAGACGGTGGGACTGATCTAATGGGAGTTCACCAAGGTCAGCTGGACTGTGAGTGATGGACCATGTGATCAAACTGGACACTCTGAATGTGGCTGGTAATGAAGGCTGACTGAGAAGGCAAGGACAATGGCACTAGGTTTTTATTCTACTGCATGGACTGACTTTGTGGGAGCCTGGTTTGTTTGGATGCTCACCTTTATAGACCTGAATGGAGGGGAGAGGACCTTGGACTTCCCATGGGTCAGGGAACCCTGACTGCTCTTAGAACTAGAGAGAGGCGGGGATGTGGTGAGGGGGAGGGAAAAGAGAGGCAAGAGGAGAGGCAAGAAATTTTTAATAAATAAATAAAAATAAATAAAGTTAGTAAACTCTAAACATGCATTTAAAAAAAAGAATATATTTTATTTTGTGATCACTGCAAGATTGAAAGGATAGGGCCACTAGGATATTAGAGGAATTGAGGTGCATATTGTAAAATCTCAAAGAATCAATAAAGAAATTATATTAAAAATTATTAAAGAAAGAAGAAATGTACTGCATTTTTGAAAATATGTAACCAAAAAACATACTCTATAGTAAAAAGTTGTTGAGGGATGGTGAGACTGTTTAGTTTAGTAAGGAACGAGCTACAGGTTGATGACCTATATATTCTGTGACATATATAATATAATGTTAGAATTTATGGATCCATATTTACTCCCCCCCCACTTTCAAACAAATTAATAAAGTTATCTATTTAAAATATTTGGGAAGATATAGATTCCTGAATTTTAATTTTTTCTTTTTAAAATTACATTACTCTTCCTTATTTCCTACGCTCTCGTTGATTCTGAGAAATAATGAAAATTATTTATCTATCTGGTTTGTGTCACCTTATTATCTCTAAGGGATTTCTGAGTGTGTGAATGAGTGAGTCTCTGATTCTTGGGCTTCATCTAGGGATTCTTTTCCTCTGTTGGGATTCCTTTTCTAGCCTTGATGTGATGATTTTTCCTTTATTTTACTATGTTTTATTTTGTCATGTTTGGCTGTTATCTCTTAGAATCCTATTCTTTTCTAATGAAAGAGAGAAATGGAGTAGATTCCGAAGGCAGGCAGGTGAAGAGGAACTAAAAAGGATAGAGTAAAGGGAATCTATAATCAGGACATCATGTATAAAAAAGAATCTATTTTCATTAAAATGAAAAATAATATTTTAATTAAATAAAAATTCAAAGTTCATTGTCATAGTAATACTATATGATCAACTACAAATAAATGTGCATGTTAAATTCACAATTAAAATTTTTCTAAATAATTTCGATATAGAAAAACAGAAGGAATAAAAGTATCATATATATGTACTATTACTTTGGAATTTGCATTATCCAATTTGAAAGTGGTAAGTGAGTTTGTAACTTACCATTTCACTTTAAGAAATATTGCCTTAAATGGAATGTTTGCTACACTGACATTTGGTTTCAACCATATAATTTATCAATCATTCATTTATTTCCTCTTAATTGAAATATAGTGGCTTTTGGTTCCATAATAGAAACAATACTTGTCCAAAACAAAATCCCACACATAAAAAAATAACCACAAATCACAATAACAAAATAAACATATAAGATCTAAAGAGTTAAAGGATTACTCATCAAAGACAATATCATGAATAATAGTTCTGTCTCTATGTAATACACACTAATTTATTCATTTTCAGTATACTATTAAAAACAAACTGTATCTAGAATTGTTATTACAAGCAATTTTCCATTATGCTTATAATTTTCACACAATATCACATTATTAATCTTAAATAATTACCCCTCGGGAATTAATACATTTTCCTTCATATATAATCCATCTTGTCTCGCATTCTATAGCCTTATACATAGAATAAAATATGAAAAAAAACTTTAGATTATAAATTCTCTACAGGAATGGAAATTATTTAATAAAATATAATAATATCCATTTTTAAATGCATGTGTGCGAGGTTTTCTATGTGATTGTAGATGCATGTGCATGTTTATGGGTAACCACCTGAGTGTAAGGGGCAGAAGAATCCCTTACATGAACTCCACAATAAAGTATTTGTCTGTTTTGAGGACAGGTTTTTCACCTTACCTCTATAGTTGGCATATGATGGCTGGCTTGTCAGCCCCAGGGATTTGTGTGCTTTCTCCTCCAGGACATTTGAATTGCAATAGCAAACATTACACCCAGATTTTAATCATGGTTTCCAGATGTCGAACTCAGGTATTCACACTTTCAAATCAAGTGAGTTACTAAGTAATCTTTCAGCATTAAATATTTTCTCTCTAATTTCTTAGTTCTTTACATTGACCTCTTTATTTTTAAGAAAATCAAATCTAACCCTAATCCTCTGACTGTGTTATCACACATATCAAGACAGCAGATCTCAAAATAAAACTTTCAGCTCCTGGATAAAAGCACATTAGAAAGAAATGAAGGTTTTCAAACTATTAAAAAATCATTACGATTCCTGAAAACAGTGAACAATTTCATATGCAGGTGATGCATAGACTACAAGGTTGGTGGTCAAATATTAAATAAGATTTGGATTTAATCAATTGCTGGAGAGAATGACATGTTGGCATGATGTTGATATTGGAAATACCTCAATAGGCTCCTCAAACTTCCCAAAGTGAATGTTTGCAGGGCATACAGATTATTGCCATGACAAGGCATTCAGCAGTGATGCAGGCTTGCCCTGCATATTCTCTGAAACTATACAAGCCTTAGGTGCAATAGATTAAAGAGACCCTGGGTCTGCTTACCCTGCTGCTGTGAATAAGGTCAGAATTCAGAACAGACTAGAATGAATTCCAAAAGTACTCTTTCTAAATTCTGGGCTATAATTGTCTCTATATACTTTATATTTATTGAGAGAATTTTATTTTTTCTTTAAAAAAATAACGCTTATTTTAAAATTTTGTGATTTTTGTTACTATTTTTATTTTTTATTGACTTTTATTGAGCTCTACATTTTCTCTGTTCCCCTCCCTGTCTCTCCCGTTTCCCCTTCAGCTCTCCCCCAACGTCGCCATGCTCCCAATTTACGCAGGAGATCTTGTCTTTTTCTATTTCCCATGTAGATTAGATCTATGTAAGTCTCTCTTAGTGTCCTCATTGTTGTCTAAGTTCTCTAGGATTGTGATTTGTGGGCTGGTTTTCTTTGCTTTATATTTAAAAACCACCTATGAGTGAGCACATGTGATTCTGTGTCTGGGTTACCTCACTCAAAATAATTTTTTTAGCTACACCCATTCTCCTGCAAAATTCAAGATGTCATTTTTTTTCTGATTGTGTATATGTACCACATTTTCCTTATCCATTCTTCAATCAAGGGGCATTTAGGTTGTTTTCAGGTTCTGGCTATGACAAACGTTGCTGCTATGAACATAGTTAAGCACATGTCATTGGATATGAACATTCTTTGAATATGTACCCAAAAGTGGCATTACTGGGTCTTGAGGAAGGTTGTTTCCTAATTTTCTGAGAAACTGCCACACTGACATCCAAAGGGGCTGTACCAGCTTGCAATCCCACCAGCAGTGCAGAAGTGTTCCCCTTTCCCCATAACTCTCCAGCACAAGTTGGCATCAGTGTTTTTGTTCTTGGCCATTCTAGTAGTTGTAAGATGGAATTTAAGAGAACTTTAAAAGCATTACTCTTGAAATATATGGAGTAAAACATGTTGCAAGTTACTTACATCTGTGCAGTCACATATCGCAGATTTCTGTTTAGGCCGTCAAGTACCTTCATATCCTCTGGACTCAACTGGAATTCCAAAGCCTACCATGCAGATAAGAAATATTTTTACATATTTAAACTGTATGTTTGCCAACTTGCACACTGTAATGCAACAGACTGAACTGTAATGACAAAAAAGTTGAACAATCTCAGATCTTTCAAAATACAAAGTTATTCTTCCAAACACTCAAGTGAGAAACAATGTGAGAGGCAGCATCACACAAATTACCTCCACATATCGAATTCATACACATATACAAACAAGAGAGTGTTAAAGAGAAGGTGAGGACAGAAGGAATCTGATGTGATTTAAAGAAGAAATCATCATTGTCTAGATGATCTAAACCAGAAGTGCAATTTTCCAAATGTTTAACATAATTCAGTTGCTGTCATTTAATTGTTTTATTTCCACACTGAAAAGGGGCAATCAAATAGAAGAATGCTATTTTGAACACAGTTTAAAGGGATATTCTATTAATGATAACGATGTTTTATAAATGAGTTACAAACTGGTCTCAAGTTGGTCATCTTAAATACAGTTTGATCAGTTTAATCAACAAGATGATCATAACTGTTAATGTATTTAAACAAATGGATCCATTAATTATTGTTTTCATCTGAGAATCAACACCATGAAAGAATTATAGAATAAAAATATCAATCATATCGCAACTTAGTCATGTAATTGACAGAATAAATGCAAAATCTCCTGAATATTTGAAAGTTAATGAAGTAAAAGTTCAGTATCAAGAAATTCACAAGATTGCATGATTTCTATGTATAAATGAGACAGAATATAAGCAGTTACTTATTATGAAAATTAGGGCATTACATAAAATATCATCTATGTAACTGCAATTTCCGATGAAATGATCATGGTTTGGACAGAACAGTACTGTCAAAACCTCATAGTCTCCAAAATAATGAACACATGTGAAAACAAATACAAACTAAACACCCATTGGGAGTTAGAAAGTGGATTCTAAATATTTTATTACAGAAAAAAACATAAATAATCAAGGAAAGCCAGGTGTGATGACACCTATTTATAATACCACCAGTTGGATTGTAAAAGGCAAAATCTTTAGAAGTTCTTGGTCATTTTCACCTACATTGCTGGTTGAAGGCCAGACTACTGCGAAAATGACAACCTCAAAGTAAGCTACCATTAGTAAATACAAAATCATCCACTAAACCAAACTCAACCCAAACTCCAGAAAACATATAAATCCCTTGACATATAAAACACAATAAACTTAACTTCCCTAGATGTTTTAATTTTTTAAAGCATTTTTTTCTCTAACTTTTCAGTAACACCACAAGGGAACAGCAGTCGTTCATGAAAGTGATTGCATAGCTGGAATCTCTAGTGCAGGATGTAGGCACATATTTATTAGAAAACAAAGACAAAATCAAAATAAAAATAAGGAAATGTAAAATAACAAACAACAAATCATCAAGCTGTAAGTAAGAGGAGAAATAAGAAACATTTTTTTGAGATAGCCAAACTAAATCTGCACTATGAAAAATATGATAATTGACCGCAAGGGTGAGGACAGATGCATAGTCATAGATAGTGAGTCTAATTATCCATTTTAAATTGTACATATGCTTTGGTTAACACTTGAAATTATGAAATAGTATTTTTTGTGGAATATAAAAATGAGACAGAAAGAACAGAGTATATTTTCAAAACAATAGAGGAGAATATGGGTGTGTTGCACACAGGAATGTTTAACATCAGTCAACCAAATAGAAAGTATTGAAGAATCTTAATATAAAGAGAAGGCATTTCTGCTTATGTTACTTAATGAAAATTTAAAAAGTATATCATTTTTTTTTAGTAAAAGCTACAAAATCCACTTCAGAAACTGAGACCAATGGATTTCCAGAATTCTTAACATAGTTAATGGATTCACAATAGGAATACAATAATGCCAGAAGAAGAAGGAGCCTCTCCTAGGGATGATCCTCCTAACTGGTTGTCCAATACAAAGTGATCAGCTCTGAAGCTATTTATGTACCATCAACAAAAATGGATTCAGCATATTTAATTTGTACAATGGTGCATGTAAACATATAAATACAGATATATGTAACAATAATAATTTAGAAATAAGGGGCTAACAATTTGATAGTGGAGAGACATGGGACAAGTAGAGGTGGGGAACCCAAAAGCAGATGAAGAAAGAAAAATGGAGAAGGAAAATGGTGTGATTACGTTTTAATTAAAATCAACAAAAATTATAAGAATGTCTGCTTCATGTCTTCCAGTGCCTACTCTATTTTGTGCATGTTGAGTCACTTGTCCTAGGATATAGAAAAAGCTTTTCCCATGTCTTGATACTTCCCTGGTTGTAGGGCAATTTGCCAGTTAAATATGCCAGAAATAATGGTATTCTTTGTCTAGATTAGATCACAATCATACATGAAAGTCCTTTCTGAGAACTCAGGAACAAAGTTGGAGTTGTGCAAAATAGTAAAGTAAAGCCAAGGCTGGTTGCAAGAAGTAAGAACTATTAAGAACAGAGATAGAAAACTATGTGGAAGAGAGATCAAGGAACTACACAAAGATGAGACAGACTCCACTGCAAACAATGCAATTTACATCTTAGAGCTGATGTGACAGAACACATCTGAGCACAGAAAATCTCTTTGAGGTCAGAGGAGACACACAAAAAATCTAAGCAAGGAAAAATTGCTTACATAAATTTTTTTCTATATGGAGTCCTTGCTAAGAGCAGGTGCATGACTGCTCTATGTATGGAGCCCGTACACTGAAATGTGTGTTTCTTAAACTCCTACAATTATTCATAATATAAAAATGATGACCTATTTGGAAAGAAAGCTACTCTCTACAGGATTTGAAAGGTGACAAAATTAAATTTAAAGATAAATACCTGCGTGTTAAAATAAATGTGTGTGAAAGGAAACTACAAAATAGAACATAAATAATTTGAAGACGCATTATCTACACTAAATCCATTTCATTTCAGAAGACAAAGGAACATTTCATTCACTTAAGGTTAATAGGTGCATTGCCATTGCAATGCTGAGAACAAAAATTTGTCTTGAACCTAATTTTAATTCTATATTGCTACAAAAACTGTGGTGTTATTACAGGTAAGGATAAACCCTTCGAATATATTTAAGACACAAGGGCATGGGAAAGCAAGATAGAAGAACTAGGGTGATATAGAATCAAGAGTTGCCAAAGAAGTAAACTGGGGTGAATCAGTGTGACGAATTTTGAAGCTCACAGTCTAACTCAGCACCTGGATGTTCTCTTTGACTCGCTTTTCTTTGAGAGTGCTACTGAGGGCCACAATCCCACGCTGTATCTGGTAGCAAAGGGCAATCAAGGCTGGAGTTTGGTTGTATTTCTTTGCCATGAAATGAAGAACTGGTTCATCCAAGAGAACAGGGGAGCTTGGGTCCACCCTGGAATGAAATACAGTGAGGCTAAATCCTTCATTCTATAACATGTAAAGAAGTTTCAAATATACATGAAGGTAACAGTAGACAATGGGACTTCCCAAGTGTGTTCCTGGACCAGTAACATTAATACCATTTTTCATTCTATAAAAAAGCAAATTATCCCTGCTATCAGGTTGCATGAGTTTAAATTTAGAATTATGGGACTAAAGATATGCCTGCACAATTGTTTAATGACCTCATTACCATCCTGTATATCGTTGTGTTCCCAGGACACCATAGGCAACCAGTACAATATCATTTGATTTGCAAAATTCAAGAAGTTTCATTTGGTTGAGATAAGGATGACATTCTACCTGCAGATGAATGAATAAAGATATCATAACAGATAAAATGCCACATTAATATAAAGAAAAGTGTTAAAATACAATAAACTAAATTAGGAAAACTTATTTAATAAATTATGAATTGACTATAACAACACCAAGACTTAAGCATATAGCACTCTACCCATTCTGATCCAAGAAATCTTGATTAATTGCAGTGGCTCATTAAAAACATGAATATAAAGATTCCTGGGAAGTAGAAAGGTTTTGTGGCATGAGAGGTGTAGAACGGAACAATAAAGAAAATTGGGGGACTTTAACCAAGGAACATATATAAATTTTCTTTTTTTTTTTTTTTAGTAAATTTTATTAAATTATAAAAGTTTCCATTTCCATCCCCCCTCCCAACACCCTCCCACTCCCCCTACTCCCCCTCCTCCTCCCTCTTCATCCCACAGGGCAGTCAGGGTTTCCTGCCCTGTGGGAAGTTCCAGTTCCTTCCCCCTCCCTCCAGGTCCAGGAAGGTGAGTGTCCAAACAGACTGGATCCCCAAAATCCATTATATGTAGAGGAAACAGGTCCCAGTGTCATAGTCAATGGCTTTTCAGAAAGACTTCGGGTCAGCCACAGTCAGAGAATCCGGCCAAATTCGGAGAGTCTGGTTAGATCACGTCCTCTTTCAGTCCCAGTCCAACTGGCCTTGGTAAACTCTCATCAGATCCGTTCCCTTGTATCAGTGGGTGATAGCATCCCTCGCAGTACTGATTTCGTTTTTCATGTTCTTCCTCCTTCTGCTCCTCATTTGGACCTCGGGGGGCTCAGTCCGGTGCTGCAATATGGGTCACCGACTGTATCGCCGTCCTTCGTCAGATGCAGGATCTATGGTGATAAGCAAAATATACATCAGTATGGACATGGGCCACGGCCGATTCAGGCACCCACTCCTCTGTCCAGAGAGCAATCTGGGGGATCTCTCCTTGGACCTGGGATCCCATATATAATCAAGTCTCCTGTAAACCCTAAAATGGGTCCCTTAGTTGAAATATAATCTTCCCTGATCCCATATTCATCCTTCCTCCCTCCCCCCCCCCCATCCCAGGCCACCAAGCTTTCCCCTTTCTTCCCCTACTCCCTTCTCTCTAACCTTCTCCCCTTCCATCGACCCTCCCTCCCCCCCATGCACCCGAGGTTACCTGGGACTCTTGTCTATTTCCTACCTCCTGGTGGATAGCTAAATAATCTTCATCAGGTTCATCTTCTTATTTAGCTTCTCTAGGATCACGAATAATAGGCTCAAAGACCTTTAATTATGGTTAGAATCCACTTATGAGTGAATACATACCGTGTTCCTCTTTTTGGGTCTGGCTTACCTCACTCAGTAAAGCGTTTTCTATTTCCATCCATTTGCATGCAAAATTCAAGATGTCATTGTTTTTTACCGCTGAGTAAAACTCTAATGTGTATATGTTCCACACCTTTTTTAACCATTCTTCTATTGAGGGGCACCTAGGCTGTTTCCAGGTTCTGGCTATTACAAATAGTGCTGCTATGAACATAGTAGAACAAATGCTTTTGTAGTATGATCGGGAATCTTTAGGGTATATTCCCAAGAGTGGAATTGCTGGGTCCTGAGGGAGGTTGACTCCCAGTTTCCTGAGAAACCGCCACACTGATTTCCACAGTGGCTGCACGAGTTTGCATTCCCACCAACAATGGATGAGTGTTCCCCTCACCCCACATCCTCTCCAGCATAGGATATCATTGGTGTTTTTGACTTTAGCTATTCTGACAGGTGTAAGATGGTATCTCAAAGTGGTTTTGATTTGCATTTCCCTGATCGCTAAGGAGGTTGAGCATGACCTTAAGTGTCTTCTGGCCATTCGAAGTTCATCTGTTGTGAATTCTCTGTTAAGTTCAGTACCCCATTTTTTAATTGGGTTAATTAGAGTTTTAGTGCCTAGTTTCTTGAGTTCTTTGTATATTTTGGAGATCAGACCTTTGTCTGATGAGGGGTTGGTGAAGATCTTCTCCCAGTCAGAAGGCAGCCTTTTTGTCCTACTGACAGTGTCCTTTGCTTTACAGAAGCTTCCCAGTTTCAGTAGATCCCATTTATTCATTGTTTCTCTTATTGTCTGTGCTGCTGGGGTCCTGCTTAGGAAGAGGCCTCCTGTGCCTAAATCTTGTAGACTACTTCCCACTTTCTCTTCTATCAGGTTCAAAGTGGACGGATTAATGTTGATGTCTTTAATCCATTTGGACTTGATTTTTGTGCATGGTGATAGATATGGATCTACTTTCATTTTTTTACAGGTTGACATCCAGTTATGCCAGCACCATTTGTTAAAGATGCTTTCCTTCTTCCATTGTATACCTTTAGCTCCCTTGTCGAAAATTAGGTGTTCATAAGTTTGTGGGTTAATATCTGGATCTTCTATTCGATTCCATAGGTCGACTTCTCTGTTCTTATGCCAATACCAAGCTGTTTTCAATACTGTAGCTCTATAATAGAGATGAAATTACCTGTTTCTTCTATGCAGAATCATGGCATAAGCCTTGATGCAGAACATGGAAAGGACTTACTAAGTTTTGACTCTTAGTGAGAATAATAAAACACGAACTATAGAGTCTACAGCTTGAAACAGCCAGTTGGGTATAGACTACAAATCAGGAAGATTTTAGCAAGAACTTAAAACCAAAAGTTAATTCAAATAAGTGAAGTAATTCAAAATCGATAAATTCACTTGAGTGGACACACAGAAAAGAGATAATTTAACAAAGAAAAAGAAAAACATAGACTCCATGACACTAACAATTATGGTTTCTATAACAACTCCTGTCTCAGAACATTGGTAACTAAAGGTATACATTTAAGTAGAACTAGACTTTTCTTTAGTAGACAATAAAAGAAGAAGTAACAACACAACTTAGAAGGAGAATTAGTTTTGTCAAATTGAAACAAAATAATTGATCAGGAAAGATCTTTAATGGATTCTCAAATATCATGTTACAGTCCATCATAAACTATGAATTCCTTCTTGTAAATTATCATGCACGCATGTCACAGCATTTTCACTGGAGGAAAAATGTTGAAAAAGAAGAGTGCTCTGCCCATACTTCTAGATTTTAAGGGCAGAAACAAAGAACCCAAGAAGCAACTTAATTAGTAAGACTTTCATTATTCAAAATGGATTTAAAAGAGATACTGTGTTTCAAAAAACAAACTGTGGAGGAAGACTAACATCAGTCTTAGGCCTCTATGTATACATTTGCACATACTATATGTACGCTACATGCACATATACAAGAAACAAAACATAGAGTGAAATGTTATAAACTTGGTTCTCATAATGAAAATCCAACCAAAAAAATTGTCCTTATTCCAAGGGAAAGTTTTAAAAAATTGTTAGAGGTTGGTAGTAACATGTGCATCTAACTTTGAAAGTCTTGCCAAGGTATTGTTCACATATACAAATATGTAGTCATATGCATTTACTATAATTTACAGACTTGCAAGATATCTACAATTTTGGAAATGGATGAAGAAATATAGAAGATCAGTAACATTAATTAAAATTTCCTAAGTGATTGAAAATACTCATAAAATTATATAAAATTATGAATATCACATTGTTTTTTCTAATCTAAGTTTAATATTTTAATATATAATAAATTTATCTGGTTATGACAAGTATATTAATAGCATACACCTTTATTTCCTATATGTTACTTTATGTTGTCTACTGTAAATTGTTTTAAATGCATGAGAGAATGGAGTCACAGATACAAGGAAATTCTTTCACACTTTACTTGATGCCACAAAACCATTGAAATATGCCCAGGAACAAAGTCAGCTGAAGTATTGTTCAAAGTTTCAGAGTATTAATATTACACATCCAAATAATATCAGCAAAAAAAGTAAACTTCCGTGCTCTAACCTGGATGAGAATTGTGACCTGTTGTAATTCTTGTGTTGGTACATATTAACAAAGCATGTGAAACCTACAGAAACCTGGACCGCTATCATTTGCTACATTCATAGTATCCTTGTTTCCTGAACATCTCAAGGTTTTTCAGTCTTATCTAAGCACAGTTCCTAACAGCCTTTCCACATTGTATATTGTTCTTTCTTAATAAGCCAGGTAAAGTTTAACCCATCCTCCACACTGTCATCAAGACCATAGTCTACCTTGATTATCATACCTCTCTAAAATCTACTAAGAAAAGATTCTGTTGGTGTTTTCTATTAAGGCTTCACAGAGAAAAGCAAAATCAACTGTCATAAATATCCTATGTATGAACACTCTGGAGTTAGCTTGTGTTGCTCCACATAAAAAATGAA
Organism: Myodes glareolus; assembly: GCF_982192425.1. Taxonomy (NCBI): domain Eukaryota; kingdom Metazoa; phylum Chordata; class Mammalia; order Rodentia; family Cricetidae; genus Myodes; species Myodes glareolus. The sequence continues at coordinate 24,566,775 of NC_142039.1, read as the reverse complement.
TGCTGAAACCTGTACCTATTAATCAGTTTCAACAAGGGAAACAGGAGATGGAGAACAAGAGGTTGAAGATCCCCACCTCATTACACACAGGCTTGTGCTTGAGCCCTGGCTTCTTCAGGATCATCTCCAGCTGCCTGCGGTTAAAGTTGGACACCCCAATGGACTTGGCCAGTCCTGCATCCTTGCACTTCTCCAAGGCCTAAAGAAGAAAAGGGAATTGCAAAGCATTTTATGTGGTTGTATAACCTTTTGATTCTATTATGTTAAAGTCATGCATGCTACCCCGGCTCTTAAACAAAACGGTCCTTGGAAATAATGTCATTTTTTGACAAAGAAGACACACCCCACTCTCATGAATGAAACAGTGGCCTGATGTTTTCTCTACCTGCATTCCCCCATGTGCTGTTTCTAGTACTCACTTCCCACGTGGCACAGAGATCCACTGTGTCAAATATTAATTTTCCATGTTCATCTACTGGGAAATCATTTTCTCCTGGCTGGAATAAAAGCAAAAGTTAAAGTAACATTCTCAAAAAAGGCATGTTTTCTACCAGTAGTCATGCTTCTAGGGAAAGGGAATGCTGAGAACTAAAACTTCATAATACAGATGGGTCATATTTAATGTAATTATATTTTTCATGGGTTTGGAATGTTGAGTTATATAAAATGTCCTTAGGTGGTTAGATTCTATTTTCTTATACCTATTATATGTGTTCCTAAATATTACATCTCTGAGTCATTATGGGCTGTCCTCTAGACTTTTATAAATTTTTAGGGTTTTCCCCATGTGGATAACAAATTTTGTGTCTCTTCCCTGGAGAAGACTATTTTCCTTCCTCTGCTTCATTAGTTGCCCATTGTTCCTTGTCTAGTTCTGTGGCCTCATGAGATTTTCCCCTTCCACATTAACATGTCTGCTGGTCTTTGTTTGGGTCTACTTAATCAGCATGTTGGTAAGACTTCATGGGTATAGATTCCCTGGTATCTCTAGAGAACACAGTCTCATAGAAAACCCTCTATTCTTCTGAATCCTACAACCTTCATAACTACAAACTACTCTAAATAAAATTTTTGGATATTCAAAAAAACATACTTTCAGAGCCGTTGGGAAATGCATGAGGTAAAGGTTTACATAGTCCACCTGAAATTTCTTCAATGACTGTTCCAAGGAAGATCTCACCAGTTCTGGACGAAGACAATTACACCAAACCTACAGTGGAAGGTGGAATTCAGGTTGAATTAATATTTTCTAATAATTTTTTATTTACTTTACTTAATACAGACTTTTTCCACTAATTTTAAATTGACATAATCAGTGGGAATATATCACTTCTTCCCAAAAGTTCTTTAATCTGATCTAGCCATGTACATCTCCTATGTTTATCATGTATTAATCTTGGAAATTACCCAAGACCCAATATTTTAGTCAAGCAATAACTAAGTTTACCATCAATATTATCTTTTACTGGATTTAAAATTTACAATGAGAGTCTATTATTCTTACTCAAGTCAACTCAGTATGAAATAGTTGGTGAAAGTATCTACATGTGTATACTGTTTTGCTTATTCAGTACACACATATGGAGGCTAAATGTCATTCTTGTGGGTCTATCTCTGTCATTCTCTTCCTATGCATTTTTAAATTACATAATCATAGGGAAAATATTTTCAGCATTTTGTTGTATACTAGATTAGTTACATTTGCTTAACAACCAAAATCTAATCTTATTTTCTCATATTAATAAAAGTATCTAAAATATTCAGAGCAATTAGAACTGCTAAAAAGTTATCCAGAAGATAAACAAAGCTCCTGAATATCTTCTATACTCCAACTTGCATCATAGTCCTATAAACTAAGATGATGAAGTAAGAACCATCAAAACAAACCATATTCATGAATCTAAAGACAGCAATAATGAGCCAACCATTCCCTGTCAAAAAACAATATCCACTGTCAGTAAGCACAAAGATAAAACAGTAAGTAAATTCACTAATAATTACTGATCTAGTCATATGAACCTCTGTCCAAATATTATGGTTCATTTGCAGGAACATTACATAAACAGTACCTTGGATGTCAAAAATATATCTTCTCTCCTCACAGTACCATCAGCAATCTTGCTTTGGATGACCTCTCCCACATAATCTTCAGTTTTATAAACAGAAGCAGAATCAAAATGACGGAAACCAACATCTATAGCTGTTTTGATGAGCTCCTTAATCTTACTTTTGGGAAACTGAGGACAACAAAAGGTACCATTTACAGTTAGACATGCATGTATTCAGAAAGTATTAAGACATAAAATGTGACCTGTTCTGGTATCAATGTTTCCACACATCTTATGTCGTAAGGATACCATCTAAGTTAATTGTGACATTTGTCTATGTAGTAACAAGAGGAAAGCAGTCTGGGAACCTCTTCTATTCTTCAAAACCATAGTTTAGTTATCATCACAAGATGTCTCCACTAGCACCTAGGATCCAGGACTTAAACAGGGAATCAAAAGAATATTAAAAAATTTACCCAGGAAACATGCTTCAATGGACATAAACATTAAATGCTGTGTAAGTAAATTATCCCCATATCCAAGCCAAGGCCATAAAACTGAGTTCTACACTCCAAGAAGTCAGCTATTTAGTGATTTCAGAAGAAAAAGACCTGACTCTTTCCCTAAATAACTGATGACCACAAAAATCTAACAGAACCTGAAATTTCAAAAAACAAAACAAAACAAAAATAGACAATTTAAGAGAAACAACTGACTTCTCAGTCTGCCCTCTTCCCTATCCTTGGCTACAGAAACAGAGCTGAAAAGGCATCATCTGAGTCCTGTGAACTCCAGTCACTGGGTAAGTGGGTCCCATGCCATGATGACAGTGTGGCCAGAACTTGAGAATCTCCTTTTCTGGCATCAAGTAAAACTTTCTCTGGAATGAAGGCTACTTGAACATAATGGATGATTTTTTTTGATGTGTTCTTGGATTTGGTTTGCCAGTATTTTATTGAGAATTTTTGCATCGATGTTCATGAGTAAGATTGGGCTGTAATTCTCTTTCTTGGTTGAGTCTTTGTGTGGTTTTGGTATCAGGGTAGCTGTAGCTTCATAAAAAGAGTTTGGCAATGACTTCTTGTTTCTATTATGTGGAACACATTAAAGAGTATAGGTATTAGCTCTTCTTGGAAGGTCTAGTAGAATTCTGCACTAAAATGATCTGGTCCTGGGCTTTTTTTCACTGGGAGGTTTTTGATGACAGTTTCTATTTCTTTGCAACTTATAGGGGGTGTGAGTGGATTGGGGGGAAGGGGAGAGGGGGAGAGAGAATGGAGAAGGGGAGGGTTGGAGAGAGCTTTGGGGAGTAGGATGATTGAGATGGAGGAAGGATGGATATGGGGGCAGGGAAGGAGATATCTTAATTGAGGGAGCCATTTTGAGGTTGGCAAGTGGCTTGGCTTTGGAGAGGTTCCCAAGAGTCCATGAGGATGTCGTCAGCTAGTACCCTGTTCAGGGGAGGAGAGAGTGCCTGAACTGGCCTTGTCCTGTAGTCAGACTGATGACTATCTTGAATATCACCATAGAAACTTCATCTGGCTACAGATAAAGAAAGAGACAGAAACCCACATAGGAGCACTGATCTGAGCTCCCAAGGTCCAATTGAAGAGCAGAAGGAGGGAGAAGATGAGTAAGGAAGTCAGGACCACAAGGGATTCATTCACCCACCGGGATAGTGTGCCTGAACTAATGGGAGCTCACCAAATGCAGCTGGACTGGGACTGAACAAGCATGGGATCAAACTGGACCCTCTGAATGTGGTTGACAATTGAGGCAGACAGAATCCAATGATAATGGCACTGGGATTTGTCTCTATTACATGTACTGACTTTTTGGGATCCTATTCTCTTTGGATGTAAACCTTCCTAAGCCTGGATGAAGTGGGGAGAGTCTTGGACTTCCCACAGGGCGGGGTACCCTACCCTCTTTTAGGACTAGACGGGGAGAGGGGAAAGTGAGTGGGGAAATGGGAGGGAAGTGGGAGGAGGGGAGGAAGTGGAAATTTTGATTCCTATTATTTATAAAGTAATAAAAAATTATCAGAGAAAAAGAACTTTCTCTAGTTTTTGAAAAAGTTTAAATTCTCATCTTTTGTTTCTTTCTACACAATTAATTCTTAAATAGTCTTACACTGTGAATTTTCTATTACCTTTCTCCCAGAAAAAGCAGACAGAACTCATCAAATTCCCCAAACAGTGATTTCACAAAGGGTACTCTGAAGTTTAAAAGGATACTGTTTAGAGCCTCTACTCAAAGATCTTCACAGGCAGTTTGTACATAATCACTTGACTTCACATGTCACTATTTCCTGTCTCCAAATCAAAATATGTTTTTGAGAGCCCCAGTGCTTGTCCCACTAGTAGGATTGCAATCTACATATTATAAAATCAGTGTTCTGATATTTAATCAACAAAATTATAACACAGTGACACACCTGCTGCCTTCTCTAGACAACACCTTTTGCTTATTTTGAATCCTTAGCAGCTTCTAATCTTCTGCCTTTTATTCTACTTTCCTCCAAAATTTAAACAGCTCTTGTCATTGTTCTTTATCATTGTCCTTTGGAAATTTAAAAACACATTATTACATTGAAATGATTCAACAGGTTAAGCACTATCAACAATTCTGATGACTTTTTTCAATCCCCGAGATTCACATGGTGGAAGAGAAATTACCTAAGTCTGTTGATCTCTGTCTTCCATAATTGATCAATGGCAAATATGAACACAAACACCACACACACACACACACACACACACACACACACACACACACACACACACAGAGAGAGAGAGAGAGAGAGGGGGGGGAATGAGCGAACAGAAGAGAAGAGGAGAGAAGGGAAAGGACAAAAAGAAAAAACAAAATTTTGAGCCTTGTATACCTAAAAGCGCATACCCTGTAATTAAAAAGTAACAGCCACTCGAGAAAAGAGAGAATCTGTAGAAAATGAGGAACCATTCTACTCACAAAGCACTAGTGTTGAAATTGTTTGAATAATTCAAAACTAGCAAAAACCACATAATCTCTTTTTGACTGTGTAGCCTATCTGAGCAGATTTTTCCCAAAAGGTGAAATACATTGTAAATAAACATTTAAAGAGTCTATAATATTCATTTTCCATTAGCGACACAGAAATAAATGGACATCAACAACAGGAAGCATGATTCCAGGATAATCAGCAGGCAACTAGTGACCACTCTGTCTCTGAGCAATCTTTCTCTCTTACAGCACAAAGCTGTAGCCCGGGTAAGTAAGAATCCGGGAACCCCAGCATTACCAGGAAGTGCATGATCTTTCAAGTCATATAGTCTTACATTTATTCTGATTCTATTTCTTCTAAACCCTCAACACCCAGCACCACTGTTTTTACCTCTTCAGGTACAGCAGTTCCAAAGCCCAGCACAGGTATGAAGTGCCCATCATTCAGTTCAATATTTGGACATTTGGAGTTCATCTTCTATCACTTTTCAGGGTTAGTTAACTCTGCTTGTTTTATCCTGCAGAGGTCATTAAGTAATGTTAAAGGCAAAGTTACTCCACTGCCTTCCTAATTAAATAGCAGTCTGTGACATGTGGGAGGAGATCAGCTGGCTTTCACCAGTGAGGGCAAATTACTAACTTATTTTTATCTGAAAGCTAAGAATAACCATCACAGGTGGTATAGCATGATCTTGAAGTAGATTAATTGCTATCTTTCTGAGGAATTAACGCACTGATTTCCATAGTGACTAAACAAATTCGCACTCCTACAAGTAATGGATGTGTGTTCCCTTTAATTCCCATCCTCAGTTTCATGAGGGCCCATTTATTGTTTGTCTCAGTGCCTGTGTTAATGATGTTCTGTTCAGAAATTCTCCTGTAACAATGATGTAAAGGTTATTCCACTTTTTTTTCTCATTGTATTCAGTACATTTAGTTTTGTATTGTTGTATTTCATCCATTTGGAGTTGATATGAGGCAAGTTGATATACATATATATATATATATATATATATATATATATATATATATATATGTCTTGTATAATTGCAAATTATCTCTGTTTAGTCGATAGGGTGTTTCTAAAGATCTTATTTGGATTTCTGGCCAGAATATTGTAAGAAAGTGCACCATTTTAGCAGCTGATACCCAAAAGACTGTCTTATAGTAGTGCTATAAGCATCATGACGTCTTCTCGACCAGATGGAGTCATTGTTGTGGGGCCCCACCTTCTTTCTGGAAACTTCAATGATTACTGCAGGAAAATCTACTATTCATTGTGGAAAACTTAAACATTATTCATATAGACATATATCCAACAAAAGATACTATATAGACAAAATTAGCATGGAGAAAAATAAAATATTTTCTTAAAATGTATCTTCTTTCTGTCCCATACAAGAATGTTTCTGACATGAGATGGAAAATCTGAATTTTTCTTTTAAGAACATGCTTGAATTTAGAGAAGGATAGCAACTGTTCAACTCCAAAGTCATTTCTCTCTCTCTCTCTCTCCATATATAATATATATATATATAAATCACCTGATATATATTGATATCTATCTATCTGTCTGTTTATCTATCTATTGATCACCTGTCCTCATAAGTCATATTTCTTTTTGCTGGGTGATCCTTTTGAAGAGTTATTTTTTCTTATTAGGCACCAAAACATCCAGGATCTCTTGACTTTTTGAAGATGTATATTTTCCTGTAAAGACAAGAACAGATTCTGCCACAATTCTATATCTTACCAACTGTATGATTTTCACCGCTATGAATGAGCTGTCATTTCTCATTCTCGCGAGTTTTTTTTATCTTTTTCAAAGCAAATCTTTATTAATCTTGAGGGTATTCATATTTTCTCTTCTCCTGTGGAAACAAGAACAACCCCCCTTCCCAAACTTAGCTCATCTTCTGGTTTCCATTGTAAGGTCAAAACATCCTTGAAATATACTGACTGATTTAATTCAGAGGGTTTTTTTTGAAAAAATAAAAGTATTTATTTATTTTTAATTGAAAATTTTCACCTCCTCTCCTCCTCCCATGTACCTCCCCCTTCCCCCAGTCCCCCTCCCCCTTCCTCTCCAGTCCAAAGAGCAGACAGGGTTCCCTGTGCTGTGGGAAGTTCAAGGTTCCACACTACATCCAGGTCTAGGAAGGTGAGCATCCAAACAGACTAGGCTCCCACAAAGCCAGTCCGTGCAGTAGAATCAAAACCCAGTGCCATTGTCCTTGACTTCTCAGTCAGCCCTCATTGTCAGTCACTTTCAGAGAGTCTGGTTTGATCCCGTGTTCCAACAGTCCCAGTCCAGCTGGCCTTGGTGAGCTCCCATCAGATCAGCCCCACTGTCTCAGTGGGTGGCCATACCCCTTGTGGTCCTGACTTCCTTGTTCATGTTCTCCCTCCTTCTGCTCCTCATTTGGACCTTGGGAGCGCAGTCCAGTGCTCCAATGTGGGTCTCTGTCTCTATCTCCATCCATCGCCAGCTGAAGGTTCTATGGTGATAAGCAAGATATTCATCAGTGTGGCTATAGAATAGGGCCAGTTTCTGGCGCCCTCTCCTCAACTGCCCAAGGAACAAGCTGGGGACATCTCCTTGGACACCCGGGAACCCCTCTAGAGTCAAGTCTCTTGCCAACCCTAAATTGGCTCCCTTAATTAAGATATATACTTCTCTGCTCTCATATTGACCCAAGCTCTCCCCATCCTCCCCTTCTCACTTCTCTCTCCCTATTTCCTCTAACCCCCACCCTACCTCCACCCCCAAGCTCCCAATTTTTTCCTGGCAATCTTGTCTATTTCCAATATCCAGAAGGATAACTATATGTTTTTCTTTGGGTTCACCTTCTTATTTAGCTTCTCTAGGATCACGAAAAGTAGCTCAATGTCCTTTAATTATGGCTAGAATCCACTTATGCGTGAGTACATACCATATGCATATTTGGTTCTGGATTACCTCACTCAGGATAATGTTTTTTATTTTCATCCATTTGCATGCAAAATTCAAGATGTCATTGTTTTTTTTTTACTGCTGAGTAGTACTCTAATGCGTATATATTCCACTCTTCCATTCTTCCTTTCTTCCATTGAGGGGAACCTAGGTTATTTCCAGATTCTGGCTCTTACAAATAATGCTGCTATGAACATAGTTGAACAAATGCTTTTGTAGTATGATTGTGCATCTCTAGAGTATATTCCCAAAAGTGGAATTGCTGGATTGTGATGTAGGTTGACTCTCACTTTCCAGAGAAACCATCACAATGATTTCCAAACTGGTTGCACAAGCTTGCATCCCCACCAACAACGGATGAGTGTTCCCCTTACTCCACATCCTCTCCAGCATAGGCTATCATTGGTATTTTTGATTTTAGCCATTCTGACAGGTGTAAGATGGTATCTCAAAGTGGTTTTGATTTGCATTTCCCTGATCGCTAAGAAGGTTGAGCATGACCTTAAGAGTCTTTTGGCCATTTGAACTTCTTCTGTTGAGAATTCTCTGTTCTGTTTAGTACCCCAGTTTTTAATTGTGTTAATTAGAGTTTTAATGTCTAGTTTCTTGAGTTCTTTATATATTTTGTAGATCAGACTTTGTCTCATGCGGGGTTGGTGAAAATCTTTTCCAATTCACTAGGTTGCCTTTTGGTCTTAATGACAGTGTCCTTTGCTTTACAGAAGCTTCTCAGTTTCAGGGGGTCCCTTTTATTCAATGTTGCCCTTAATGTCTGTGCCACTGGGGTTATACATAGGAAGTCGTCTCCTGTGCCCATGTGTTGCAAATGACTTTCCACTTTCTCTTCTATCAGGTCAATGTGGTCAGATTAATATTGAAGTCTTTAAACCATTTGGACTTAAGTATTGTGCATGGTGATAGATATGGTTCTATTTTCATTCTTCCACAGATTGACATCCAGTTATGCCAGCACCATTTGTTAAAGATGCTTTCTTTCTTCCATTGTATAATTTTAGCTCCTTTGTTGAAAATCAAGTAATCATAGGTTTGTGGTTAATATCCGGGTCTTCGATTCAATTCCATTGATCTACATCTCTGCTTTTATGCCAATACCAAGCTGTTTTCACTACTGTAGCTCTGTAATAGAGTTTGAAGTCAGGGTTGCTAATGTCTCCTGAAGTACTTTTATTGTATAGGATTGTTTTGGCTATCCTGGGTTTTTTGTTTTTTCCATAGAAAGTTGATGATTGTTCTCTTTAGGTCTGTGAAGAATTTTGTTGAAATATTGATGGTGATTGCATTGGATCTATTGATTACTTTTGGTAAAATTGCCATTTTTACTATGTTGATCCTACCAATCCAAAAGCATGGGAGGTCCTTCCATTTAATTGTATCTTCTTCAATTTCTTTCACCAAGGACTTAAAGTTCTTGTCAAATAAATCTTTCACTTCCTTGGTTAGAGTTACCCCAAGATACTTTATGCTATCTGTGGCTATCATGAAAGGTAATGTTTCTCTGATTTCCCTCTCTGCTTCTTTTTTCTTTGTATACAGGAGAGCTATTGATTTTTTGGAGTTGATTTTGTATCCTGTCACATTACTGAAAGTGTTTATCAGCTGTAGGAGTTATTTGGTAGAGTTTTGGGGGTCGCTTATGTACACAATCATATCATTTGCAAATAACGAAAGTTTAACTTCTTCCTTTCCAATTTTAATCCCCTTGATCTCCTTATGTTGTCTTATTGCTATTGCTAGAACTTCAAGCACTATATTGAAGAGGTATGGAGAGAGTGGACCGCCTTGTCTTGTTCCTGATTTTAGTGGAATGGCTTTAAATTTCTCTCCTTTTAATTTGATGTTAACTGTTGGCTTGCTATATATTGTTTTTATTATATTTAGGTATGAACCTTGTATTCCTAGGCTCTTCATGACCTTTATCATAAAGGGGTGTTGAATTTTGTCAAAAGCTTTTTCAGCATCTAATGAAATGATCATATGATTTTTTTTCTTTCAGTTTATTTATATGATGGATTACATTGATAGATTTTTGTTTGTTGAATCAGCCCTCTATTTCTGAGATGAAGCCTACTTGATCATAATGGATATTTTTTGTATGTGTTCTTGGATTCGGTTTGCCTGTATTTAATTGAGAATTTTTGTGTCGAATTCATGAGTGAGATTGGTCTGTAATTCTCTTTCTTGGTTAAGCCTTTGTGTGGTTTTGGTATCAGGGTAACTGTAGCTTCATAAAAGAAGTTTGGCAATGACTCTTCTGTTTCTACTTTGTGAAACACTTTAAGGAGTATAGGTATTAGCTCTTTTTGGAAGTTCTGGTAGATTTCTGCATTGAAACCATCTGGTCCTGAGCTTTTTTTTTGATAAGGAAGTTTGATAAGGAGATGACACCTTCAAATTCTTCTCGATTTACAGGTCTATTTAAATTGTTCATCTGGTCTTGATTTAATTTTGATATACGGTACTTATCTAAAAATGCCCATTTCTTTCACATTTTCCAATTTAGTGGCATACAAGCTTTTGTAGTAAGATCTGATGATTCAAGGAAATTTTCTTTTTGTCTGTTGTTATGTCCCCCTTTTTGTTTCTGATCTTGTTAATTTGAGTGTTCTCTCTCTCTGCCTTTTGATTAGTTTGGATAAAGATTTGTCAATCTTGTTGACTTTCTCAAAGAACCAGCTCTTTGTTTCATTGATTCTTTGGATTATTCTCTGTGTTTCTATTTTGTTGATTTCAGCCCTCAGTTTGATTATTTCCAGTCTTCTACTCCTCCTAGGCGAGTCTGCTTCTTTTTTTCTAGAGCTTTCTCTCTTTTCTTTATGTGGGCACTTAGTGCTCTGAACTTTCCTCTGAGCACTGCTTTCATAGTGTCCCATAGGCTTGGGTATGTTGTGTCTTTATTTTTGTTGAATTCAAGGCAGACTTTAATTTCTTTATTTCTTCCCTGACCCAGGGGTGGTTCAGTAGTTTACTGTTCAGTTTCCATGAGTTTGCAGGCTTTCTATTGGTAGAATTGCTGTTGAATTCTAACTGTATTCCATGGTGATCCAATAGTACACAGGTGGTTACTACAATTTTTTTGTATTTATGGATGTTTGCTTTGTTACTGATTATGTGATCAATTTTTGAGAAGGTTCCATGAGATGCTGAGAAGAAGTTATATTCTTTTCTGTTTGGGTGGAATGTTCTATAGATTTCTCTTAAGTCCATTTGGTTCATTACATCTGTTAGTTCTCTTATTTCTCTGTTAAGTTTCTGTCTGGTTGACCTGTCTATTGGTGAGAGAGGAGTGTTGAAATATCCTACTATTAGAGTGTGGGGTTTGATGTATGCTTTGAATTCTAGTAATGTTTCTTTTACATATGTGGCATAGATATTCAGAATTGAGACTTCCTCCTTTTATATTTTATATTAGTGGCATAGATATTCAAAATTGAGACTTCCTCCTGATGAATTGTTTCTGTTATGAGTATAAAGTGTCCTTCTCCATCTCTTCTGATTGATTTTAATTTGAAATCAATTTGTTTTTAGAAATTAGTATAGCCACACCTACTTTTTTCTTTGGTCCATTGATTGAAAAACCTCTTCCCAACCCTTTACTCTGAGGTAGTGTCTGTATTTGAGGGTGAGGTGTGTTTCTTGTAAACAGAAGAATCTTGGATCCTGTTTTCATATCCATTCTCTTAACCTGTGCTTTTTTATAGGTGAATTGAATTCATTGATATTAAGTGATATTAATGACAAGTGGTTGTTAACTCCAGTTGTTTTTTATTTTTGGTTGTAGTGTTTGTGTGTTTCCCTTCTTTGAGTTTTGCTGGTGGTGGGTTGTCAGATGCCTGTGTTCTTATGGGTGTTATTGGCTTCCTTGGTCTGTGGGTTTTTTTTCTAGTATTTTCTGTAAGGCTGGGTTTGTTGCTACATATTGTTTAAATCAGTTTTTGTCCTGGAATATCTTGTTTTCTCCATCGATGGTGAATGCAAGCTTTGCTGGGTATAGTAGTCTGGGCTTGCATCCATGGTCTCTTAGTGTCATTTTCAAGTATATAATATTCTGTCTTTACTGTTCATTTGAAACATATCCCCACCCATGAAAACTGTACAGGGGCTAGTTATTCCCAGATGCAACAGTGTTGAGTTGAGGCCTCACGAGACATTTCTAGTGAATGAGGGCTCCAACGTCATGAATCAATTAATGTCTGTCATAGAAAGACTTTCTTTTCCACATTGCAAGATCTTTCTCTCTTCTTAACGATCTTTTTTGTGCCTTTCTTCTTTCATAGACAGAGCTTGTAATCCTGTGTCAAAAACTTTCTGACCTTTATAACTGTAAGAAACAAATCTCCATCCTTTATAAATTACTACACTCTCTTACAACAGGATAATATAGACTGAAATGGTATATTGATGAAATCTGAAAGAGAATATAAGGAGTATTTATTAAAGGATTAAAGTAGACAAAATGCACTAATATTTTTACCTTGCTTTTAAGTATTTTGGAAGAAATATACTGCCTTTCTATTGTAAGAATTTGGACTAGGTTCCAAATACTAGGTCAATGTAATTGTGTGAATGAGAAGAATCTAGGTAAAGGACAGAATATATTCTGAACAGAGAGAAGAAGTATACAGTGATGTGGCAGGACAGTTGAAAAGAATGAAGAAATAGCCACAGTTCCAACCTTCACTTTCCTACTCATGGATGATAAAGTAGACCAAATAGCATTGATATCATCAGTGTATTCATCTAAACCTACGTGGGAAGCCCACAGTTTTAGTAAACCTTGAATCCAATGCAATAATTTGATGCAAGAGTGGCTCTTACATAGCAGGCAATCATCTATTTTGTAATGACCTAGCCTAGTTTACTACTGTTTCTCTGATAAAACACTGACCAAAAACTACTCGGGGAAGAAGGGATTTATATTCTCTGTCTGTCTGTCTGTCTGTCTGTCTGTCTGTCTGTCTGTATGTATGTCTATCTATCCATCTCTATTTCTATATCTATATCTATATCATCTATATCTATATCTGTATCTATATCTATATCGATATAAAATCAGTGAGAGAAGTCAAGACAGAAATCTAGAGGGAGCAATTGACCCAGGAACGATTTTTGGCACTACTTATAAACTTGCTCAGTTACCTTCTTAGGGATGACACCACACAGTGTGTTCATCAACTAGAGAACAACAAAGTATCTTACAGATATTCCCACAGGCTAATCTCATGGAGACAATTTTTTGATGGAGGTTTCCTTATCTCAGGTGATTCTAATTTCTGTAGAGAAGTTGACAAAATCTAACCAGCTCAAAGATCTTTTATCAGCTTGACACACAAAGCTATAAGTATTCAGCTATAACATTTCCTTATTTATTTGCCCCTATCACTGACTTGAGGACAAGTCTTCAGCAGAGGAGAGCTCAAAGGGAATCTGGAGAGTCAGTGTACAAGACTTTTAATCTGAAGGGATAAGGAAAAGATACACACACTCTCTTGATAATTTCCTTCTGACTTTTCTGTATTCTTCTATGTATCCTGAATTTATTTTTCCTGGTGATTTCCTTCTCTCATTTTTGATGTTTCCTTCTAAACCACATCATTTTTTCCCTTGCAGCTTATATACCCCAGCAAAATCTTTCAAGCAATATAAAAATTACAATGAATGCAAGTGAAAAACAGCATGTTTTCCATATTCCTTACAAGATTAAACATTTTATGTATTACAGGTGAAGAACAAGTTGTTCCAAAAACTTAGATACATTCATGTCCAAGCAACTTGTTATTGATTAACAGAGGGTGAGGAAGCATGGCTTCTTTCTCAGAAAGTTCTTTTGCTTGTACACTGCATTTGCAGTTACAAGGAAAGGATCAATCACTTTAATACTTATCTCAAAAGCAATCTTATAAGAATCATAAATCTAAACTTGTGTATATGAAGTAAAACCAGTTGGCTCTATTTTAAATTCTCAGATTGCCAAAGCTTTGTTTTAGCTATGATGTACTCTGCAACCTGTGAACACATTTCCCAATATTAAGAAGTATTTAAACTAGCTAGGCTACTGTGATTCAATCAGTTTTATTAATGTTAACCTAAGTCACAGTTTACCTGGCTCTACAATAGAAACTCATGTGTTCTAGCTGTGTAACCCTTTCTTGTTTTGTTTTTATTCTCTGCATCTTCTTCTTCATCAGAGGCCAAAATAACATTTTATCCTACCTTTACTTATTATAATTTCTTACTATGTGTACTAAAAACCCTCAATCATAAAAATTCTATTGAAAATATCACGATTATTGTATAAAATCATGGCTTCAGTTAAACTGTACAACATAGGAGGAAATTGTCTTCATAACAATTCACAGGTAAAAATACCCAGTAGAATGGAATATTTCTAAGAGATGATCATACTGCATTAAGGGCAGTGGGACTCTCCCCATGTCCATTTATATAATTCCAGATACCAAGAAAAGTGGTAATGGCAAACACTCAAAGATATACATCAGCAGGAAACATTCTTGGGCCAAGTCTCTTAGGGCCTTACCTATTCGAGATTCACCCATCAGGGTTTTGTTTCCCGGTGGACCATACCCCTAAAGTAATTGCCATCTGCCACTCCCCTTACATGACCACTGGTATTTCCCTAAAATCTCATATTACAATTAATACAGAATACTGTCCAATCTTTTTAAATTATTTTTTATTGAACTATATATTTCTCTCCACTTCCCTCCCTTCATCTCATTTCCCTTCTACCCTTTCCTATGATCACCATGCTCACAATTTATTTAGCAGATTTTGTATTTTTTTTACTTCCCATGTAGAATAGAACCATGTAAGTCTCTCTTAGGGTTCTCTTTGTTATCTTGGTTCTCTGGGATTGTGAATTGTTGTGAATTGCTTTATGTCTAAAAGCCACTTATGAGAATGTACATTTGGTATTTGTCTTTCTGGGTCTGGGTTACCTCAGTCAATATGATGTTTTCTAGATCCATTCATTTGCTTTCAAATTTCAAGATATCATTACTTTTTTTCTGCTGTGTAGAACTCTATTGTGTAAATATACCACATTTTCTTTATTCATTCTTCAGTCGAGGGGCATTTAGGTTGTTTCCTGGTTCTGGCTATGACAAACAATGCTGCTATAAACATAGTTGAGCACGTGTCCTTGTGGTATGATTGAGCATCCTTTAGGTATATACCCAAAAATGTTATTACTGGGTCTTGAGGTACGTTGTTTCCCAATCTTCTGAGAAATCCCCAGACTGATATCCAAAGCAGCTGTACCAGGTTGCACACTCACCAGCAATGCAGAAGTGTTTCCTTTACCTCACAGCCTGTCCAGCATAGGCTGTCATCAGTGTTTTGATCTTGGCCATTCTTAAGGATGGATCTCAGAGATGTTTTGATTTGATTTGAATTTGATGGCAAGGGATGTTGAACATTTCCTTAAGTGTCTTTCAGCCACTTGAGATTCCTCTGTTGAGCTTTCTCTGTTTAGGTCTGTACAGTTCCACTCTTCCCTCTTTTCCACGTCAATACACACTGTGCTTCTCTCATGGACTCAATGAAACTCTAATCTGCACATGCCACTGTCTTTGCATCAGTTCACTGTACATTTTGTACTTATTTTGCTTTTAAAATATTTAAGTCAGTAGAGGAGCAATAAGTGAACAATTAAGAGCACTTCTTGATAATGGAGTGGATTTTGGGGTGGGCCAGCTCACAGCCTTGACCCAAAAGCTGCAGGATCTCCAGAACAGAGGACAATAACAGGATATGTAAGAGGAATCCAAATGAGGACCCAGTATCCATAGTACAGCAGAAACAGAGGCCTCAGACCAAACTAATGACTCTGCTGTGAACACTTGCAAGTAAAGATATATGGACTAAAGAGTATACTATGTGGTTCATTGTGTCACACTTCAGCTTTACTTGAAGGCAAAACTCTCATACACAACACATAAAACAAATCTAAAAACTTCAAGGGAAAACAGAAACCAGGATGCAAAGTAAATAAATAAATAAAAATGTAAAACATATATAACTTTTAAATTAATCTCTATCTAATTTTTATTTACTTGACTATCTGATATTATAATATTGTGTATGAGCATACTTTATAATGTTATTGTATCAATAATATTCCTATAATAAATAATAAGAACTTTATTATTTTTAAAGAGGGTGTTTAAATGGCCTATAATTCACTGAGTAGACTAGAATGACTAGCCAGTGAGGCCTAGGAATCACAGAATCTCAGTTTGTCCAGTGCTGAAATTATGTCCATCTTTATTAAATAGGGACTAGAGAAAGAGCCTTAATCCTAACTCTAAGCACTAGGCAGGAATTACTAACTCTAAACTGATAATCACTAACCTTTCAACATAACCCTAACAATGGTCTCTAACCCACTCACTCTGACCTTAATTGTAGTTCTTAACCATTATTTTAGCTCTTACCCTAATTTCAATATCTAGTTCTAGCCCTAACTCTTCACTATCACCCTCAATCCTAATCTCTAATCTTAAACAAAAGCCCTACCCTTAAATTAAACCCATAATCTAGGACTAATTATGAACTTAATATTACACCAAGTTCCTACCCAATGACTAACTCAAAGTCTTAACACTGATCACGACACCAATTCGAAGTCTATTTTATTGAGGAGTCTTTCACTATGTAGAAGCTTAGTTTGCTGTTGTGATGAACTGTGGTTTGATATTATGCTGAGTCATTTATACTTACTATTGTTTGACTACTGTTCTGAGTCATTTTTTACTCTATTCCTGGGTCACGGTTGGTGTTCTTTCTGTGTCGTGGTTTGATTTACTGCTGAATAATGATTAAAGCTTACCAAGTTGTGGTTAACTATGTTCCCTAAATCATGGTTTGATTGTTTTACTGAGTTACCATCAAATTCATTAATAAGATTAGATTCAGCAAATGCCTCAAAGAGGACAATAGAAAATAAAGCCATACTTTGGGATTTTATGTTGATTAATTTATATTTGTTAATGTATATATATACTATATATATATATATTAATAGTTGTTTATGTGAATGTGTATATATATAGCTGAGAATGTTTTGGTGTATTTTTGAAAACTGATAGGTATTTAAGAAATAAGACTTGTCTTTCTGTGTTTCAGATACTGCTTCCTATGTTTTTAATTAAGAAATAAAGTTGACTGATTTAGCAGGAAAATAGTACTTCTACAAAACTTTGCCTCAAGAGCGAAGTTTTTTATTTGTTCATAGTTTTTTAACTTAATTTTTAAAAATTGATTTTATGGAGCTATACATTTTTCTCTGCTGGGATTAAAGGCATGTGCCACCACCGCCCAGTTTGTTCATAGTTTTTACTAAATTTGTCAGGCTTCTAACTGGGAAGGTGAAAGTTAACAGAATCAACATTTATTTAACATTATGTCTTTGTCAAGCATTATCTGATAGTTTTATAACAAATTTAATCATTTATTACCCCTCAATATGTAATTGACCTCTGATTTCAACAGCAATATATGGGGATCAAAGTCAATAAAGATATAGAGTCATAAAGGTTGGCTCATTTATTTCTTTGTGACCCCTGATCAAATATGTCCAGGGGACAACAGGTCACCTCTCAAACCTCCTAGTTCTCTGAAAGTCTCACATTCCCTTCATCAGAGTAGGCTATAGAGAGGCAAAGGTTGGACTCTAAGCAGGGTATATTCTGGAAAATTACTTTTATCCTCAAAACACAAATAAGAAAATACCCAAAAGAACACGATCAACTTTTCACCCTCTACATTCTACTGTGCTTTGAGATCTCATGATCTCAGGCAAGTTGATCTGTCACCTCCGTGAACCCTCACATACAACACCCTGTATCTCTAAATCTTGGAACTTTGGTCCCCAAGCCTCTGAACAGGAGCCCAGATGTATTGGTCCATAATCTCATGTACACCTATCTCTCAGACTACATAAAGTGTGTTTCTTCATTCTTAAGATGGAGAAACACATATTAAGAAATACCTGATAATTGCAACGCCTCAAAGGATGTAAACTCTACCTATTCATGTTCTGTAAGAACTGTGTATGAAATGACTGTTACTTTCCTTGGATATAAACTTCCTGGCAAATCACTGTATGGTCATCCATACAGTGAAGAAGGCAAAGCATTCAAATAATATACTAATACTGGCAAACACTAAAGAAAGTGGTTTTTATTTATTTTCAGAATGGGACAGAGTTTTCTTTGTTTGTTTTTTATTTCTTTCAAGTTTTGTAGCAATTCCAGGCTGAATTGCTACTGAACAGAAGTGACAAATTCCAGTCTTTGGCATGTGAGTGGTCTCCTACAGCACTGGCCATTGGACATCCCACAGGGTGTCCAACAGAAGTCGTCACACATTAATATCATCAGAAAATGGAAAGTTAGTGTTGCCAGAAAAACTGCAAAGACAAAAAGCATTTCAATGCTGCATTTGACTATTCTGTTTCTGGAAGGAGTCATTTCTATGACTCTGATATTAGTTTGGAAGTATATATTTTTCTTTTTTTGGGTAAGGCATAGAGACAGTCTCTCTAACTTTCATAAACAATGTTTTCCAACTGCAAAGGAAACAACAGTAAAGTATGTCTCCTTTCCTTGAAACTCCACAGGAAATGTAGAATCAGATGATAAAACATGTTTTGATCAAAGAAGCAAAGAAACAATCTCTTTTCTCTAGTATAGTTTCTCAATAAAAAAAAAACAGGTGTATCTGTCTTAAAATGAAGAAGCCAAGCAACAAACTCTGTGAGAACATATGACTTGAGGAGATGAAATTACTACTAGCAATCACATTTTGATTTTTAAATCAATTATTTGTTAGCTGCCTACCACACATATCGTAAGAGATTTGACTCAGAAGTAGCAATAAAGGTAAAACCCCATATCTAAGGAGATGCATGTAAAGAATCTCCATATAGTAACAATCACACAATGGAGGAAAAGGTCTTCCATTAGAAACAGTAATAGCAAACAAGTATATAATATTATTATATACTAGTACAATATAATATGAAATTAGTTCAGGATATCAAACTAAGGTCTATAATTTACAAGTCAAATGTCTCCCTAAGCTTTTCTGAGTCTTAAATGTCTTTTCTATCATTTTCTAATCCTCTGAATTGACCTCTCTCCATCTCAGGAAATCAGGGCCAACTGTGTTACTGAACACATAACCCAGCGGGTCTCAAAATGAGAGTGTTTAGCTTCTGACTGAATGCACAGCAGGAAACAAGGGAAGTTTTTCAAACTATTAAAAAACCATTAGGCTTCCTGAACCCAGAGAATAACTTCACATGCAGGCTATGGCATGGACTACAGGGCTGATGGTCATGCTTTTAATATGATCAGTAATTAAACAGGCACTAAAAAAAATGGCATGACATTGATATTGGAAATGTTTCAGTGAATTTCTTAAAATACCCCCAGTACATATGCACAGGGCATGCAGATTCAGAATACTGAAGGGAAAATGGAGAACCAGCAGTAATGCAGGCTGGCCCGATATAATCCATGAAATTATACAGACCTTCATGTACAGCAGATCAAGGTGACCCTCAGACTTCTCACCTTGCTGCTGTAAGGTCAGAAATATGAACAGACTAAAAGAATTCCAGAAGTTCTTTTTCCTAATTCTGGGCTCAGAATGCCTTGGCTTTCTTTATCTTTATTGCAATAACTTTAAAACCATGCCACTTGAAAATAAATGTAGCAAAGCATATTACCAAAGTAAATTTAGTTGCCCCAGCTACATATCACAGATTTCTTTTCAAGCCATCAAGGACTTTTATATCCTTTGGATTCAACTGAAATTCAAACACTTACCACACAGATAGAAAATATTTTACATATTTAGACTGTATGTTTGCCAATGTGCACATTGTAAATGCAACAGACTGCACCAACTGTGAAGACAAACTGCTTGAAAATTTTCAACTCACACAAAATACAAAGATATCCAACCAAACACTCAACTGAGAAATGAATGCCAGGAACAGCATCACTCAAAACCCCTCCACATATTGAATCCATCCACAATATACAAATAAGGGAGATTTGAGTGGAAGGAATGGAGGAAAGATGATGTAATTCAAAAAAGAAAATAGCATTGCTTAGATGATCTAAACCAGGAGTAAATGGTTATTGTAATTCATTAATCATCATTTATATAGTTTTCTTCCCACATATAAATAAAGAATAGTTAAAATATGAAAATGGTATTTTGAACGCAATTTAAATGGACATTCTAATAATATTAACAATGTCATATTCAAAGGAACTAAGGACTGGTCTGCAGAAGATCATTTTTAATATAGTTTGGGCAGCTTACTCAGCAGGATACTTTATAATTGATAACATATTGAAAATATGAGTCCATAAATCACTAGTATTGGTCTAAAAGTTAATATAAGAAATAATGAAAAAGAAAATAAAAAATTTCAATCAAATAACAACTGATGAGCTTAAATGATAGACATGGATTGTAAGACTCCTTAAATTTCCCTCTGTATTTGAAACACATCAGGATGCCTTATGATAAAACTGGAAGACTAAGATGGGCTGAGGAAAAGGTCATCAACAATATGGAGGCAGGAAAGATAGCCTGGGCAGAAGGATCCAAAGCAAGGCCCATAGGAGAATTGTTGGATAGAAAGCACAGTAGGACAAAGCTGGGGGTGCAGCCCAGTGATAAATGATGCCCAACACCTAGATTTAATCCTCAGCACTGTAAAAAAAAATAACAGGCAGCAATCTCTGGGGAACATGGAGAGATTAGATAAGAAAGAGGTGAGTCTAGAGAAAAGATCAGAAATCAGAATACCCACATCATTTCTGGGTGTTTAGCTAGTCAATCAACTGAAAATCATGCTGGAAAAACCATGCATATACCGTTCTGCAGGGGAAGAGGTCCTGAGTTGAGTGAGTCTTTGAACACACCAGAAATCTGCCAATTTGTCAAGTGTTCATAGTTCTGGGGCACTTTGTCCAAGAACGACCAATTTAAGAAACACTTCTACAAGCCATGGTAAGCCTTTTGGGGGTTTATTTATACAAGTGTAAGACTTGTGTTTTAGGCTGGAGTTTAGTTCACTTGGTAAGGCATTTGCATGTCATGCATAAAGTCTTGGGTTTCACTCTTAGTGCTGCTAAAAATTATATTAAATCAAAATGTAAAACAGAGGGATGTTGAAGGGGAATGGAAAAAAATGAAAGGAGGGAGAAGAATAAAGAGTAATGGGAAAAGTATGATCAACATACACTACAAATATGGGAAAGTCATAATAAGCCCTTCATAAAATAAAAAATCTTAGCCAAAAGGTGGAGACAAAGTCCTGTAATTCTAGTACTCGGGAGACAGAGGCAGGTATATCTATGTGAGTTTGAGAACAGTCTGTCTTATAGAGCTAGTTCCTGGTGAAAAAAAAAGGAAAATAAACTGGGTGGCAGGTCAGGCCTTTAATCCCAACACTCAGGAACAAGAGGCAAGTGAATCTCTGTGAGTTCAAGACCAGCCTGGTCTAGAAAAAAGTTCTAAGATAACCTTGAAATTATGTCACAAAAAGCCCCTCAAAAAGCCCTTAAAGTATTATTTAAAAAGACCTACAACATATATTTTTATCAATAAGCAAACATAATATATACAAAATACCCAGAGCGAAAATTATAAAAGTGCAATATGTAAAATCTCATCTAAATAATAGAAACTTCCTATTATTATCAAGAATTAGACATTACATTATTGTCAAAAGACCATGATCTTAAAGTAACAAAGAGCTTCAACAAATATGTAAACACTCCTTTTAGAATCTGACAAATTGCTACTTTTTATAACAGAAAATTATTCCACACACAGCAAGATGTTTGGAGGCATATGTCATTAGTCCCAGACATAGAAGATAGAATTAGAAAAATTAGAAATTCAGTGCTATCTTCAGCTGCATAGCAACCTGGATGCTAGACTATCTCAGAAAACTAACAATAGCCACAAAATAAACCATATCCACCCCAAACACAGCATCAACCACAGAAACAAACTCTAGAAAATACTTGTGATCTACAGAGTACACAAAATTAAAATTTGTGTCATTCACTTTTCTCTCTTCTTAATAGAATAAGATAGCAGAAGTAGTTCGCAATGCCACCTTCATGATTGAACTTCCTGACATAAGAATATATTTATCTATATATTAGAAAACCAAACATAAAAACTCTCATGAAAATATAAAAATATGCAATGCAAACAATGGTGATTCTGTAGAGGGTAAAATGCCTTAAATGTATATAAAGTACTCTTGCTTGGAAATTTAAGATAGAAAGACTAAATTCAAACAAGTCTTGTTCGTTGGAGAAGTACTACACATGATAATTTTCTTAACGTGATAAAAAAAAACTGCCATCTCACTTATCACCTGAACGTTCTCTTTGATTCGTCCCTCATTGAGACTCTACAAGGACCACAATCCCATGCTGCAGCTGGTAGAGAAGGGCAATCAAGCTGGAGTTCACTTGTATTTTTTGTGATAGGATCAAGAACTGAATCATCCAGAGGAACAAGAGTGCTCTGATCTATCCTAGAATAACAGTGGAGGGAGAATGAATTCCTCAATCTATGTATTTGACTTGTTATGAACTTCGGAAACCATGGCTTCCCAAATGTGGATCTGATGCCTGCAACAATATTACCATTTTTCATTCTCCCCAATGTGAAACTTTTCTCTGTCTGTAGTTCATTTAAATATAAACTCCAGGAATGTAGAATCATAAGACTTTTACAGAGGCTTCATTTCTAATGTCCATATTACCTGTGTTTATCCTAATGGATGCCCAGAGCAACCAGAACAATGTCTTTTGACTTGCAGAAATCCAGAAGTTTGCTCTGATTGAGATAAGAATGATATTCCACCTGCAGAAGGATGATGGAGAGATGTTGTTATATAAAAATTTATAATGTTACAAAGAAGATAGTTTTAAATAAAATAAGTAAATAAGAAAATCCTATGTAACATGAAATATGTTAACACTAATGTAGTGGTTCATGCATGTTATCCCAGAAAATGACTCACAAAGGCAGAAATTTTCACTAAATCAAGGCCATTCTGTGCTGCAGTCAGAGACCACTTCTCAGAAAACAAAAAGAAAGGCAAAAAAAGAGAAATGAATAAAGAAATCTATAGAGTCATGATCATATAGTTTTAATTGACATGTTGATTGTACATATTGATGGTTTTCATAAAGATATATTTTTTGCAGTAACATTCTATATTTTGACCCTATTTACCACTATCATTTTATTTTTCCCATTTCTGGAATTTCTATTTAATCCCCAAGATTTTTGTTTTTAAATTTTTAATGATAAGAGTGGGAGAGTGTTGTAAAAGGAACAAAGGCTGCTTCCTGCTGCCCAGCTCCCAGCTAGTTTACACCGTAAATAATTACACAGAAACTGTGTTCATTTAAACACTGCCTGGCCAATTAGTTTTAGCCTCTTATTGACTAACTGTTACATATTGATTCAACCCATTTCTAATAATCTATATTGACCCTTGACTGTGGCTTACCAGCATGAGTTTAACCAGCATCTGTCTTGGAGAGAAGAACCATGGCATCTACCATGCTGCCTTCTTCCTCCCAAAATTCTGTTCTGTCTACTCTGCCGATCTAAGCTTCGGTCCTATCAAAAGGCAAAGGCAGTCTCTTTATTTAACCAATGAAAGCAACACATAGAAAGAAGACACTCCTTCACCAGGAGAGCCAACCCTATTAATACAGGTGTGGGTGAGCCAGCCCCAAAGTTGTAAACATAATAGAACTGTCCCCATTTCTCATCTGGCAGACCATCTCTACAGCTGTGCAAGTCAGGCAGAGGGCTATGACTTGGCCTGTCTCAATATCCACCCCATCTGTGACCTGCTGGAGCATGCAGGGGAACCTAATTTAAGTACACAAACTGCAAGAATTCCACAAACAGGGACACAGAAGAATACCCAAGAAAAGACCTATGAAGACCCAGCATCAATAGTGTAGTATAAATAGAATCCTTGAACCAGACCAATGACTCTTTGCAATGAATACCTGCAAGTAAAGATATGTGGACAAAGGTGTTTACAGTGTGTCTCATTGTGTTACACTGAAACTTCAATAATTAGATTTTTAATTTTTTTCCTTTTTATATTTTTCCTTTTTTTCTCTTAAATTTTGTTTTATATGGAGAGGCGCAGGGGCAGAAGGCAGAAGCAAAGGACAGGGAAAAGAATAGGATCAAGATACATGAAATAAAAGACAGAATAATTTTTTAAAGTTTTAATGGTTATAGATTCTCCTTTATTACTATATAAACTACTAAATAGATATAGTATTAAACAACCACTAAGTACTTATCTTTATAGCATAGATTAGAACAACAATTACCTCATTAAAGAATATTCTTTTGCAGTAGATGGTGATTAATACAGAGGCACACAGGTGGTCAATGGGTAAAGAAAAAGAGAGCCTGTGTGAAGTGCTCAGCCCTAAATGCGGCATCTGAGTTACAATCCCATCTAAGGTTTAGGAATTGTTGTAGAAGAGTGAGCAAAAAATTCCAAGGCTTTAAGTAGTGAATGGCTATAGAAAATGAGTGTTTTTCTGGCCATTGTGTTTGACGGGGCCATTGCACTATTTATGTCAAGGAAATTGTGATAATCAATGAAAAAGAGGCCATGGGTTAGAAAGAGAGGAAGGAGGGGTATATGGAAGGAATGAAAACTGGCAAGAGGGAGGAAAAAATTATAATTATTCTTTAACCTCAAAAATAAAAAAAAACATTGAAAAGAACTCTGACCAACTTATTGGAAAAAGAAAAGTTATTTAAGTTTATAAAAACATGAACCTACTAAAGGTGAGTTTACAAAACCAGTATGTGTAAATAATATTTTATTTACAGTACAAGGTCCAGACATTCTCAGAAGTTAAAGTGAGAGGTGAGAGTTCACTGCACTCATTGGATTATACTTTAAGAACACATTTTTGGTCAAAGGCTAATTAACTGTGTGATTATGGACTTTTTTTCTGAATGTTGAATTCACACTTATCTTCTGTGCAAGAATTTGATCCTTTTTATATACGGAGATATTGTGATGACTCTTACAAAAGGTACTTATGATTTAGTGTGACTATCATGTCAAATATAGAAATAATGAGGGTAGCACTACTTTTTCCTCCTTGGTAAATCTATGAGTGTTCTTAACCCTGAAAGAGCAGAAGAGATACCCTGAGAAGTACTATTATTACTATATTTTTTCAAAAATTTTATGTATAATCAAACAATTTCAAATTTTAATGTATTGAGAGTTTCCACACAAAACTAGCTTTTGCTTAACTGTTGACTCCTACTACTATTCCCTTGTAGAAGTGGTACAACTTCTTATGTATGGGTTTGTGGCTTTGAGTCCACATCTTACTGCTGGTGTTAATAACATCTCTTATATAGTGAGAGTGGTGTCACTGGAAAGTTGATATCATACACTGCTGTTTATTGTGTTTCATAATAAATACATGCTGAACTTTAGATGTCACCTGGGAACACTGAGTTCTCTCCATTCCACAGCATAAGGATTACAGGTGTCTGTGCACTTGATGAACAATGATAAGCATTTATATGGGGTTTATTTGGAAGACAGGGAGTTGAAGATGAGTTGAATCAGGTTCAATATTATTTTTATTAATTATCATCATCACCACCATCATCATTATACAGAGTTTTGTGAAGCAAACTGTGAATTAAAGACAAGTGTAGAGGCTCCAAATGGCTTAATTTAAGCAAATTCAGCAAGATTCTGAATACTCAGTGTTTGGGGAATTTAGTGCATTTTGCGTGACTTCATTGGGAGAAAATTCACAGAAGATTGAACATTAATTGTTCTCTTGTCCATCTCTTGCACAATTTTCTTTTTAAATTCCATACCTTCATATTGCTGTATAAAACAATTACTGCCTAATTACTGCCATGATGAGATGTGTGAGTACATCTTGAAAGTAATGATTATGAGCATTATAGGGAATCTGCAATGCCAATAGCTAAGCCATTATCATCTGAAACTTTAAAGGTCATTTTGGTGTTCAATTACTTTTACTCAATTAGAAGACTCCAGGTGAACAAAGATGGACTCTTCTCTGCAAATAGACAACCCACCAAAACTATAAGGAAAAGGTGGCATTTGGGAAGTTTTATTGCAGGATGTGAATAAGTTTTCAGCATTTGAAAGTTTAAATGTCAAGATTATGTCTACAGAGGATCCCAAACTAGATAAAGGAGTCTGCTATATTGATGCTGCTCAATTGTACTAAGATGAAGAGGATTATAGTATTGGTCAATTGAAGGAAGACCGAAGAAAACACTATTAAGAAAGAAGACTTCTTTACTTCAAAGGTATTTCATTTTATGTGTACTGGTTAGTGATGTGTTGCAGGAGGGCCAGCTTGTTTGTCCTGGCCACATCACTAGCTGAGACCCAAAATAATCACACAGACTGTATTAATTAAATCATTATTTGGCCCATTAGCTCTATCTTTGTATTGGCTAACTCTTACATATTAATTTAACCCATTTCTAGTAATCTGTATACACCACGAGGTTGTGGCCTACCCGAAAAGTTTCAGCACATCTATCTCTTGCAGCAAATCCATGGTGTCTCCTAACTATGCCCTCCTCCTCCCATGCTATAGGCCAAGCCAGCTCTTTATTCATTAAC
The DNA here is from genome assembly GCF_982192425.1 of Myodes glareolus. Lineage (NCBI taxonomy): Eukaryota > Metazoa > Chordata > Mammalia > Rodentia > Cricetidae > Myodes > Myodes glareolus. The sequence goes on along the minus strand of NC_142039.1, from coordinate 24,540,011 downwards.
CAATAAAAGGAAAACATAGACACAAGGACCTTTCATACCAGTGATGTGTTGAAGTGACATTTACAAATTTAGATAAGAAAATATTGGTGAATTGTGTTTATTGGGCTATCTCTTATTCATATATATTCATACATTACAAGATGTGTTGAAGAGAAAGATGGTGGCTTTCTTACCTAAACATTTAAAAATATGTAATGCACAATTGCTGCTTTATGAGTCTGATTTTGCATGAACTAAGGAAGACATCAACTTCTTTAGTGTTCTGGATTCTTTTACAAAACCATTCTTTATTCTTTAAGTTACATGTCACTCTTATCACCCTTATCAAGGAACGATGTGAGGGAGATCATAGTAAACAAAACTTTTAGTGCTAAATAAAAGAGAACTAACTTGTCTTCTGTGGTATACAAAAGGTAATATAATGCTTAAAATATCCATTCAGTTATATTAGAAAAGTATACTATTTTTTCCCATTGAACTGATTGACCGCATTAAATCCTTCCACTAATTTACCAGTAAAATGAACTCTAACTCAGATAATGGTTATTGCTATTACTTGAACAGTTTTGTCTCCTGAGTAACATCTTTGATAATTTGCAACATATAAGATTTATGTAGACTAAATGTAAGGAATTTTGTTGTTCTAGAAAAAAATTCAATTTGTGTATTAGCTGCCACACTTGGGCTATGAATACATGTACTGCATAACATATACATATACAAACATATGAATAAATATTTTTTAAAAAGTAATTCTTTAAAAAATAATTCAGGATGATGATTCACCACTGAACTATATACCTAGCTATGAAGATCTTCCTAGCTAATATTTGAATAATTAACTAACGAATACAGTGGGCTTTTATGTTGGATATTTTCAAACATTTTAATATTTTCTTCCATTATCTTCTTGTTTCCTAGTTTCAAATTGGTCTCATGCTATTCTTATCTTGCTACTAAAGGTATTGTGTTATCCTTCTTCTGGTTGTTTTCAGATATTCTTTGCTCTTAATTTTATAAATTTGGATACAATGTGCCTTATGTTAGTTTTTTTTTTGATTTGTCACATTTCTCCCTTCACACTGTGAAGTTTCACAAATCTGTCATTTCGTTCATTGTTTCCGAAATTTGGTCTACTGTTTTAAATGTTCCAGGCATGCATGCTTCCTGCTTCTTCTTTTCTTGTTCCAATGAGAGCAGTGACACATCTTTTGCAACTGTCCCATATTTTCAGTATTCTAGAGATGCAGCATTTTCTCAATTTTCTTTGTGCATACAAGTTTCAGGATTCTTCACTGATATTTACTGAAGGTCTTTAGAGTACTTGTATGCGTCAGAATCTATTGATGAACTATCTTGGAAACAGAGCACTTGTGTGTACCCATGAAAGACTCTCACAAACACAAGATGATTAAGTTTCCCCTGTTGAAGAAGTAAGGGAAGGTCAATTGATCCTCACCAGATATTCCAGCCTCTTCCACCTTCCATTATCCTCACCATGATACATATAATTCTATCCCAGCATTGCCTGACCTTGGGAGTTGCTCTATCAGAAATAGAATATTAACTGAAGGGGAGATTCCAGCTATACTCCTTTTGCAAGATCATTAACTGTGTGGGCCACACATGGGGACTATCCTGCAATGGAATTGCCTGGGAGTCAATGAATGCCTGAAATCAAACTCTCACTTACATCCCCTAAGATAATCTAATTAACACACTGGTTCACTACGCTTTGCATAGAAGGGAGTGTTCTTAGGGCTTTCTCTGTGGTGAATGAGCATTTATTTTTCTACAAAGGCTCCTACATACTGCCAAATAGTCTTAATGTCTGTTACTATTGATGAAGTTAAGTATCTTTGACCTTCTTTGGATTTCTCCTTCTACAGTTATATCATTCTCCTGATTTTGAACCCTTGATGAGATTTTTTTTCCTCTAGAGTCACTAGCCATTTAATTTCAGTCATATTGTCAGAACAACTCTACAATATCTCTGTGTTATATTTGTTTTAATTATTAAAACTATTTTTAAGCCATTTTGTGAGGCTGTTTGCTAAGTGTAGAAGTAATACATCAGGTAGTAGGTGCAAAAAATGATGAAAGTAAGTGGGTTCAGTGTGCTATGCTGTAAGAAGCAGGTTGACAATTTGTACTTTCTCTTTACTGCATCAACAGAAGTCAGAGCAAAGCCTTTACTATGTTATATTCAAGTCTGTCTCCTCACTGTCATTGATTTATCCTAGAGATTTACTTCCTCACCAATACTGAAAGAATCAGCTCTTTCAGCCTTGTTCCTCTGTGGTCTTACTTCACCTTTCTGCTGTGGTGTTAAACCAGGAGGAAGAGGAAGTACCTTACAGTCCAATGAACAATTACTGCACTTGCTCCCATTGCCTTTTATCTTTACACCTCCTTAGTACCATGGCACTCAACAGCTCCATCCAGAAGACCTGTGAGTGTGAGAACTGCTTGGTGATTTATCTCCTGACTGTGGAAAGAAAAAGAGATCATTGAATCCATTTTCCCCCTTTTCCAGGTACATTAATCTCTAGAAGTCCTAAATTCTTTATAATTGCATTAGTTTTCTTATTAATGACATCAAGAACACTGAACACTCTCTATGTATGTCATTACAGTGATTTTTCTCATCTCCTTGTTTTTCAGGTAAGAAATATGACCAGTGGCCTTGGCGTTTTCAACCTAGGAAGGGTAGCATCAATTTGTCAACTTCTTCTTCAATGTGTAATGCGTGAAACAATCACACACCAATTTGGATTCACAGAGGTATTTATTTTAGACGTAAAACTTACAGAACATCGACAGCCAGGAAAAGAGTCTAGTCACTGGAGCAAGAGCCGGAACCAAGAACTGGAAGCAAGAGAGGGAGCAGAGGACTGCTGCTCTTTTATAAAGAGAAATAGACCTAGCCCCAGTGGGCTGGTATTTCAGCGGTTATTGACTGAAGGAGGGGAAGGTGCTCCCACAGCAAATGTGAGGCAATAAGTGAAAGGTTCAGAGCTCATAATTTGTCATATTTAAAACTGGAAGTCTAATTTTGAATAATGTTCATATTTAGTCATATTTTGTGAACAACTCTCAGTTAGTTATATCACGAATATCCTAAACTACTATACATTTCTTTATCATCTTATTGGCTAAGTTATCCTCTAAAATTTAGAAGGTTTGCTTTGCTTATGTGGGCTGATTTGGCCTAAAAAGAAAAAAAAAACATTTGAAATTTGGTTACAATAAATTGATGAAGTCAGAGAAAATTTATAAATATTATAAGAGTCTAAATAAAGAACCCCATACATGAGTAAGTCTATTTCTTTTCCTGGGGACATACTAGGCTCCACATGTAATATACATCACCAAATTGGGGGCACAAGACATACAAAGCATATTATTATTGGTTAGATGTATTTCTCAAAGGATATTGATTCGTTTTCCAAGCAAAGACACACTCAAATTGTCCCTCCTAGATCTCCCTTCATTAGAGTCTTCATGATCCATGAAAACTGGTTTAACCTCATCACCTCGTAAACCCTCCCACAAGGATAGTTCAGTATCTAGATCACTGGAGAAACAACATGACTAAAGGTTGCCCTTCCTATGTATGGTTTACTTGCTATACTACACATAATACACTTCTTATTCCTTCAAATGCTAGAGAAAAACATATTAATAGACACTTGATAACTGCTACTTTCCAGATGATGATAATTTTGTTCACTTACATGTTAGGTATGTTTGTAAAATGTCTTTTATCATTACATGCCCTGTGCACACATTTCTACGAAAATGCTTTAGAGATCTAAATGAGTCAGGAGAAGTTAAAATAAGTAAATACTACAAACTGGCATAGATAAATGTTGAAGAAAATTATTCTTTTATTTCCATTCAGGATGGGGCAAATATATATTGTGTCTGTTTCATTGCACATAGCTGTAGATTCAACAAACAAGGGTTTCCCAGAAAGGACTGGGGTGGTGTATGTAATAATCACCACTGGTGCAGTCTTCCTCTGTATATCCACATGCATGGACTTCTAGCATAAGGCCTGGCACAGGAAGGTCTCCATGTTAATATTCAGCTGAAAATGGAAATTCAGGTTGGCCCTTAAATCTAGAAAGACAAACAAATCATATGAGTTTTGAGTAACTTCTATGAAGCTATTATGCAAAAATACAAAATTTTATTTTCTGGTAATTCATAGTCTACCTTAAACATTATTTTATAAATGGTTGAACAAAAACTAAATAAATATAGCATATTATGCTCCTTCCCCTAAGACATACACAGAAAATAATATTTAAATTGTCAAATATAAATTTATCCAAAGAAGATAAATTCTTTTTTTTTAAAAAAAAAAAAGAGGACAAACTGTCCTTTTTCATTATACATGGAATCCAAGTTTCCACTCCTTACCCTCCTACCATTCCCTCCACCTACCTCCCTACTACCTCTATTCACTCCTCAGAGAGGGTAAGGCCCATTGCTTTGGGGAATGTCCATGGCCCTGCCTACTATATCTAGGCTGAGCAAGAGAATAGGTTTCCAACGAGAATTGGTTTCCAAACAGGATAGGTTTCCAAAGCGAATAGGTTCCCCAAAAGCCAGTACAGACAATAGGATAAATTCTGCTGCCACTGTCAGTGGGCCCTCAGTTTTCCTCAGCCCTGTAATTGTCAACCATATTCAGAGGGATTAGTTTGTTTCTATGCATGTTCTTTCCCAGTCCAGCTGGTTTAATTTCAAATCCTTAATGAAAGCAGAAACTAGTCACCTTGTTTTGAAAATAACAAGGCAAACTACACACTCTGCAACAAGAAATACTTCAGGGAGATATAAATAGGAGGCATCAATTTCACCTCAATTTTTACTTGATAATTTACTTGCTAGAAAACTGCAAGCACTCTACTAATCTTGATGTCGAAGTAGAAATAGTGGACTAGAAACATTTCTAAGTGGAGAAATGTTTTTGGCGCAAATGTGTTGTATGAGTTTTGATCCCCAGTGTCCACATAAAACTGGCCATGGTAGCATGCAACTGTAATAACTCTCCATGGTGACATAGAAAGTGGAAACAGAAAACTTCCTGCAAACTTACAGACAACGTGAAATACACAGTGGAAACAAGATATTCTGTCTCAAACAAGGTAGAAGGCAAGGAACACAATCACGGTTGCATGATAGATCTTTCCATTTTCTGTTGTCTTCTCTGATTTCTTTCAAGGATTAATAGTTCTTGTCATACAGGTCACTAGTTTAGTGTAGAAGTCATATTGCTTTGGGTTTGGATGAAATGTTCTATTGATATTTCTTAAGCCCCTTTGAGTCATAATATCTGTGAGTTCCTTTATTTCTCTGGTAAGTTTCTGTCTGGCAGACTTCTCAAGTGATAAAAGTGCCGTGGTGAAGTCTCCCACTATCAGTGTGTTGGGTCTAATGTGTGATTTAAGCTTAGTATAGTGTTTCATTTGCAAAGGACTGTACCCTTATATTTGCAGCATAGATGTTCAGAACTGATATCTCATCTTGATGGATTTTTTCCTGTGATGAATATGAAATGATCTTCTTCATATCTTTTGATTAATTTAGTTTGAAGTCTACTTTGTTATATATATTAGAATAGCTACCCCAGCTTGTTTCATTGGCACATTTGATTGGAAAGTCTTTCCCAAACCTTTTACTCTGAGGTAATGTCTGTCTTTAATGTTGAGGTATGTTTCTTATATGTCGCAGAAAGATGGGCTCTCTATTCATAACCAATCTGTTATATCTTTTTATAGGCAAATTGAGTCTATTGATATTACAGGATATTAATGACCAGTGATTGCTTGTTCCTGTTATTTTTGTTTTTGTTGTTGGTGGTGGTAGTGGTGGTGGTGGTGGTGGTGGTGGTGGTGGTGGTGGTGGTGGTGTGTGTGTGTGTGTGTGTGTGTGTGTTTCTATTCTTTGTGATTTTCTGGTGTGTGATTACCTATTGACTATGTTTTTGTGGTTATTGTAACTTCCTTGTATTGGTGTTTTCTTTCTAGTACTTTCAGTATGGCAGTATTTGAGGGTAGATAATGATTAAATCTGGTTTGTCATGGAATATCTTGTGTCTCTGTCTATCCTGATTGAAAGTTTTGCTGGATATTTTAGTCTGAGTTGGCATCCATGGTTTCTTATTTTGTTCATAATGCCTAGCCAGGACTTTCTGTCTTTCATTGTTTCCAATAAAAAGTGGAGTATAATTCTGATAGTTCTGCCTTTATATGTTACTTGGCCTTTTTCAGTTGTAGTTCTCAATAATTTTTCTTTATTTTGTATGTTTAACGTTTTGATTATTATGTTGCAAATGAACTTTTTTTTTTTGGTCCAGTCTATTTTGTGTTTTGTAAGCTTCTGGTATTTTCATGGGCTACTTGAAAATTGTCTGTCTTTAGGTTGGAGAAAGTTTCCTTCTATGATTTTGCTGATATATTTTCTTTGTCTTCGAATTGGGCCTCTTTTCCTTCAATTTTTATTATTCTTATGTTCAATCATTTCATGCTGTTCCAGATTTCCTGGCTGATAATTCCTGGATGTCACTGGTGTTGCCATGGTCTGCTGCACTGCTGAGGCTTCTCCCAATGGCCTGTCCCTTCTGCTGTACTGCTGAGACATCTCTTGGCAGACTGACCCAGAAAAGGTTCTGCAAAGTCTGCTCCTGGTGGCCTGGCCTACCCATCACACTGCTGAGGCTGCTCGAAGCAGACTGGCCTGCCTGCTGCACTCTGAACAAGCAATTTTTCAATATGCTAGCTCAACAATTCTCATATTTATGTATTTTTAGAAGTAATTTCCCAGTAGTTGAAGAAATACATATACAATTCTTCCATCATGGATGTAATAAGAATATCTTTCCTATTTATAGAGATAACTATGGGCATATAGAATTAAGGAAGAATAACATTTTTTGTCGGTTAAAAGTTCTCCTACAGGTGGCATTGTTTTCTACATTTTATAATGCTGTTCATAATTTTATTTTCTAGTACTTCTTAATCTTCAACATTGAGGTCTCTATATTCTAGAAAACCAAGACCAAGTGAGCTACAGAATTCATTAAGCCAGTCATTATAAACACAAACACAATACATAAAGACCTGAAGGAAAGGTGCTATATAAAAGATGTGGAACTTTTCAAACCATTGAAAACATTAAACTTCCTGAATTTAATAAACAATTTCACCTGGAGGAAATATCATAGACCACAAGATTGGCTCTCATGCATTTAAAATAATTAGAGATTAAGCAGGTATAGGTAAAATTACATGACATTGAATTAAAAATGCTTCAAGAAGAGTGTTTAAATGCCTCAAGTGTAAATCACAGGACAGATAAATTTGGAAGCCCACACAAAGAACAGAGACCCAGCACTGATGACACAGAAAACTGTCCTTGAAACAGGAGAAGAGCAGTAAAATGCATGAGGTCAGTACAAACCTGGGTCCACACCTCCTGCTTCTATCACAAAGGACAGAATTCACAGGAGGCTAGAAACAGAGGATAAAGCTCTTGTTTCCCTTCTGGTTTAACACGGTCTCTGTATTCCTTGCTTAAACTAAGGCAAATGATAACAATTATGTTACATCCACCTCAGAAAAAAAAGTTGAGAAAAAAACGTTTACTGAAATTACTTACTTTGTGAAACTTATGTATCGCACATTTTTATTCAGACCATCAATGACTTTCATGTCCTCCAAAGACAACTGAAAATCAAAAACCTATGAAAGAAATAGGAACTACATTATTATATTTACACTGTATATTTGTTAATCTGCCTATTCAAAGTGCACCAGACTAAATGATGCAGATAAATACTTAATATATTCAAGAAATCAAGAAAATAAACACATGCTCATCAAAAACATTTAAAGAAGTGATGAATACCAGATGTAGAAATTCTGGAAATTAATTCCTGAATTGAAAGGTATAGCCTCACACACAAAGGCATTAAATAATCTGAGGAAGAAATAAAGACATTATGATGACAAACATGATCATAATCAGGTTGTTAGATGGTTCAAAACAAAATAAACACAGTAGTTTAAATGTTTAACAAATTTCCATAGTAGTCATTGATACAGTTTTTTTCTTTATTTTAATTTAAACTATTTTCGTATATAACTATCAGTCATTCATTTCCCCTCCTTAAACTCTTTCCAAATTCTTCCCATCTTCCTACCTACACAATTTCAACACACACTCACTCACTCATAGAAAGAGACAGACAGACAGAGACACACAGAGAGATAAAAGAATCAAAGTAAACTAAAAATACATAATAAAAATAAGATGAAACAAAAGCCCAGAAAAAATATGGCATTAATTTTGTGTTGGTCAACTATTCCTGGGTATGCTGCCTGCCAGGAAATGGAGTTCATATATTCAGTGACACTCCTGTGAGAAAGCTGATTTCATCTTTCCCAGAAGATATCAACTGAGAAAAACTCCTAAGCGTCCAGGGGTCAGACCTGAAATTCTCTTTTCCCCTTTAGTTCTGATGATTTTTCTAGCCGAAACCTGTGTATGCTGCCACAATCCCTGTGAGTTCATATATGCATCAAGTCGACTGAGTCTAGTCTATGGCAATAAAAAGACTCCTAATGATTTATCTCTATACTTGTGTATCAGAGCATCATGCAACCCTCATCAGAAAAGCTTCTTCTTGCACTGGATGGAAACTGACATGGAGACCCAGAAATAGACAATGCACAGAGAGTGAAAGACTTTGAAGCTCTCTTCCTTTGGACTTTCCATTGAACTCTTCCCTCAAAGCTCAGAGATCTATGTGGAAGACAAGGCAGGAAGACTGTAAGAGCAAGAAACAGTGTCTGACTCCATGTAATAACGTCATTAACACAGTGATCTTCCATGCCTCAAACTTTAGAATAGTAATTTTTGAAATATCATTTCTAATGCAATTCAAAGTAAAAATTTTAGAAATCTTAATAATTAAACTCCAATTAAAAAGAAGTGACATCAAGAAAATTTTCTTGTATAAATTGTGGTCAAATCCTCAACAAGAAGGTCTCCTGTTGTTAACAAATGGAAAGAAATAAGATGAAAAAACCAAAAGTACTCATAAAAATAACACCAAGAAAAAAATAGCTAGCAATGTCTGGAAAATTAATCATATTAAGTAACAGGCACTTCTTGCAAACTTCCTCTCTTTTTGACACATCTGGCAGCTAATAAAACAACAACAGCAACAAAAGCTGCTAATAAAATAATTATATTTCTATGAGTCAATAAGAGAACAGAATAAATAAAATTCCTAAGTTTGAAATTAATAGAAGTTGGAAATGAATATAGTAAACTATTTGAATTATTGCAAGTTTCTAATGTTACTGTGGATTGAGCACTTCAAATCCAAGTCAAATAGAAAATAGTCACAATCTCCAAAATAATAAACTTAGTGCAATATCAACTTTGTCAAAAACACCCTGCATGGAAGTGGTCAAACTGATTGGATAAAAGAATAACCAATAAAGAATAACCAGAATATGTGTTCCATCATGTAAAAATGAACCTTAGAATATTTAGAAGATAGACTCATTAACAAAAGTAAATACATTCATTGATGATAGAAATGAATATAGTCATGGGACTACTGAAAATAAATTTTGTTACCCATTTTTAACATTTTTATATGTTTTAGTCAATGATTGAAATGACCAAAGAGTAATTCTATTGAAACTGAAAGGTAAGCTGGAAAAGACAGAGAATGACATTTTTGAAGATGACAGAGAAGAGTTTGATTTATTTTCACACAGGAAACCTTAACACCAGCCAACTACAAAAGAAATCCATGAATAATCTAAAAAATGGATAAAAGAAATTCCTTTTAATATTAGTATTTATTGTAAAACATGGTGAGAATCTAGATCTAGAAATGAGTTGTTTAACAAAAGGAGAAAGTCCTTTTGAATTTACAGAATAAAAAATGAAATAGACTAGAAGAAGATCTCTTTTTTGCATTTTCCAGAGTCTACTCTGTGTTAAATGAAATGATGTACCTTATATAAAATTAAACATGAAAAGACATAGAATTTGTAAACTACTTGGGGATTGTATAATATGAGGAGCACAGGCTGGCAGATAAACACTACAGAGAGGAGAAACCAGCTCCACCTTGGACAGTGCGGTCCTTACCCTAGAGCAGACACCTCACTGCTCCTCAAAAGTACGAACAACTTCAATGAAGAACAGGAGAGAGACTGACCAAGATTAGAATAATCTGACTGAAATTGGATCAGACCACACACATCTGTAACCATGAACTTATCAGCTGTAAAATTGACTATTCCAAAAGGGCTTGGATGTAGGTGTGCATTGATTTTACCACTGCTAGTATTAATAGTATAACTGATCTCCTATTTGAAATGAGCAGAGAAGTACTCTCATGGGAGCCAAGACATGAAAAACATAGTTTTATGACATGAAATGCATTCAAAGTGATTAAAGACCTGAACATTAAAATACACGTATTTATAGGAAAATACAAATAAACCACAAAGAAATTGAAAGATGAAAGTTGCCTAGGCTTACTTGCTTCATTTCAGAAAATGGAGAAAAGGGCATGCACCTAATTAAATTTAAATTACCAGTGTTATTCTGAAATAGACACCTAGCTGTAACAGCAGTCACCCTGTAAACAGTCATTCCTTCTGAGGAATAGTATTTAAACTCCCTGGAGAGATGCCCTTAAAGCACAGATACACTTAGAATGTAAGGGATACTGACTTGTGTTACAGGACTAACCACCAAGTCCATAGGATAAGTCTGTGTCGGTGCCTAACACCTGCAGCACCTCATCACCTGCATATTCTCTCTTATCCGCTTCTCAGTGAAACTCTTGGCCAGGACCACAATCCCACGCTGCAGCTGATAGCGAAGGGCGATCAGGGCTGGAGTTCGCTTGTATTTTTTTGCCAGGGAATCAAGAACTGGATCATCCAAAAGAATGGGGTTATTCTGCACTATCCTGGAAGGAAGGGAGAAATGTTAAATTTTATATCCTAACTCTTCGATTCTTTAGAAGACTTCTAACACATAGGAAGGTTGAATTACAGACCATGGTTTTTCCAAATTTAATGAATGGGGAAACTATAAAACCATTATAGACTTTTATTCTCCCCCAAAATGAAAATTTTTCTTGCTTAAGTTCCTTTAATAATAACAAGAAACAGTGTCATAAGATTAAAAACTCTTTAATCAACCTTGTTTTTATTTGATTTGATTATCATCGTCTATATTACCCTATATTTTCCCGTTGGCTTCCCAGAGCACTATAAGCAACCATTACAATGTCTTTTGACTTGCAGAAATCCAGAAGTTTTCTCTGGTTGAGATAAGGATGGCATTCTACCTGAGGATGAATGAAATAGAAATATGCCAAATTATATAAAATTCTATATTTAATGTAAAGAAAAATGTCAAAAATGTTTAAAAGATGAAATAGTTTAATCCATGTAATGAAATTTGAAATGGATATCTTGCTATCAGGCCTGGTATGGTGACTCATGACTACATTTTAGGAGGCAGAGGCAGAAAGATTACAATGAGCTTGAGGCCATTCTAGTCTACAAAATGTTTCAGACTAGCCTGGGTTACAGGTAAAGTCTATGTCTTATAAAACAAGCAAAATAAAATAAATGCCTAAGTAATAAAAAATAAATAAATAAAATTAAGTGGATAAGAAAGGGGAAAAAGGAAAATAAAGAAAATACAATCATCTTCAAACGTGTTTTGGAAGATGGTAGATGTTTGTGTGTCTATGGCACAGTGAACATGAGGTGATCAGAAGATTTTTGCATGGCGATTTCTTTCCTTCTACCATATGGGTCCCAGGAATCAAAGGATTTGGAGATAAGACTCTTTATCCACTGTGCCATTCTGCTATGACCATGATTAAAGAAGTTATTTGATTTATAGTTATTGTGCATAATGAGGAATTTCAGATACATTTTCATAAAGTATGTCATATATTTTGAGCATATTTACCCTTGCTCCACTTCCTCCTCTCCTCATGTACACTTCCATTAAATGCTTCAGAGCTACACGGTTATATTTAGAACTTATGTTGTAGGGAACAGTTGAAGAAGCAGCATTTTTGAAGGAAAATGAGCTCTATATCATGCTTCATGGATGGAAATACTAGCTTTTGCTATGATGAGCCATGGCTGGTTCCCTTTGTGGAACATGAAAAGGATTCACTGAATTTTCATTATTAAATACAAAACTAAAACAAAAAATGATAAAACTCCATTAGGAATGGAAAAGAAACAGTTTGTGGATTTATTAACAGTGACATTTATGTAGATTTTGGCATTAAAATGAAAAATAAGAATACCCAATACAGATATGAACATAAAATCAAAGTAAATAATTTCTTACTAAAGTACAAAAAAAACTAAAGTAAAGAAAGGAATTCTGAGAGTCAGAGAAATAGTCTTCCCCAGGGACTATTGATTATGTGGAATCAAATGATCAGTCCTAAAAATCTACACATATAAATAACATTATTCAGACTGAGAAAGCTGTATCATTAATTTATAAATATGTATGTACAAACACATCATATCCATATCTGTATATAACAACAATTAATCAAAATTAAGGTTATGAACTGAATTTGACCAAGGAAACTAAGTATGTAGTGAAGAAAGAAAAGGAGAAATAAGAGAGATAAACACTCTGCAGCAATCATAATAGTGGTTTTCTTTCTCAAAATACTTATAATGAAAATTATGAAAGATTATCCCATCTTCTAGAAATAATTTTACTAGACTAATATTCCAAAAAGTGTCTCAGATAAGGAATGTTAACATAGAAGATAAATATCAAATAGGATTTCCAAACAACAAAAAATTGACAGAGACAAAAATCATTGATTAATCTAAAACCTGACATGAATATTGGTCAAGAAACATACACCAAATATGTGTATGATTTAGGTCACAATTTATAATAAAGAAACGTTACCATTTCCCTTAATGCTGCTAAGAATAACTCCAGGGAGAAGACTAGCAAAATGAATCTACTTTAATGCTTTATTTTATGGCAGAAGCCAGAAAAATTGAAAGACACTAGAGAACAAGGTCATCTCAAAGCTTCAGTTTACATTTCCAATGTTATTTCTTCCCTCCACTTGGCACCTCACAGTAGTAGAGGAAGAAAGGAATGGAAAGGAAAGATTGGGGGCTGAGGATCCCCACCTGGTTGCACACAGGCTTGTGCTTGAGCCCTGACATGTTAAGAATCATCTCCAGCTGCCTGCGGTTAAAGTTGGACACCCCAACGGATTTGGTCAGTCCTGCATCCTTACACTTCTCCATGGCCTAAAGAGGAAAAAATGCCAACATATAAACTAATATAAGTGGAAAACTATAATGTCAGAAACAACGTTGTAAGAAAATAAAAATGGACCTTTATGGCATTAATTTTTAGGAAAAATAAAACAGTAATGAAAATGACAGTATCAATCATTAAGAGAACCCTGAATGACCCTTAGTCAATTAGACTATTTGTCATAATTTCAGTCAAACGTTCCCTTCATTTCTATTATATCACTGTTGTGTGCGGTCCCCACATCTTAAGTAAATAAACATTTATGAAGTTCATTAATTTTTACAACACAGATTTTACACCTCACTCTCACAAGTGGAGTTCTGACATTACTCTCATTCTCTACTTTCACTGTGCCCTCTCTCATCCAAGTACTCGCCTTCCAGATGGCACACAGATCCACTGTGTCAAATATGTATTGTCCATTCTCATCTGTTGGAAGATAATTTTCTCCTGGCTGAAATAGAGACAAACATTAAAGTAATCTCTCAACAAATGCATTTGCTCACAATAACAAAACTCACTGATAAAGAGAGGGCTATGAATATAACTTCCAGCAGATGGGTGTATTATATTTCATTTAATACTGGTCTTATGGGGTTTTTTTTTTTTGCTTGTTTTTTGTAAGATTTATTTATTATATATACAGTATTTTGCCTGCGTGTACACCTGAATGCCAGAAGAGGGCACCAGATGTCATTACAGTTGGTTGTGAGCCACCATGTGGTTGCTGGGAATTGAACTCAGGACCTACGAAAGAGCACTCAGTGCTCTTAACCTCTAAGCCATCTCTCCAGCGCCTGTTCTTATGTTTTGAATGTAAAGTTGTAAAAAATGTCCTTAAGTTCCCTGGTTCCTTTAAAAAAGCAAGTAATTTCATTTTAATAAAGAACTAGTTTCTGGTTACTTAGACTATCATGCTTGACTTGTGTTTCTGTTCAGTGCCATTTTCACTTAGGAACTGATACGAATATTTCAGTGATCTCCACCAACAATAAAGTTCACTTTTGACCCATGGCAAACAAGAAGTCTTCCCCATGTTCCTTGCTTTTTGTCTTCAGTCCCGACAAATATGCCAAAGATGGCACAGCTTGTTGTATTTTGTTTGCTCTTTTGTGTTTGTTTATTGTGTGTGTCTGTGTGTGTATCACAGCTGGAGGTGCTGATAAACACTTGAAGATGGTGTCAGGTTCCCTAGAGATGGAATTACAGACAGTTAATGAACTATCTGAAGTGGAGGCTGGAAACTAAACTCAGGGCCTCTGCAAGACCAGAAAGTGCTCTTAACCACTGAACCATTTGTCTCTCCAGCTCCAGACTGGTGTATTTTAAATATCATTTTGATGATGCAAAATACCTAGAAGTCAACAACTGTCAATGAACTAGAACTTCAAACTACCTAAAGTCTAAATTTATCACCAGTAGAAATTGTTGAAATAAAAACTAAGCAAATTTGGAGTTGGAAAGATTGTTCAACAGTTAAAAGACCTTGCTGGTCTTCCAAAGGAAACAGGTTCAATTTCAAGCACTCATATGACAACACATAACTGTTTATAACTCCCATCCCAGGGAACTCAATGCCATCTTCTGGCCTCTTTGGGTACCACACACAAATTTGGTGAAAACATGTTCAGGGAAAACAATCACACATATGAAATAATACCAAAATAACTTTTAAAACAAATGAGCAGATTTATAATAATACACAGGTCAGAAATTAAAAAAGCAAAGACACTTTTAAAGATTACTTAGAATACCAAATTCAAGGCTTAGGCTATTCATTCACATAATCCTATTAACTCCTTTGCATAAATTATAAGAATTTTCTAAAATTAACCAAATGCTGTTTTAAAACTTTATAGAAGTGGAATTCAACCAATCAGGAAAGTGTTAACATTAATGAAAAAAAAATTTCGTGATCCCATCTGCATACCTTGAGAGACACTGGGAAATGAATGAGGTACAGGTCCACATAATCCAACTGGAGTTTCTTCAGTGACTGTTCCAAGCAAAGCTGCACCAGCTCTGGACGATGAAAAGTACACCAAAGCTATGAAAGATGAAGAAAGGAATTGACACTGTATTATAAAATTTCAAGAGTTTGCTATGTAAGTTTACTTATTAGAGACATTTTTCAAGTGCTGTGACATTGATGACCATAGGACAAACTATTCCTATTCCCCTTGAATTTTATTCATTTTATCTATCCACAGACATCTCTTAAATGTTTGTTCATTTTAACTTACTCTTGGATATTACTCAAGTCCCAAAACTTTCATCAAGAAATTATAGTGTTTATCATAAAAATTTAATTTTGCTGAATTAAGAAAACAATTTTGGATTCTAATATACTATAACATTTCTTACATAAAGTTCATTATGGTGTGTTGTGTTATATTAATATATATGAAGTAACTCTAACCTCACTCATAACTATTGTTTGTAATGTAAATGACCTCATTCACCTTACATAAATGTCTTCGCAATGTACCAGGATTCCCAAGAATACTATGGGAACAGTCACTTTATAATAAATCAGCAACCATGAAGGAACTGTTCTCTAGAACATCATGGTTACTGTTTCTCTATGTCTAAATAGCCATTTAAAATTTTTCCAGAATGACATATTGTGTTATCAGCAGGAAAATGTGGTGGTCTGCATTTGCTCACTCTGAATTGTTAGTTGGGGTCTCAGGTTTTAAATGATTGGTTAAGGAATAATTATTGCCACTTGTGCTTTCATCCTTCATTATCATCACAGGAATAGGAAGCAATGCTGCTATGTCTATGTAAAAAGAAGCTGAATAAAAGTATACAACCTCAAAATAAAGCATGGAGGGTTAGAGAGACGTGTTAGCAAGACAGTGATTGTAGATAGGCCTGATTTGGTTCCCAGCACCCATGTGACAGATCACAACCTTCTTTACCTCCAGTTCTAGGGGATTTGATGCCTGCTTCTAGCCTCTGCTGGTATAAAGCTCACTCATGGTACATGTAACATACATGCAATCAAAATACAAATACACATACAACAAGTAAATATTTTTTAAATCACACGTGGATAAAATCGGATAGTCTAAAAAATAAGTTACTGGACAGTTTTACTAGACGGGTAACAAGCATTTAGAAAGATTTTAAAGTATCATTTTAGGTTAATTTCCGGTTTCTTTATTTCAATTTCCTCCCAGTAAAGAATGCCATCATAAGAAAAAAAATCAACATATTTATATGGCCTGAACACTCACTTTGAGATCACAGCCTTTGGCAACAACAAAAACCCCAGTAACAGCTTGATTTGGAAATGTGAGAATTTTTAAAAAATGTAGAACAATGCAGTTTTGTTTTTATAGGAAACTACATACAAAAGAAACATCAAAATACAAATGCAGAGCACATAGTCATGTGCTACATAACAAAGTATTTGTGAGAAATGATCCACACATGCAATGGTGCTCTATAAGACTATTGTTGAGCTGAACTACTCCCATTGCCTAATGACGTCCTAGCCATCATAACGACATAGCACAACACATTACTCAGAATTCTGTGGTGATAGTAACAGTTTCAGATAAGTATAATAGACACAATTATATACAGCCTATAAAGAAAAATAATGATAACTGCTGAAAACTTATGGAGGTACATTCATAGATTTCTTACTGTTTTTAAGATTTCTGTTCTACTTATAACAACAATATCTTTACTGAAGAAAGTAAGAGTGTAATATGATTGCCCAATCAACTCAATGTGGAAAAATTCATGCCTAATTTGTTTATATATCTGAATGGAAAATATTTCAAGATCCATTTTTCCTAGTTATAGGATAAGTAACTTATTATAGAATTGTATATATATAATATTTTATAGTTACATAATAAAAACACATGTTTATATACTATATTTGATTGTTATATAATAATAATTATACAATATAATATCATGTATCCTATAATTAATTGTATCTTCTTTAACAGCAAAAGTATATTCTTATAATATTGTATTTATTGATAAAAGAGAGAACTAGTGTTCTGGTATTGAGAAATTTTATAGTTATTCATGCAATCAATAAAAATAGCCAGTTTTTCAGTTCATTTTAAATCATGCTCTAGTGAACTGAGACTCAGAACAAAAGAACTCTAACACCCACTGAAAAATTTAAAGACACTGATGAGATAGTTAAAGCTAGCAACTTTCTCTATAATAATGGCCAATTTTGGTATTCCACTACAATTCACTGATCATATAACATCCCTTCAGGACATCACATTTTATTTATTTGTCAATACCTTTGTTGTGTAAAATATATCTTCTCTTTTCACAGTGCCTTCTGCAATCTTGCTTCGGATGGCCAGCCCTACCTCCTCTTCATTTTGATACATAGAAGCAGAATCAATATGCCGGAAACCTGTATCTATAGCTATTTTGGTGGCTTCTGTAACCTTAGCTTTGGGTACCTATAAGATCAACCAAAAGCAGTATTTAGAGATAGATATGACTTAGTATTTTTAAGGCATAACAACAAAACATCTTCAGCATAAAGCTTCCCCATGTCTTCAGTGAGGTATCCATTTGCAGTGAATAATCCAACCAAGTCTGTCTAGACCTCTTCCACTGAGTCACAAGAGTAAGAGTACCCAGGAACCAGTCAATTTGTCCAGTTAAATACATATAATTGGCATTAGGGTCCCCACTGACACCACAGGAAATTATGTGTGCTAGAAGGATGCCTATGTATATGACACCATACATTTTATAAAAGTAAAAGGGCATGAGACCACACAAAGAAGAAACACTATAGACTCTTCTATGAGCTTTCTTCCAGGGAAGTGAAAAAGAATACATCAAAGTACCTAACACTGAATTTACAAAATAAAAGTATTTAAATATAAATGATTTAGTTCTCATTTCTAAGCTGTTAATTTGTAGCTTGATAAATAACCCCTAGTTCATCCCAGATGAAAGAATGCACACATGAGTCCTACTGTTTACATAGACAGTTCATGGAAAGTTTTCATCCTTGTTATGAAATGAGAAGATTTCAACATTCCCAGGGATCATCTAAGGTTCAATTTCTCAACAGAAATTTGAAAAAATAGAAATATGATATAAATTGTTTTCACACAGACATTTTTTGCATAAAAATAATAAAAACTCTCAGCAAGATTGTACTCAAAGCACAAATCCTCGTCTAGAAAATTAAGGACATTGTACATAAAAATATTTAGGGGCATGTCCTCGTTTAACCTACAGTTTCTTAGTTTATAGGAATTGTGATTTAATAAAAAAAAGCAAGCTTTTATTTAATTGGCTAAATTTTATTAAAATCTATACTGCATTAAAGAAGGAAAATGAAATAGCAATGTAGTGAACATATAAGGAAGTTTGCATTGCTAAGTAAAATTCAGGGAGATACAGGAAAAAGTAGATATTTTCCACAACATTTGTTGTTTTATTTAGAATTTCTATTCCTGTGATAAAACACCAAGACCAAAAGCAACTTGTGGATGAAAAGTTTTATTTCATCTTATAACTCTCAGATCACACTCCATCACTCAACAAAGTCAGGGAAGAAACTCTAGGGAAGGTGCGTGAAGGCAGGAGCTGACTTAGAGGCCATGGAGGATTGTTGTTTGCTGGCTTGCTCCTTTTGACGTGCTTAGTCTACTTTCTTAAGGAACCCAGGACCACCACCAGAATGCTACCACCCACAATAGGCTGAGCCCTATCACATCAATCACTACCTTAAAAAGAAATTTTCTAAAGTCAAATTTTATGGAGACAATGTCTTAGTTGACAATCCCTTCTATCAAATGTACTTGACTAATGTCAAGTTGACATCTTTAAAGCACATCAACAAGAAGAATACAGTTTTAAAATGGATAAATATATAAGCATACATCTCAGAAAAAAGAACCAGGGCTTGCCAACAAGCACTTTTTAAGAGTTTAATTTGTTTCAGAGAGGCTGCATCCTGCAACTGGAGAAGAAACAGAGACCTACAGCCAAATATTAGGCCCAGCTCAGAGAATCATGTTGAAGAGAAGGAAGAAAGCTTATAGAAGACAGGGAGATCTAGGACCTCACAAGAAAACCCACAGAATAAACTGTGCTTCTCACAAAGGAGCTGACAGTGTCTGAGCTGACTAGCAATGATCCTTCATAGGACTAACCTAGAACCTCTGCATATATATGACAGTTCTGTAGCTTGGTCTTCTTATGGGATTCCTAAAAGTGGAAGCAAGGGCTGTCTCTAACTATTTGTCTGACATTTGGGACCCTATTCCTCATATTGGGTCACCTTGCCCAGCCTTAAGACTTAGGGAGGTACTTAGTCTTTCTGCAACTTGATATGCCATGACTTTTCGATCTCCATGGGAAGCCTGCCATTTTCTGAAGAGACATAGAGGAGGAGTGAACTGGGTGGGTCAGGGGGTTGTTCTGTGAGGGAATGCAATGAGAAAAGGGGAATACTCCAGTTAGGATGTGAAATAAACAAATTTAAAATAAAAAAAAAACATGCTCAGAACTCAGTATCATTGATTTTCCTGCAGTGCTCTTGAAGGCTTGATTTCATTCTTTCTCCCTATTTAGGATAGAGAAAAATGGAAGGAAAAACTAGTGCCCTCAAATTCTCCTGCAAAACTCATGTAACAGCCCTGATGCTGAGTGCATTCTGCCTTGTCCTTGTACAAGGAACAGTTCTACCATGGTAAAACAAAGAAGCAGGTTAGCCCAACTAAATCACATCAGAACTCAATGACTGCACATACCATAACAATCCCACTTAGCCAAGCCAAACATTCTTTTTTCTTGAACCCTGAGCCCCTTATGTTGTCCTTACCCCTTGAGGTACATAGGTACCAAAGCCCAGTACAGGGATGAAGTGACCATCACTTAGTCTCACTGTCTGCTGTTTAGAATTCATGCTTCTAGGTCCTCCAACAAAGAAGATATTATTTCTGTCTTTATAGGGCAGCAAATATGTGCTTGGCCCAGTCCTGACTGTCTTGTAATGAGTAACTAATTGGAAGGGAAAATAAAATAATTTTTTCTGGTGTAATGCGGGTGGGTGATAATGGGAATAGGAGGGGTGAGGGAAGGAGGAGGGAGGGAGAGAGAGAGTACTGGAAGAAATGACTGGAAAAGTGGGTCATTTCAGGAGCAAGGTAGAAACATGGTGTAATGGTAACTTCCTGGAATAGACAAGGGTGAACCTACTAAGACTCCTAGCAATGTGATATATGAAATCTGAACATGCCATCCTCTGTAACCAGGTAAGACTTCCAGTAGAGGGACTAGAACACCAACCCAGTCACAAAACCTGTGACTTATAACCTGTTGTGCCTACAAGATATGTTGGGGAAATGGTGGCTCAGAGCTTGTGAGAGTGGCCAGCCAATGATTGGTCACACTTTAGGCCCAAGCCACAAGAGGGATCCTAAGACCAACATTGTCTTGATGGTCAGGATCCAGAAACTGGATGGCTCAGAGACCTAGGACTGAATCAAACATAACTGAAAATAAAAAATTCAATCAAACAATTTCTAATAATATTTTGCTATACTTATAGAGCTATGTCTAACCCAAATGTCATCAGAGAGGCTTTCTCAACAGCTGATGGGAGCAGATACAAAGACCCACAGTCAAACATTAAGCAGTGGTAGGGAACTCAGGAGAAAACAAGGAGGAAGATTATCGGAACCAGAGAGGTAAAGAACACCAGGGAAATATAGCCCACAAAATCAACAAAGCAGGGCTCATAGGGGTTCACAGTGACTGAATTAGTAATCACAAAGTCTTTGTGAGTTTGTACAAGGTCTTCCGCATGCATGCTATGGTTGTTTGTTTAGCTTGGGGTTTTTGTTGAACTCCTAATAGTAGGAGTGGAGGGTATCTCTGACTCATTTTCCTACTCATGGGACTCTTTTCCTCCTACTGAGTTGTCACAGCCAGTCTTGAGATGAGGATTTATGCCTAGTCTTATTGCATCATGCTATGTCATGATTAGTTGGTATCAGTTCTTTTCTGTATGAAAACAGAGGCACAATGAATATGGGGGAGAGGGGAGTTTGAGGGTCTGGGAAAAGGGGAACAAAGGGAGACTTCAGTTGGGATGTACTATTGCTACATCCACAGCTGTCTCGCCAGTGTAGCAGAAATGCTGACTAGGCAGGCAAATATTGCTGGAGGATTGGGATCCGCACTCCACGGAGATGTGGCTGCCCCGTAGCAATCAGTTGTGGTGTAATGCCAACTGAGTCGCCATTTGTACTGACTCGACTTCGCTGTCCTTGGAGCCATAAAGTGTGTCTTTTCCCTTGTCTGTGTGTCCTTTGTGATCCTTGCATATTGCTATCAGATCAGACTATTCCAGGCAGTTGCAGATATAAACAAGACTGCTGAGGACATTTTTGAATTCGGCTCCACTATTAATTAAAGCCTTAAAAAAGTAGCCAGTTCTGGGAATTGCCAAAATCATCATTAGGACAATTCCTTGATGATGTGGAATAAAAGGAGTTAATCTTAGCAGGAAAAACCTTAAAAACCTTCTACAGGAAAACAGCATTAGGCAACCTTCCTTATGGCCAGAAAACCTAGGCTAATTATAACATCTGACCCTGAGAGTCGGGAAGGAAAGGGAGTTGAGATTAATGGTATAAAATGAATTTCAGACAAATTTGAAATCATGTCTTTAAAGTTTCCTAGCAGAAAGTTTTCCCAGAAAGATAGTAGCCTTTTTCTTTCTCACCCAGACACACAAGGTCACTTAGCTGAGCCCAGTCAGCCACCTAGTACAAGCTAAAAAAAGGTGGCCTAACTCAAGAACAATGGTCTCTCTAATAACAAGGAAAAAGAAAGGTAACTTTACAGAATGTGAGGAAGCGAAAGTCCTTGTACTCATGCCAAAGCATCTTTAAAGATTCTCTTTGTGAAACTGTTTTATGCTGTTCTTTTATATTTTATGATCTGATGATGTATGCCTTTGCCAAGTTCTTTGTTTATAATAATATAAAAACCTCGCACTGAATAAGTAAAGCACAACAGCATGTCTCAAATCCATTCAGAATGGTCTGTTTGTCACTTTCCTCGCCGTATCCTGATTTCTCCTGTGCCTTCGCCCTGATTCCCCCACGGTCTGAGTGGCTCCCCTGAGCCGGTCCGTAGCATACTATATGAAAGAAATATAAATAGAAAATTATGCTAATTTTGACAAAGGAAAGGGAGGGGAGAACTGATTATATTATACTATGGACTCAAAAAATAAAAGAAATTTATAAATAAATTGTTGATCCATCTTTGATCTAACATAGTTGGGGTAACAAACCAATATCTAAATTGGCTAAGGCCAACTCCATGAGATGAAACTCCTAAATGACACTGCTTGGGTGTCCGTGTTCCAAAGACCAGATAACCCAGAGACCTACTGTAAAACCAGATACTACTGGGCTTAAAAATCAAAAAGTAGTGATAAAATTACTCCTAATAATATTCTGCTATACTTATAGATCATTGTGTTACTCAGCCTTCAACAAAGAAACTTCCACCTACAGCAAATGGGAACAAATACAGAGATCAATACCTAGACATTACTCAGAAAGAAAGAGACTTTGGAACACGCAGTCGTAAATGGGATGTCTCCATCAAATCCATCCCCACTAATCTCAGGGAATCATGTGGAAGAGGAGGCAGAATATATGAGCCAAGGGGATAGAAAAGAAAGAATCCTCTAAATCAGTCAAGCAAAGCTCATATCATCTCACAGAGAGTGAAGGAGCAAACACAGGGCCTGCACAGATTTTCACCATGTCCTCTACCATACATATCATAGTTTTCAGGATTTTATTTTTATAAGATACCTGAGTATGTGAACAAGTAGGTCTCTGGTTCCTGTGCCTCCTCTTGAGTTTTTTTCCTTCGAATGATTTGCCTTGTTTAACTTCAATGTGATATTTTTTTGTCTTGTACTTTATTTTGTTCTGTTTTGTTATCATTTAGAAGCCTTTCCTTTTCTAAGAGAGATAGAGTGTGCCGTGGGACAATGGTTTTACTCTGTAAAAATTTGTATTTTGTACCTATTTAATAAAATGCTTATCGACCAGTAGCCAGGCAGGAAGTAGATGGGGTGATCAGACAGGAAGTAGAGGTAGGGCTATGAGAACAGAATTCTGGGAAGAAGAGGGATTTAGTTTGCAGTCATCACCAAGATGCAGAGAAAGCAAGATGAGAATGCCTTGATGAAAAAGGTACCAAGCCACCTGGCTAACACAGACAGAAAATATGGACTAATACAAGAAGAAAGGCGCTTAAAAGAAATCCCACACTAGCTCAGAATTGAGAATAATAGAGAGTTATTTATTTATGGGTAGACTCACAAATCACAACCCTCTGTTGGAACAGGGACCAGCAACCGAATCCCACAGCTGAAAAAGAGGCCGGATATGTACTTTACATTGGCATAAATAGTATAAGAAGCCACGTCCAAGTGGGTGAGTAACTTAAAGGCTACTGGTGGTAGGAATTCCTACAGCCACTCCCCCTTTCATTTAAATAAGAGAGTTCTAAGCCTAATACAAAATTATATACAATAAAAACAAATATATCAACAAGAAACATGTGATAAATGATTCAATAATTATTCTAGCCTAATGAGATTATATCTTGTATAATAAATAACTTGGCCAAGTCATGAGAGGAAAGTAACTACAACTATCTAGTCTTCAATCCCATCGAAGATCTAAAAAGGGAAATAATATTACTTGAGAAAGCAGAAAGTGTAATCAAACAACTTCCAAAATGTACAACAAATGACAGAGACAACTGGCTACCTGGGCAATCACCCAATATCTCATTTTCAGTGTTGGAACAACCAACTTTGGCTAAGGCCTAGAGTAACTGACACACCATTTTCAGAGGCAAGAAATTTTTCAAAACCATCTTACCCTGTCTTGACAAGATTTGACAGTCTTTTTTCTTGTATCCTGCTTGTCCTGTCTAGACAGCGTGCATTTTGTCAGTGGCCAATGCTTGGGCAGTTTCTTGCCCAAAGGCCACTTTTGCAAAAGAAGTAAACAAGCTCCAAGTGGAGTGTCGCTGGTGCTCAACATTCTCTCTGGAATAGATCAGAACTGTCAGGAACAATCACGTCTTACTTCAACATAATCCTAAATTATTTAAATGCCATATTCTACAGCTCTTTGAAGTGGTTGAAGGTTACCTATATATGCAGAATACAATCTCTATGTATCTAAAGAACCTGAATTGTCTAACTGTAAGTATGACAAACATAGAAGACTTTTTATCTATATTTCTTAAAAAACTATATAACTTAAAGTCTAAGACTTTATATTAGAATATTATACAATAAACAAATGTGCTACAAATGAGGACAATGACCTCAAAATGTAAACAATGTATAAGCATCTTGATCAGGGATAGAAATGTACATTGCAATATGATAAATATATCCTAAAATTGTATCAATATACAAAAAATGTTTTAAACAGAGGTAGAAGCATGCATACATATAATATGACAAAATAATTTTGCCTAGACATACAAATATTGCAGACAAAAATAGTAACATATTCAATATAATTTAAGTTTGTATCAATATGCAAGAATCTATACCAATGTAAATCGCCTATAAATAATTCCTCACCAGTATTCACTGTATTTCTCATTATTATTATTAGTGTAAGTAAGCTCACATTAATCAATTATCCCATCCAATTCCCAATTTTTTTCAAAGAGATCCCTGAGCCTACATAATTTCCTCCCCAACCCCCAACCCTATACCAATTATAACAACCCCTAAATTATGTCCCTAACCATAAGAACAAACTTTGTTGTGAGAAGAGACCTTGTCTTCTATAATTATTTCCAGTTGTCATGGGGGCATGTTCTTTTTATAGAATCCTGTGAATGAAAAGTAATGGTTAAGTTCCAAGATTACTACTGTCTGGTATGATTGCAAAATAGTCTTTGAGTATTCAGCAGGGTTTTTCTAAGGTTTCTATTTGGATTTCTGGCCAGAACATTGTAAAAAAAAAAAGTGCATCATTTTAGCTAACCAAATTGAAACCATCTTGAGCTGCTGGTACTCAAAACAGGTCTTATAGTAGTGCTATCAGCATCAAGACATCATATCAACCAGATGCAGTTGTTGTTGTGAGGCCCTATCTTCTTCCTGGAAACATCAAAGGTTACAGCAGAAAAATTGATTGTTCATTGAGGAAAACTTAAGCATTATTTATATAGACATATATATTCAATGAAAGATATAGTAGAGACAAAATAGGTATGAGAAAAAATAAAAATTTTTCCTGGATTTTTTTTTCTTTTTTTTCACAGATCATGGCCCCTGACATGAGACAGAATCACTGAATTTTTATTTTAACAACATGCTTGGATATAGAGAAGGACAGAGCCAGTGTCCAATTCCAAAGTCAGCTTTGATTTTTAAATGAATCATGATTATTATTTTAGTTTATTTTTTGAGATTCTTACCCTCAGATTACAGGTCCTCAGAAGTCATAATTCTCTTCACTTTGTGATCCTATCAGGATAATTATCTTTTTCTCTTTAGGCATCTAGATGTCCAGGGTCTCTTGACCTTTTGAAGATGAATATTTTCCTGCAAAGACAAGAATAGAGCCCTTCCCCAGCCCTATGAGACTTCCTTACCACCCGTATGGTTCTCACCTGTATGGATGAGCTTTTATTTCTTTTTTTCAAGAGGTTTTCCCTTTACAAAGCAAATCTTTATTAATTTTGATGGTATCCTTAGTTTTTCTTCTCCTGTAGAAAGAAGAGAAAAACCATTTACCCAATGTAGCACATTTTCTGGTTTTTATTGTGAGGTCAACACATCCTTGAAATATACTGGCTAATTGAATTCAGAAGACTTTTCTATTATCCAATGCCACTCTGCTGCTATTGTCACTTTCTCATTAGTGTTAAGAAAATTAAAGGTTAATAAAGCATTATTCAATCTATTCCTGGGGTATTTCCCATCCCTTTCTGTTTGTTTCACATATCCTTTATACTTTTATTTTATCTTTCTAAAACTAACTGCCTAACCTGCAGGATTGTGTGGTATACCTATAATATGCCTAATATTATAATGAGCAAAAACTGTTCCATTTTCTTAGAGATATGCTGGATCATTATCTGTCTTTATTTGTTCAAGTATACCCAAAATGGCCATAACTTCTAATACATGTGTGATTACTTAATCAGCCTTTTATGAGCTCTAAGAAGTTGCCCATTGAAAACCTGAATAGGTGTCTGTGGTGTGGTGCACATATTTTAATTGACCAAATTCCGTAAAGTAGAACACATGCATCTGCTAGATCTCATTCCTTTGAGTACCCTTTGGGTTACTCCCAGAAGGTAAAGGTGTTTGGTTATAGAAAAAACAAGTAGAACATCTATTTATAATCACCTTAGCTCATTTTCATGTAATGGAAAGTTCTTTCTTTCAACCTTTGCTATTGACATGATGTTTTTTATGAAATTCCAAGGCTTGCAACATGGTTCTGATCAATAATTAATCAATTTTTGCATTACCTTGTGCTAGAAGACTTTACAGACCTGTAAGGAATTGGATGTGTCTTGTGTATATGGGACAAAGCCTATTCCTGATTAAATCTTGAAGCTGTAAGAATAAGAAAGAATATTCTGTATCATCTGGAATAAATTCAGGGATTTATATGAAAGACAACTCTTTATGCATATTGTGAATCAGTAACTGTATTTAGAGGTTCTTTATAAATCCCTTAGAACCAGAAGCAAGATGTGACTACCTCTCTGAATAAGGCACTGAGCCACGTGGCTAACAGACAAGAATAATGGGCTAATATAAGTTATAAGAGTTAATAAAAAGTCTGAGCTACTAGGTCAATTAGTTTATAAATAATGTAGATCTCTGTGTGATTCTTTTGGACTTAATGACAAGCAGGAACTGGGCAGGATAGAAACCTCAGACAATAGAATGGTGCACAACATGTGGACAACTGCATGCACAGAAAACCTGAGAGAGCTTGGTAAGTAATTCTAGATACAAAATAACAGTGTTAAGCATGGCTTATTGGTTGCAGCAATTTCTCTGGTCTCCTCTGCTTCCTAGAGGTAAGCACTCTCATTTTAGAGAGGGTTCCTGACTCTCTGCTTTAGCTGCAAAAACTTTGCAGCCCTCTTCAGAGACTCTGCCACAAAACACTTAAATGGTGTTTATGAATAGCCTACAGCATGCTTCTTGGTGACAGCACAGACCTTGAAACAACACCGTAAAGTTGTAGCAGTAGCTCCACCTGGTACCTCCACCATGATGTTGGAGTTTCAAAAAGCTAAGGAATGGGCTTGATCCAGCCATCAAAGCTATGGATTTAATCTTAGCCATATCACCTAGCAAATTAACAACTCATGTGATCAGAAAAAGAGAGATATACAGTAAAGATAGATTCAGATGAAGAAAACATCTAAATGGTTTACAGTGTGTTTAAAATTTATGTAGACTTGGGAGAAAAAAAGATAAAGCCCTTAAAATAAAGTGAGTAGTTGGGTGTGGCAACACACACTTTTAATCCCAACACTTGGGAAACAGAGGCAGATAGACCTCTGTGAATTCAAGGTGTAGTAACACACACCTTTAATCCCAACACCTAGGAGACAGAGGCAGACAGACCTTTGTGAGTTCAAGGTGTGGTAACACAAACCTTTACTCCCAACACTTGGGAGACAAAGGCAGACAGACCTCTGTGATTCAAGGTGTGATAGCACAGAACTTTAGTCCCTGCACATGGGAGACAGAGGCAGGCAGATTTCTGTGAATTCAAAGTCTCTTTGGTCTACAGAAGGAGTTCCAGGACAGCCAAAGATATACAGAGAAACACAGTCTTAAAAAGTCAAAAATTAAAAGTAAAAAATAAAAGAAATAGAATTTAAAGTAAAGCCACATAAAGATGGAAAATACAAAGAGAGTATGGATAGAGTATATTATTATGTTGTCTTTGAATTGCTTGACAGCTGAGAAACGAGCAACAGCTGCTAAAAGACATTTAAATATAAATACTGAGAATTAATAAAACATAAATATTTTGTAAATGCCTTGACTTCAAAAGTGAAGTCAAAAGATGTGTTACTTTGGATAAGATGTTTTGCTGTTGTTTCCACAGAAAATGAGAGACTATGGATTTATTCTGGTCTAAGAAAAATAAGGTTTGATCAAGGAAGACTCCTAAGAAATCTCCTGTAGGAGCAGATGGCCCAGATAGCAGCCTCAAGACTGCTGCCTGAGATGATCAAGCTTTAGAGGATATTCCTGTCATGACTTGAACATAATACTAAACTTTCTTTAGGTCCCCATAAGATTATCAGTGCCCCCAGGCAGCAGGAAGTAGCCTGGAAAACTACACCCACATGTCCACAAATGGACTATGAATACTTTCCTTTGTTTAGAATGTTGATTACAAGCTGCTATGGATAATGGTCAGGAGAAAAGACAAACAAAGAATATAAGACACAGAAAAAACATTAGCACCATGAGAATAGATACTGTTCTGCCTTCTGGACAGAATTATAAGGACTTTGTTCTACCTTATTTAAATTTTCTGATTTGCAATATGTTTTTCCTGATTTATTTGCATCAGAATAAAATGTACAGGCTCCAGTTATTTGGAGCATCACATACAATTTGAAAATTCTTGAAAAGAATCCAAGAAATTTTCTTTTTAAGGTTAAATCTTTCACTTTTGGGATAATTGCCATTGATTTCTCCAAAAAAAAAAAAAAAAAAGCACAAGCTCTTTCTCAGGATTCATTGTCTTGCCATAACTTTTTTTTATTTCATCCGTAGTAAAAGACTCTATCATCTCTGCTGAGTCAATACCTGCTAATTGACAAAGTCTCATTTACCTTTTATAATTAATTCAGAGACCTTTTCCACATAAGTTTTTCACTTTTACCTGGTTTATATGGTAAAAAGCGTCCATTCTAAAATAATATCATTTCTCTGCATTAAATTTCCTATTGGAGAAATTCTAGAGTGCAATGTGACTAGAATACAATTATGTTTTGAATTCACCCTACCATATGTGACTTCTGTAATTCCTCCTCAACTATTGTCAATTCCTTTTCTGCTTTAGCTATTAATTCTCTAGAAGTATTCACATCTTTATCACCCTCTAAGGTTTTTTTTTTAATAAATTATTAGATCAGGTGCTATCCCAAAAGTCGGTGGTAGACTGGAAATGTCTCCTAACAATCTTTGAAATTCATTAAGAGTCTGAAATCAGTCTCTTCTAATTTGTGCCTATTATGTTCTAATTTTCTGTAAACATATTTTATAACCTAGATAATTGACAGAATCTCCTCTCTGTATTTTTTCAGGAACAATTTGTAATCCCTATTTAGGCCAAACTTTCTATATTTCTTCAAACATTTTTTCTAAAATATTTTCATTTTAATTAGATAACAAAATGTCATCAGTATAATGGTAGAGTATAGACACAGGAAACTCCTTATGTATTATTTCTTATTGCTGACTAAGTATTGACAAAAAGTAAAGCTATTGAGCATTCCCTGTGGGTGAATGGTCCATTGATATCTCCTAGAAGACTGAGAATTATTATAACTAGACACTGTAAAGGCAAATTTTTCTCTATCCTTTTCATGTAAAGGTGTAGTGAAGAAACAATTTTTCAAATCAATAACTATAAGAGGCCATCCTTTTGGTAATAGAGAGGGCAAATGAATCCCATATTGTAAAGGACTCATAGATTTAATAACCTTATTGACAGCTCTTTGATCTCTCACCATTCTCCATTTTCCAGATTTCTTTTTTAACAAAAAATTCAAGAGAATTCCAAGGGCTCGTTGATTCTTCAATATGGTGAGCATCTAGTTGCTCTTGTACCAGCTTTTCTAAAGCTTTCAGCTTTTCTTCAGTTAGAGGCCATTGTTTAACCCATATTGGTTTCTCAGTTAACTATTTTAAAGGTAGGGCTGCTGGTATCTCTAAGGGTTTTCTAGTTGCTTGCACAGTCTGAATGGCTTCTGACCTTTGTGCATAATAGCTTATAATATCCTTCCAAGAATTATGAGTTCTTGGGAGTGCAGGAATGTTAATCTGGGTATTCCATTGCTGCAGAAGGTCACAACCCCATAAATTTACTGCAATATTAGGTACATATGACTTCAGCTTCCTTCTCTAAACATCTGGCCCTAGGCAGTCAACCCATTTTGTGTATTGTTTAACTTGAGATACTGTTCCAGTTCCTAGTAATTGAATATCTGCCTCTTGAAGAGGCCAATTCAGATACCAAGATTCTGGAGTAATGATCATCACATTCATACATGTGTCTATCAAACCAAAAATTCCAAAACCATTTATAAGCACTCTTAGTTTTGGTCCTTGATCATTTATAGAAGTCTGCCAAAATATACATTTCCTATATTCTATTGGAATTTTTGATCTATCCTACATGTTTATTTTACCATCCAGAAGAGTATGGTCTTTTACAGAGGGCTCTGGATTTTATAATTTTCCTGGCGAGACATGGGAATGACTAGCCCACTTTTGGTTTAGGAGCCTGCGAGTGGCCCCTCAAAGAGTTTCCTGATGGTATCAAGTTGCTTTCTCTGTATTTTGTTGACATGCATTCTTTTTTTTTCAAAGTTTATTAAATTATAAAAGTTTCCATTTCCGCCCCTCCTCCCAACACCCTCCCACTACCCCCACTCACTCTTCTCCTCCCTCTCCATCCCTAAGAGCAGTCAGGGTTTCCTCCCTGTGGGAAGTTCAAGTTCCTCCCCACTCCTACCAGGTCCAGGAAGGTGAGTATTCAAACAGACTGGATCCCAAAAATCCAGTATATACAGAGGAAACAAGGCCCAGTGTCATTGTCAATGGCTTTTCAGAAAGACTCCAGGCCAGCCACATTCAGAGAATCTGGCCACATTCAGAGAATCTGGTTGGATCATGTGCTCGTTCAGTCCCAGTCCAACTGGCCTTGGTGAGCTCTCATTAGATCAGTCCCCTTGTATCAGTGGGTGATCGCACCCCTCGCGGTCCTGATTTCCATTTTCATGTTCTTCCTCCTTCTGCTCCTCATTTGGACCATGGGGCGCTCAGTCCGATGCTCTAATGTGGGTCTCCATCTGTATCGCCATCCATCGTCGGATGAAGGTTCCCTCTGGTCTTGCCTTCTTTGCTCACGTTCTCTTTCCTTCTGCTTCTCGTTTGGACCTAGGGAGTTAAGTCCAGTGTTCCAATGTGGGTCTCTGTCTCTATCTCCATCCATCGCCAGATGAAGGTTCTGGGACTCTTGTGACATGCATTCTTTGGTCCAATGTCAGCCTCTGCCACACCTTCTAAATATACCTGAAGGCTGAGTCTTCTATTACTGCCATTTCCAGAAAAGATATTATTCTTAGGAATTCCTTCTCTACAATCACGTCGCAGACGTCCTATTCTACCACAATTAAAACATTTGGCATTTTGATGTTTCCTCATTCCTTTGGAAAGTGCTTCTCCTACCCAAGTTTCAGTATTATAGTCAAATGTCTCAATATTTATTGTATGCAGGTTCCATTCATCCTTAGGTGTTGATCTAACCTTTAAAGGCTCATGCATCTTTTTGCATTCTAAGTTGGCATTTTCAAAAGCCAGAGATTCAATAAATATACTCATCTAGCATCTGGGTCTGTTACT
Organism: Myodes glareolus; assembly: GCF_982192425.1. Taxonomy (NCBI): domain Eukaryota; kingdom Metazoa; phylum Chordata; class Mammalia; order Rodentia; family Cricetidae; genus Myodes; species Myodes glareolus. The sequence goes on along the minus strand of NC_142039.1, from coordinate 24,507,919 downwards.
CCTATTTGTACAGCCTTAGTTAATCTTTGTAAAAAGTTAATAAAGGGTTCTCCCTGGCCCCGTTTAACCCCGGTGTATGATTCAATTCATTTTCCAAGTTGTTGAATTCTGTCCCAAGCATTTAAATTTGCTTTTTGGCATAGGGACAATATTTGTTTATCATACAGATCTTGAACCTGTAGGTCAGCATAAGTGCCCTCAGCAAGAATTTGACCCTGTGAAGTCTCATATCTTTTGGTTTTCCCTGTTGTTCTAAAATTTTAGCCTCTTCCCTGAAATAACATTTAAGCATCAATTGTAGCCCATCATCCAGGACTTCTGAAACTAACTGAAGCCATTCTTGTGGTGTCGCCTTAATGATAGAAGCCCGTGTCTTTATTATCTCCCTAGCAAATGCAGAGTACAAGCCATAAGCTATGACAGCTTGCTTAATTTCTTTTAGAACATTCATTCCTATAGGTATCCATCTAGCTTCTTTGGATCCTTTTGGGCCTTCAGAACTTGATGCTTTGTCAGAGTAGATTACAGAGTAGGAAGCTAAAACCCTGGGTAAGTCATCTCTGACAGCTACTGGAGATGTTGAATCCTGTCCTTCTGCCTTCTTTTCCTGTTCATCAGCTCCAATATTTCCTCAATCATTTCAAATCTTTTTACTATTGTCTTTTGTGAAGCCTAAATCTCCTGACCTGTATATATTTCAAGTGATTTCATTGAGGCACCTAGCCTCTGGTCCTCATGTTGCACATGTGATTCCAAGGCTTAAAGTTTCTTCTGTAAAGGTAATACCTCATCCTTGAATATTATTTGGATAGTGTGCATATTGCCATCCTAAAGAGACACTCTATCTGCTAACCTATCATAATTTTTTAACGAATTTTGATTGTCAAATTCAACAGTATGAATTCTTTCAGATAATTTCTCTGTACCCTTAGACATGGATTAAATTTTGTCTGCCAAATTAATGTTAAGCTTTTCAATAGTATTTATTTTTTCAGGTAACTTTTGATTTTTGATGGTATTGATCCTGTCAACAAGCTGTTGATTATTAGTCTTCAAAGACTGTCTCATTTCTAAAAGTGCCTCATTCTTGACTCTGTTATAAAACCATTTGCTTAAGGATATAATATGAAGAAAATAGCTAAGTTCCAATATCCAATAATTAGATATATCACCATAACCATATAAGCCCTGCAGAATGCAATCCACAGTATTAGCAAAGAAAATACTAAAAGTTTCCATGTTATTGTGGCAATATGAACAGTCCTGAGCCATCTTAGTTTCCTGCCTTGGTACTGTTTATATACTGAGAAATATGCTTTGCTTGACAAATTAAAAGCAATTAGATAAATTTTATACATGGAACAAGAAGCCCAGAACTCACGGGCAGAGCAAACAAGCCAAAAACTGCACAAAAGATGCCACGCAGACAAGGAACACAGCAGTGGGGGAGAGGATGTTTGTGAGCTTGGGAAATTTCCAAGTTGCTGCATGTAGTTAGCTCTACTGTGGCAGGTTTTGTTGTTGTTGTTATTTTGTTTTTGTTTTTTTGTTTTTTTGTTTTTTTGTTTTTTTTTTTTTTTTGGTAAAAGCAAGCCAAGCAGGCAGTGTTGGGAGACTTTCTGGGCTGTTGACCAGTTAAGCATTTAGGCCATTTACCTGGCAGGTGTGGAATCCATGTTCACATGGGGCACTAGATGAAGAAGGATGCGTAAAAGAAATCCCATACTAGTTCAAAATCGAGAATAATAGAGGGTTAAATATTTAGGAATAGAATCACAAATCACAATCCTCTGCTGGAATGGGAAGCATCAACCAAATTCCACAGCTGGAAAAGAGACTGGATGTGTACTTTACATTGGCATAAATAGTATAAGAAGAAATGCCCAAGTGGATGGATAACTTAAAGCCTATTGGTGATAGAAATTCCTACAACATTTAAGAGTTAATAAGAAGCCTGAGCTAATAGGCCAACCAGTTTATGATTAATGTACACTTCTGTGTATTTATTTGGGAGTAAATAGCTGTGGAACCTGTGGGACAAAAACCTCTGTCAATAAGAATGGAAGTGGATACAGATGGCAAGGGGGGAACTGAGAGGAATAAAGGGAGAGGAGACTCTAAGAAATGTATTGTACAAGAAAAGAATCTATTTTTCAATGAAAAAGCAAAATAGTAAGAACATCAAAGAACATTCAAAAATAAAAATAGAAGTATCTAAAAAATGAAATTGTTACCTAGAAAATAATGAAGATAAGATGAATAGGAGGACTTGGAGTTGAGAGAGGAGTAGAGGAGTGGGGTTGATCTGAGAGAGGTTTAGAGAAGAAATGAGGAATAAATATGATCAAAGTGCATTGCATTTATGTGTGAAATTAACAAAGAAATAATTTAAAATACTTTTTGGATTAAACAGATTAATCATCATATATGTATTCCTTATTTTACCTTATTTTACATCTACACTTTCTTTCTTCCTCCTTCTTTATATTTATTTAAATTTCTCTTTCAGACAACTCACAGCCATATCTTTTTTAACTTACCCTGCAATCCATCTTAATTTATATGCTTATATATTTTATATTTGAAGTTCTTTCGTCTATAATTAAAACAATAATTTTGATGGTTGTTCCTATTTTACTTCTTAGATATTATTTTTACTCCTGTTTTCATCTTCTACTTTCCTCTGTATTGTATTCCTGCGTCCTAATTAAATATTTTCTTTGCTTCTCTCATTTTATCCAATGTAATAAGAATTCTGTCACCCACCCACTATTCAGCTTAGAGGAGCATTGTGGTCCAAGAGACAGTTTTCATTGGGGATGGATGAGACCAAGCAAAGGTGGCCGTTTTGGAGGAGAAACAAGCAGTGGTAGGTATAAGCAGTTGCTTGAGATTCTGCTCAGGTTCCCCATTTATTCTTTGGAATTTGTGCACAGAGTTTGCACTTTAATAATAAGAATTCTTTATCACCTGGTGTCCAATGTGGCCAATAATTAGAGCTTGTCCTTCCAGTATGACTACTCTGCAGTCTGGTGGAGGGTTAACATTACTCCACACCCCTGCACTCCTACCCAGCTACTTTGTAGATCAAATGTGTGCAGCCTATCCTGCCTCTCTGTGTTTTTTGCTTTTCCAGACATAGACTCCTGGTCTCCAGTTGTGCCACCATACATGTTCTGCTTGGTGTGCACATGCACAGAAGCAGGTTCTGTTTCTGCTGCCTTGCTTATTCTTTCAGTGTGCTGCTGCTCTCCCACCCCCACATGGAATAGAATTTGTGTTCTGCTCCACAAAGGCACTGGGATAGAATCTGTTTCAGTCACCTTGATCATGAACTCAGCATACTGAATCTGAACTACCTTGATGACATGGCAGCTTCACCTGCTGGTCAATCTTCATCACTGCATTGGAGTACTTTTGGACACTCCAGTCCTCCAAGGATCAGCTTCCCCCTCTGGTCAAATATCTTCACTCCATCTACATAACTCAATACAACAAGGATGGGAACTAGTAAGATACTTAGGAACTTTTAAGCAGTAAACTTGGTTATTAAAGTAAAAAAAGGTGTGTGGGGGAGTAACCATTGTAAAGCTTTCCCATGTTAAGGATTGGAAATAACAAAATGCAAGCAATTGAGACCTTATTTACTGCTATTATGGATGGGATGAGAATAAAATAATAAATAAGGAGATAAACAACTTTTCTAGGACAGATATAATGTCAGTTAGAGTGACTATCAGTCTGACAATTTATATTTTATCACTAATAATAATAATTGATAAGTGTGTCAAATATGAGAAAATGACTGACAATATAGAAACCTAGCAAATAATTACTGAGGAGAATAAGACAGTCTTAAGCAATAAGAAAAAAGACTTGTAAGTATTTACTGATAAAGAGAACAAAAATGTGACTGATAATATTCAAACCTTAGGATAACTAATGATTTAAAAGATACGAGTCTTAGAAAAGGTCACTATGGATAATATGCAAGCCCTACAAATTATTACAGCAGAAAATTATTTTAACTGATAAATTATAAACCTTGAAGAATGCATTAAACAGATAATAAAAACATTCAGACACAGACAAAAGAATTTAGAAGACAACCAACTTCATCATTACATTATGAAATTACAGAGGAGCACACCAAGATTATTTAAGAAAACAACCTTAATTTATGCAGTTACCATACAAGAATCATCTCCAGATGATTGAGAACGACAAGGCTATATCAAAGTTAATTGAGAAACTACAGAAATGTTTGATTTGAAGACATTTAAGGAAGCAATAGTACTATATGGTATGCTTTCACCTTTTGTGAAGCAGATATTAAAATCACAGGCTCCTCAGAAAAGAATTATTCCAAAAGACTAGAAAGATTTAGTTACAGCAGTGTTGGGATCTGCTTCTCAGTTACAATGGAATATGTGTTGAAGAGATGAAACTAGGTAGGATTACAGGTTATGAGATTTCCCAAGATCAAATCTTTGGTGAGGGCTATTCTGCTAATATGGACAGAAAGATCACATTTGATGATATTGTCTTGGCACTATGCTGTACAGCAGATTTGAATGTTTGGAACAAGATTCAAGAATCAGGAAAGAGGACCGAGACATTTAACAAAAGTATATTAGGCCAACAAAAGCCTTCACTGAACTTTTGCAAAGTTGATTTCAGCAGTAAATAGAATGATATCAAACCCAAAAGTTAGACAAGTATTAATTGAACATTTGGCTTCTCAAAATGGATCTTAAAAAGGGATTATAGGCAGGGCAATCCTAGAAACAATGTTTTTGTAGAGAAACCATAACAGAATGGCCCAGCATTGTTGAGTAAACAGAAGGTGTAGCAAGGACCAATAAATGCACAGAAGGTGTATCAAGGACCAATAAATGCAGATCAACATGGGACAGGCAAGGTAACCCTTTTCCATCAGGAAACTTTTTGGGGTCCTTTTCAGGGCCCAGAGTCAAATTTGGTTCAATCATTCTCTGTTACTATGGGGAAACTTCTCCATAAAACAATTAAAGAACCAAATGGCTATTGTAAAAGACCATACTGCTCTGAGTTACAGCTTCAGAGAATAAACAAAATTTCCAGGAGAAACATAAAAACAAATATTTTGGCACAATATTATAAACAATCAAAGGCCAAAGTTAACAATAAAGATAAATGCTATTAGCCGGGCGGTGGTGGCGCACGCCTTTAATCCCAGCACTCGGGAGGCAGAGGCGGGCGGATCTTTGTGAGTTCGAGGCCAGCCTGGTCTACAAGAGCTAGCTCCAGGACAGGCACCAAAGCTACAGAGAAACCCTGTCTCGAAAAACCAAAAAAAAAAAAAAAAAAAAAAGATAAATGCTATTAAAATTGATGGTTTGATAGACAGAGAGGCAAATGTTAGAGTAATTTTTCCAAAATCTTAGCATCCAAATTGGTCTCGTCCTGAGAGGATAGCTTATGGAACAATTGTTATCAAATCGCCAATAACTTATGAGCATTGAGAATATACTTCTTCCTTTTTTATTGTTCTTCTTGTATACTGTTTTATTTTGTTAAGGTTATTACCTTTCCTTTTTATTTGGACAAAAATTGGCAAAATTTCTTACTGTATATAGTTTTTGCTATGTTAGAGTTAGAGTATTTCCTTCTTAATTAGACAAAAGGGGAAATGTTATGGGAATTCTGTTACTGGTCTGCTATCCAAATGAGAGGAGCATTTTGCTCTAACAGGGGGTGTCTTCATTGGGGATGGATGGACCAGGAAAGGGTGGCACATTTGCAGGAGAAGTAAAAGGTAGCAGGTGTACATGGTGGCTTGAGACTCTGTTCGGGTTCTCCATTTACTCTTTAATATTTGTGCATGGATTTTATATTTTAATAAACAATAAAAGAATATTTAAAACTCCTATCTTAACACATCATTTATGTTTCTATTTTACTTCTATTATCAGTTTTTCTGGTGATTTAAATATTTAATTCAAACCAATTTAAGACTCTAAACAAACAAAACCAAAATACTTTCATCATCATGTGTTTTGTAACAGATCATTCTCAATTCTTCACTTCTGACCCTTGTAAAAGTCAATCATTTCATGTACATAGATTTCATTATAATGGATACTTTTTTGATATTATTACTTTTAAATAAATATTTTTTAGAAAAATAATGAAGAAATATTTCTTTCTTCTGTGATACTCTTCCTGTATTTATACAACCTGGAGTTTCTGACCTTAAGCACTATTTTGATTACTGTAGATTTCTTACACATATCTTGTTAGGTAGCTGTACTATACTAGTGGCAAGGTTCTTATTGCCCCCTATTATTTCTTCTGAAATTTAATTTTTTTCAGATCATTTAGTGACTTTGAAACATTTACCTTCACTGATAATTTAAGTCATGCCTTGCTGTGGAAATTATTACTGTACACTGTAAATATTTATTACTCTTATTGGTAAATTAAGAAGCTATGAAGTTACAAGGGACACTAAGAATAAAAGAATGAAAAAGGGAAGAGTGAGAGAAAATGACAGCCAGTCACCAAGGAAGCAGATAATGTAGAAAATGAGGTACTAAGACACAAGCCTTGTGGCAGAGCATAGAAAAAAAATATATGGGTTAACTGAAGTGTTAAAGTTAGCTAGTAACAAGCTTGAACTCTCATCCAAGTACTGTGCATCAGCTTTGTGGGAGTAGATGGTTGGAACAGGAAGACTCTGTGTAAATTAATTACCAATAATTATTTCTACTTCATAGAACTAATGCTTTACAGTGCCACCATGAATTATGAAAAGAAAACTTGTGTTGTTTCAAATTTTTCCATTTTCTAAAGAAAATTGTTATAGATATTTACTTTTAAAATAATATTTATTATTTGAAATATTCATACATATATACAATATATCTTGATCCTATTTAACCCTTAACACCTAGTTTTCCATAAGACCCCTTATCATATCTCTCTTCCAATATAATGCCTTTTTGTTTAATTTTAACATTTACATGTAGGGCTGAAAAAGGTGACTCAGTGGTTAAGAACACTGGCTGCTCTTCCAGAGGACCTACATTTGATTTCCTTCACCCATATTTTGTTTCACACTCCAATCCAGTGTTCTCTTCCTTCTTCTTCCACTGGCACCAGTACATATGTGATACACAGACACACATGCTGAGAAAACACCCATACACATGAAATAAACTATTTTGATGTATGTGTATGACTATGGGTCCATCTACTGTTAAATAGGTTACATCCTTCCACTATTACATCCCCAAAGAAAATTGTTCCTTCTTGACCAAACTCAATTCCAAATTGAACATATACGCCAACGTAAAACTTGAGACCTGAAATGACTAGAGAAAAGGAGTAGGGATAAATTTTAACTTATAGACACAGGTAACAATTTTCCAAGTAGAGCTCCAATTAGCTTGAGGTTGAAAAGACCAACAGCTGACAAATGGAATCTCATAAAACTAAAAGGCTTCTATATAGCAAATAAAACTGTCAAATGAAGCAACAACTCATAAAATTGAATTGGAGAAAATGTACAGTAGTTAGACATATGGTGGGGAGTTGGTGTGTAGAATATAGAAATAAAAAAACAGCAAAACAAAAGAAGCAACCTTGCTGTTGGATAATGATTTTGCACACTGTAAAGATTTGTCACTCATATTGGTTTATTAAAGCACTGATTGGTCAAGACCCAGACAGCAGGACTACAATACTAGGAGAATTTTGGAAAGAAGAAAGTTACAAGCCAGAAGCAAAGGAAGCATGATTAGAATGTCTCACTGAGAAAAGGTACCAAGCCACATGGCTAAATGTAGATAAGATGTATGGGTTAATTTAAATTTAAGACTTAGTTACTAATAATTCTGAGCTAATAGACAAAATAGTTTATAATTAATATAAGTCTCTGTGTCTTTCTCTGAACAGCTGTGGGACAGGTCAGGGCATAAACTTCTGTTTACAAATAGTGCCCAAACATTTGTCAAGAATTTCAACGTAAATTCTGAGAAAAAGTTTTAAAAAGCAATTCTAGACAGACAAGAACAGAGTCAAGCACAGCTTCTTATTAACTATATTTTCTCCAGTAAGCTCTATTTTTAGAGGTATGGTTCCTTTAATAAAGGCTTTCTGACTTACTGTTATTGGCAAAAACATTGCTGCATTTTTAAGAGGCCCTACCATCAAACACTTAAATAGTGTGTATGAGCAACTAACAGCATGCTTCTTGGTGGTGACAAGGACCTTAGAACTCCACAGAGTTGTGGCAATAAACATGTCTCCTGCTACTACCTCCACCTTGTAGCTAGACTCCCAAAAAGCTAAGGATAATGGTAGATCCAGCCACCAAAGCCACAGCTTTAATCCTAGCCATGCCCCTTAGCAGATTGAAGACTCATGTGATCACAAAAAAAAAAACAGAGAAATAAGAGAAATACAGATTCAAAGAGGAACAAACCTCTTATTTCAAAATATACGTAAGCTTTGGAGAGAAAAGAAAAAGGATAGAGAAAGTCTCTCACAAACAGTGGCTGGGTATGGTGACACATGTCTTTAATCCCAGCACTTGAAAGGCAGAGGCATGTAGATCTCTGTGATATCAAGGCCAGCCTTATTTGCAAAGTAAGTTCTGGAACAGCCAAAGATATACAGAGAAATTATGTCTCAAAAAAAAAACAAAAATAAAAAAATAAAAATTAAAGAAATAGAGTAAACAAAAGCCACATAAAAATAGATAATACATAGAGAGTCTGAATACTGCATGTTATTGTGTTGTCTTTAAATTTTTCAAATGCTGAGGAAGAAGCAACAGCTGCTAAAACATTTTATAAATGCTGATGGATTAATCCAACTTATGCATTTTGAAAATGCCTTGACTTTAAAATTTAAGTCAAAAAATATACTGCTTTGTAGAAGAGGTATTGCTTTTGTTTCCACAAGGAATGAGAGGCTGTAGATTTATTCCAGGTTAAGAAAAATTAGATTTGATGAAGGAAGACCTCCTGAAAAACCTCCAAGGACAACAGATGCCCCAGATGAGCTAATATTTTAGAGTACCTATGTTGCAGTTTCTTCTGAGTTCTGCATCTAGAATAGTTTCAATGCTGCTGGTTAAGATATCCAGCCTCACAAAATACTCCAGTCAGGAATTGACCATAATCCTAATTTTTCTTTGGATTCCCATAAGATTACTAGCACTCCCAATCAGCAGAAAGTAGCCTAGAAAACTATACCTACAAATCCCCAGAAATGGATTTTGGATGTTTGTCTCTGTTTAGTATGTTGGTTTCAAGTTGTTATGGATAATGTTCAGGAAAAGAGCTAAACAAAGGAGAGTAGATTCAGGGTCTTGTTTTGAAAATAAAAACAAGGGGGGAAATTCTGTGGGATGATGTTTTTGTACACTGTAAAGTTTTGTCATTCATATTGGTTTATTAAAACACTTATTGATTAGAAGCTAGATAAAAAATACAGATAGGACAACTAGACTAAGAGAATTCTGGAAAGAGAAAGAGCAGAGAGTCAGTCATCAGCCAGATGCAGAGGAAGTAAAATGAGAATGCCTTACAGAGAAAAGTTCACATCGCTAATAATAGATAAGAATTATGGAATAATTTAAGTTGTAAGTCCTAGTTAATAAGAAGCCTGAACAAATAGGGCAAAGAGTTTATACTTACCATAAACCTTTGTATGTTTCTTTGGGAATGCCCAGCTGCAGGGCCAGGCAGGACAGAAATTTCAGTCTACATGAACTGCCAAAATGAGTTATAAACCTTAATAGAAATTTCTCAAATGAATAAATACAAGTGGTTCGTAAACAGTTTTAAAATTCATAACTTTATTATCTATCATTGAAATTTAGAATAAAGCTACTTTAAGGTTACCTCTTATCCCAGTCAGAAAATGAATAACAAATAACAGTGAATGTTGTCTTTGATGTGGGGAAAATGGAACACTCATATATTGTTAGTTGGAGTGAATAAGCATTTTGGACCTTGTTCTCTGTACATGACAAGATCAATGCCATGAATACAGAAACTGTGATCAACTGCAAAAGACCAGAACAATATTGGTTCTTTTAACACGTAGTCACAGAGGTGAAGAAAGATTTAGGAAGCTCCATGTTCCCCAAGGATATAAGGGCAGTTACCAGTCTTTGAAAGAAGAAGAAACATTAATTTTTTTTCCTACAATATATTTTAATCATATTATTTCCTCTTCTCAACTTCTCCCAGATCCCCTGAATGTATCTACCCAACAACTTTATTCTCTCTCTCTCTCTCTCTCTCTCTCTCTCTATATATATATATATATATATATATATATATATCTTTTTATTAAAAGAGAAGTCAAAAATAAAAATCAAAACAATCAAACAAAACTAAAGACAAAAGAACCACAGTGAAACCAAATAATAGAAAAAACACACATACACACACAAATGCAATCTGTTTTGATTTTGCTAACTATATCTGTGCATGTAGTCTACTGGCCTGGAGTGGTTTATGTACTCAATGACATGTCACTAGAGAAAACTGATTTTCCCTTTTCCAATAAATAATAACTGCAAATAGCTTCTTGGTTAGGGATGAGAATCTTTTCATGTCTTTTCAGTGTTGAAAGATTTTCTGGTTTGAACATATATAGATCTTGTATATCTTCTCATGGTCACTACCAGTTTATATGTTAATAAGTTTATATTCCTTTTATGTGTTAGGAAAACACTCTTTTCTTGGAGTCATCCATCATCAATGAATTTTTTTTCCCAAGAATAGTGTTTTATATTTTGGTTGAAAGAGTCTTACTATGTAGCCTAGGCTATACTCACACTTGGAAACTAAAAATCTTCCTGTCTTAGCTGCATAGGCCTTGGGTGCTCATTACAACACAAACTTATTTCCAGATTTTTCAAGAGGTGGTTGTTAGGTAACTGTAGAATCCTTAATAAAGACCGTGGCATCTTGATGTTCTTTACATACTGGTACTCTTGGAAACAGGAGGCTCCATCTTTGAGGGGACGTGTGCTTAGGTTTGTAAGAACTCAGACTGTACCCTGGCCACTTTCCAGAATTCTTTAGTGTGGGTCTTAGGGCACTGCATCTCACACCAGCTGATGGGAACCATCTGGACACCTGATTCACTGTGGGCTACCACTACCCCTAACTCATTTTCAGCAGTGGTCAGCAGATAATTGGACTGTGCATCACCTAGGGAGATAACTTTGGTCAAAACTATGTCACCTGGGGGGAAACTCTTGTAAATTTCAACCTTGTCTTTTTCAGTTGCTTGGATATCTTTCTTGCGGATAGTTCCTCGAAAAGCATTTTTTAGTGGTGTGGACCCTACATACAAGATGTGTACTTTGGCAACACGTGAGTTGATGCTAGAGACCTTACAGGTGACAACAGCTCCTACATCTGGAAGTAGCTGGGACTCTGTTTCTCTCACCACAGACAGCACAGGAAGCGCCCCATTCTCGCTGGTCTTTGTCAGGCAGCCCACCAGCGACAAAAATATGTAGCCATGTCGGGTGTAGGTGCCGCTCCTGGGGCTGCCTTCCTCCAAGTTACACAGACATTCGCCGGGGATGCAGTACCTCACCTCATCAATGGATATTATAATCTTTCTTCCTCCTCTTTAATATAGATACTTAATCCTTGATGAGACTGGTTTGATAAAGGCATTCCATTTAGTGCTGAGTGCACCAATATCTTCAACTCTTTGCGTATTGTCCTGTTCTGAATCTCTATATTAATTACCACCTACTAAAGAATAAGCTTCACTAATGAAGTTTCAATGATACGCTGATCTATGAGTACAGTATATACAATATGTCATTAGGAGTCATCTTATTGCCATGTGCATTTATCAGAATAATAGCAGTTTTTATTTATTTCTCTAGAATTGATCTATGGCCTATCAAGTTGCAGGTCCTTGTCCACTTTCACAATGCCAAGTGTGGGCCTTATCTCATGGTATGAACCTTAAATCCAATTTTAAAAATATAATTGGTACTGAATGAGCATGTGATCAAACCGGAGTCTCAAAATGTGGCTGACATGGGGGTTGACTGAGAAGCCATTGACAATGGCACTGGGTCTTGTTTTGTCTGCATGTACTGGCTTTTTGGAATCCTAGTCTTATTGGATACTCACCTTCCTAGACCTGGAGGGAGAGGGGAGGAACTTGAACTTCCCACAGGGCAGGAAACCCTGACTGCTCTTAGGACTGGAGAGGGAGGAGGAGAGGGAGTGGGAGGAATGGGAGGGTATGGGGAGGAGGGGAGGAAGTGGAAATTTTTATAAACAAATAAATAAATAAATTTGGAAGAAAAAATATAATTGGTTACTTGCATAATATTTGTGACATGGTTAAACCTATTTATATATTGCAGGCAGATCACTGGTTTGTAGCTTCAGTACTATCAAGGCTAATCAAGAGGAATGGATGATGTGCAAAGTTCTTCAGCATATGTGTTACTTTTTATTGGTTAATAAAAAAGGAAGCTTCTTATGAAAGGGCAGAATAGAGCTAGGCAGGCAAACTAAACTGAATGCTTGGAAAAAGAAAATAGAGTCAGAGAGATGTGATATAGCGGCTGAAGGAGACAGATGCACCAGAACTTTACTGGCAAATCACGAGTCTACAATCAAGCTGCTTACTATTTTAAAATATTAAGTATTTTAAAAGCACTCCTATTCAGAAAGTTGTTACAGGTACACAATAAAGACAGATTCAAGTAAAAAGAAAGACCTGTGAGTGGGTCACAGTGTTAAATAAAGTTACATAGGCTTGGGAGAGAGAAGAAAATAAGTAAAGAAACAGTAAAAGTAATATAAAAGAGTGCAAACAGTCATATATTATAGGAGTAAAGATAATAAAATAAAGATTAAACTGGTAGAAAAAGTAATAGAGTAAGAAAATAAACCATGTAAATATGAAGAAACACAGAGAGTCTGGATTATGTGTATTATTATGCTTTTCTGTCTTTGACTGTGAATGAGCTAAGAACAGAAGGATATTTTAATGAAGTCACTGTTAACCTAAACCAACATAAATATTTCAAAGATATCTTGCCTTCAAAATTTGGATCTAAGGATATGTTGCTTTGGAAAAGAAGATCTGCTTTCATTTCCACAGAGGATGAGAACCTATGCATTCTTTCCAGACTAATGTAGTTTGATGGACTAAGACTACCCAAAAAGTCCCCATGAAAATTCTAAAATTATTTTGTCCAACAATAAGCAGGAAGCAGCTTGGAGAGAACAATGACCAAGTTTCCAAATATTGTTTGTAACTGTTTGTTTACATTTAAAGGAGTATATGATATAGAGATGAATACTCTGTATATGGTATGTATCTTGGTTAATTGACACAAATTTAAGTCAATTTTGTTGTATATATTTCAGCTCCAGGTTAAGGTATTGTGTTTGTACAGCTCATTTAAAAGTGTAATAAATAATTAAGAAATATGAGTTAATAGAATTGTTTAAAATAGTCAAACTTGTAATCATGTTAGTTAGGTTTTTTTAGATATATAGAGATATGTTTCAGTAAGATAGATATTCTTCAAACTTTTCAAAAACTAACAGACTATGACGTTCAAAATATTTTAAGAACTTAGGACTTTTCATGACAATGAGACATATCTGCTCCTGGAAGCACCAATTTACCTCAAGAATATTATGGGCAACAAAGAGGCTCTTTATAGTGTTTTCTAGCCATTTGGGCAAGAAACTTCTCTTGCCTAGACTGCTTGATGGCATGTTGTATGTACTGGACATGCAGGAACCACAGAAAAATGACTGCTGACCTTGGCTAGAAGTGAGGCAGTCCTTCAGGGTTTCTGCTTCACTAAAGAGTCTGCCAGACATTCTGCAGGACACAGAAGAAAGTGACTGACAAACTGCCAATATAGGTAAAAGAGTCTTTGAAATTTCCTGCTTTGTGGAAAAGTCTGCCAGAAACTATGGGCCTGTAGGCTGAAGATGGATGCCACAATGTTAAAGAAAAGTTTACGTGACTTTCCAGGAAGCTAGATGTCTCTGTTGATTCTAGAGTTTTGGAAGTTATTTACAATGCATTTACTGTTAATTTAGGTAATATTATATCATTTATGGGTCTTTGATGGAATTGAAGAATAGATGGTATGGGACAACTGTCTATATTCTGTCAATTATATTTTAAATAATTACTAATTGGCCAGTATCCAGGCAAGAAGTGTAGGCAGGACAACCAGACAGGAAATAGAGGCAGGTCAATGGGAACAGAATTCTGGGAAGAAGTAAGCTCTTTCTGAAGCTGTGAGCCCTCCACAGAAGAAGCAAGATGTGACTGCCCTGCTGAATAAAGTACTGAGCCATCAACAAATGGTGCCCAATGTGTGGATGACTGCTTCTACATAAAGTTTGAAAGAGCTTGGGAACTAATTCTAGACATAAAATAATAGAGTTAAACATGGCTTGTTGATAGCAGCCCTCTCTTGGGTAGGCTCTGTTTGCTAGAGGCAAATACTCTCATTTAAGAGAGGCTTCCTAACTCAGCTTTAGCTGTAAAACCTTGCAGCTCTTTTAAGAGGTCCAGTCACAAAACACTTAAATGGTGTTAATGAAAACTTGACCACATGCCTTTTGGTTTTGAGCTGTAGCAGGAAAAAGGCCATGCTGTTTTAAAATGTCAGCTTTCTGGGTCATCCTGCTAGGGCCAACTCTGACTTTTTCAGGCAAGCATTCAAAGTATAGAGCATTTAAATATGGTTTGTGAGCACACTGCTGCAGCTTGCTTGCTGGCAGGGACCTGAAATGCCATAGAGTTGTGGCAATAAACGTGGCTATAGCCGCTACCTCTGCCATGAGGCTGGAATCTCAGAAAGCTAAAAAAATGAGCTGGATCTAGCCGTCAAAGCCAGAGCTTTAATCCTCTCTATATTGCTTAGCAAATTAAGGACTTAAATGGTCAGAAGAATGGAGAGTTATACAGTAAAGAGAGATTCAAAGACAAGGAAAACTTCTAAATGTTTTACAGTATGTTAAAAATATTTGCAAGCTTGGGAAGGTAAAGAACAAGGTTAAAGTCCTTAAAATAAAAAAGAAAGAGAGTAGTTGGGTGTGGTGGTACACATCGTTAATCCCAACACTTGGGAGACAGAGGTAAACTGACTTCTGTGAGTTCATGGTGTGGTGGCACATGTCTTTAACCTCAGCTCTTAGGAGGCAGAGGCAGGCAGATCTCTGTGAGTTCAAAGGAAGCCTGGTCTACAGAGTGAATTCCAGGACAAAAATTACAGAGAAAACCTGTCTCAAAAAGCCAAAAATTAAAAATAAAAATAAAAGAAATAGAGGTTAAAATAAAACCATGTAAAGATGAAAAATACACAGAGAGACTGGATACTGCATGTTATTATGCTCTCTTTGAATTGTTTGAATGCTGAGGAAGGAGAAACAGCAACTAAATATAAATACAATATAAATATAATAACAGCTGTTAAATATAAACACTGCTGGATTAATAAAACATAAATATTTTGTAAATGCCTCAACTTTAAAATGGAAATCAAAAGGTATGATACTTTGGAGAAGATTTGCTTTTGTTTCCACAGAAAATGAAAAGTTATGGATTTATTGTCAGTTAAAAAAAATCAGGTTTGATCACGGAAGATCACCTGTGAAATCTCCAGTAGGAACAGATGGCCCAGACATCTGAGTTCTACATCCAGAACAGATTTAAGACTGCTGCCTGGAATGATTAAGCCCCAAAGAATATTCCTGTCAGGACTTGATTATAATTCTAAATTTTCTTTAGGTCCCCATAAGATTATCAGCACCCTTAAACAGCAGGAAGTAGCCTGGAATACAATGCACACATTCCCAAATAATGGACTATGGATATTTTCTTTTGTTTAAGATTTTGGTTACAGATTGTTTTGACTAATGGTCAGAAGAAAAGCTAAACAAAGGATATTAGATTCAGAGTTCTTGTTTTTTAAAAAAGAGGTGGAAGTGGTGTAGGACAATTGTCTATAGTCTGTCAATTATATGTCAAATAAAACCCTGATTGGCCAGAAGCCAGGCAGGAACTATAGTCAGGACAACAAGACAGGAAATAGAGGTGAGTCAATGAGAACAGGAGAATTCTGGGAAGAAGAAAGCTCTTTCTGTAGTTGTGAGCCTGCCACAGAAGAAGAAAGATGTAACTGCCTTGTTGAAAAAGGTACTTAGTCATGTGGCTAACACAGATAAGAATAATGGGCTAATATAAGTTATAAGAGTTAATAAGAAGACTGAGATAAGAAGCCAATCAGTTTACAGTTAATGTAGACCTCTATGTGATTTCTTTGGGATCTAACGACTGTGGAAACCAGGCAGGACAGAAAACTTCAAACAACAGATAGTTATAATTATACTTTTCCTTAGTTATGATAAAAGATAAAGTAGATATAAATATTATAACTGTAATTCATTCTTGATTAATGTTCGGCATATGTAATTTTCTATGTTAAAGCTAAAACCTTTTTTATTTAAATAGTAAAGGGGGAAATTATGTGTGAAGTCCTTCTGTATATGCGTTTCTTTCTTTGGTTAATGAGTAAAGAAGCTTCTTTGGCTTATGACAGAGCATAATAGAACTAGTGGGAAAACTAAGCTGAATGCTAGGAGAAAGAAGGTGGAGCCAGCTTCCAATGTTCTGTTGAAGGAGACCTATGTGCCAGAACCTTGCTGGAAAACTATGACTGTTGTCATAAAATATAAAATAATAGAAATTGATTAATTGTTGATGTAAGAGCTTGCTAGAAATATACTTAAGCAATTGGCCAACCACCACGGCAATTAATATAATTTCTGTGAGATTATTTGGGGTCTGGGTGACTGAGAAATGAATGAGCAGCCTCTGCCAAGAAGTCAAACTTTTGGTTGGGACCAGATTGATTTGTCCACGTGTAACAACAAAAATAGTTTATGTCTTCATCAAAGGGGATTTTCTTTAAATAAAAAAAATATTATCTTTTTGTTTATCTGTCTTTGATACCCCTTACAAAAAAAACTTCTCTTTGCAACATTAGATGCCACTACAGAACACTACAATCAAATCTAAGAGTTGTGGATACCAGTCCTAATGGATACATCTACAAAGTACACCTGTACCTAAGATACTGGGAACATTAAATAGATGAGGTGGAAAGATTTCAAAAACCAGAGGATTATGGAGTTTACTGTGAGACTCTATCTCTTAGTAATGTCAGAAACTACACTTATAAAGTCTCACCAACATGATCGCCTGAACAAGAGTAAAACACAGTTGATACCAATATACATGCAGAACTGGACAGAGAAAAACTTATGAGAACACAGGACATGGTAACATATTCATGCATTTGATTTTTTTAAACATAAGGAAATTGTTTTCTACAAGAAACACTATTAAAATACTTTTCTAAGATTATCATTTGAGCTTGTAATAATACACTTAAATTCTGTTCTTGCAATAGAAACAAATATACACAAACTACACTGTTTATGCAAACAGTTCAGGGGCAGTCACTGACCTTATCTAAAAAAAGTGGTTAAAGATTAATCTTTCTGGATTTTAAATCAGTTAGATGAATAACAGGGCCTCTAGGAGACAGATGACACTGAGGTCAATTAACTCTCTTCCAATCAATTATTAATTTTGTATGAACGGACTAAATGTTGGCGATAAAGATGCACAGTATTATTGAAATGTAAGTTAAAAATCACCATTTTTATGTAAGAGATTTTTTATTGGTCATCACATTAAAGTCAAATGTCCCTCTTTTAATACAAATAATACTACTACTACTACAGTAATTTGTTAATATTTCTTCATTCTTGAAAATTTTGTACATACATACAATAAAATATGGACAAATTTACCTACCATTTCCCCTACTAC
This sequence comes from Myodes glareolus, assembly GCF_982192425.1. NCBI lineage: Eukaryota > Metazoa > Chordata > Mammalia > Rodentia > Cricetidae > Myodes > Myodes glareolus. Next base: position 24,490,000 of record NC_142039.1, on the reverse strand, counting down.
TCTCCTCTATATCTCCCTTAGCAAGTAATCCATCTAAGCTTATGCATTTTGTTTTTCTTATATAAAAAACCTACTAAGTCCCAATAGTGCTGTTCAAATAAGCCATCGGCTTGAGCTTGGAATCAACAAGTGGCCACATCCACTTTTTGAAAACTAATTTTCTCTCCACCAATAATCCTCAATTAGAAGTAACTCATCAGTAAAGAGGAAATCGGGGGCAAGTATCCCATCTATGCCAGAATGCTGTCTGCTTTGTCTTATGTAGATATTATGTGATAGGATTCCAAAGACAGACAATTTCTGTGATTTTTTTTCTCTAAATGGACTCAAATACATAGAGATACAGTTTCCTTTTAAGTTATGGCTATTACAACCATGGACTAATTTCAGTAAAATTTAAAGTTCTGAGATCTACTAAATTTGGATACTATTTTGAAAGTCTATTGATTTGATAAGGAACAAAAATGTAAATATAACCCATGCTTTTCAATTATTTTAGAATGTCAGAATCTTTTTTTACAGTAAATTATGTCTATAACCCTAAATTTCACCTTTCTGGTGACAGTCTTTAGGTGGTTCATGACAGTTGAGGCTGTATTGCTGAACTAAATCTGAACATGACTTGACACCATTTTCCCAATATTGACATTCTGTCCTGGTGCAGGAAAATTGTCTGTATTCTGTCAATCATGTTTTAAATAAATGCTGAATGGCCAGGCAGGAAGTATAGGTGGGAAAATCAGACAGGAAGTGGAAATGATGCAATGAGAGCAGGGGAATTCTGGGAAGGAGGAAGCTGATTCTCCCACCCCCGCTTCTTCCCAGACCACTGAAGCAGCAGGATGTGATCTGCCCCACTGAAAAAGGTACTGAGCCACATGACTATCATAGATCAGAATAATGGGTTAATATAAGCTACAAGAGCTAATACGTAGCCTGACCTAATGGATCAATCAGCTTTATAACTTATAGAGATCTCTGTGTGATTTTCTTTGGGGTTAAACAGCTGTGGGAACCCGGCAGGACAGATAACCCTGATGAGCTTGGCTAGCTCAGATCCCACTTCTAATACCAGGAAACATAAGCAAACCAGCCCCTCATGTTACACTGACCTGTATCTTTAGGAAATATTCTTTGGATATTTCCTTAAGTCTTAAGGAATTGATGAATAGAAACTAGACCCTTGACTAGCTCGGTGGCTGCAGATGATACTGGAAAAAAATTTACTTCCAATCTAGTGAATTCTCTTGGAGAACTAGTAATAGCTTTAATATATATATATATATATAGATAGATAGATAGATAGATAGATAGATAGATAGATAGATAGAGATTTCTTGTTAATTTTAAATATATGTCATATATATATAAATATTTCAAGTTCCATTTCTGTATCATGAAGATATTGTATATTGTATATATTCATGAAAATTCCCAACAGATGAAAGTGGTGATACCCTTAAAAACTTCTAAACGACTCACATTGAGCATTTGCTTTGAGATATATAGGGTTACCACAGAGCAGAATAGCAACAACCCACTTGTCATTGATGAAGACTAATTTCCTGTAACTTTGTCCACAATGATGTCTGTGCACTTTGTCTCTTTACAGGTAAGAAAGGGGTCAGGCAATTGTGACAAATGTTAATCCCAGGATTTAGGAGGCTGAGGCAGGTGGATCTCTTTGAGTTTGAGGCCAACATGGCCTACAGAGTGAGTTCTGGGGCATCCAGGGCTACACAAAGAAACCCTGTCTCAAAGAAACAGAAAATAAAATATAATAAAATAAACAAAGAAAAAGAAATAATTCTTGAATTTTAAAAGCAGAAACGACATCCCAAGTTCAAGTATTACTCACACAAAATTGACAATGTTCTTGAATATCCTGCCCACTTCAGTTTGTTTGCCTTCTTAGCAGTCTCAAATAAAGGAAGTACACTGCCCAGAGTATTCAGCAAGGAATGGTATAACCATCTTCTTTCTTAATATAGAATGGCTGTAGCCTGCAGAATAGGAGAACCAAGCAAGTCCTCCAGAATCACACAGGTATGTGACTGGCAATACATTGACTACAGCCTATATTCAAGAGGAAGAGGCAGGGAAATCTCTGCGACCTTCCGGCCAGCCTGGTCTATGTAGAGTTTCAGTACGGCCAGAGTTATACATTGAAATCTTAAAAGAAAAGGAAAGAAAAAAAGAAAGAAAGAAAGAAGTCATCTTATACACCTAATCTCAGTGTTTAAGAATGATTGGGAAAGTAACCAATAAAACATTACTATAGGAAATGAAGTTTATGATTTGGATCAAATGCAATTTGGGTCATTATTGGGTCATTTCCTGATTCCACAGCTGTGTGGACTGCTGTTTATGTCTGGGTACTCTATACTGGATCCCTGCTGGCCTCTTTCTATGCTGACAAGCAGAGTGGCACCAAGATCTGTATGACCTGCATTGTACTGCACTGCCCTTTTCTTGTTTCTATGGCTCTAAGGAATAAATAACTGGTTGTGTTTTTTTTTTTTCTGTACAGATTTTAGTGTTTGGTTTTGTTCTTTAAATTTTCAAAGATAATTCTTGATGTTCAATTTTGTTTGTGGAATTTGGAAGATTTTCTGCATATACAGTCATGCTGTTCGTGATGAAACATAATTTTCTTTCTCCATTATTTACTGCTTTTTGGACAAGACAAGACAAAACAAGACAAGAAAGTGCAAAGGATTCCTCCATTTCATATTCTTGCTAAGGCCATCTCAGTTTAACTAGAATTTGATCTCCTTGATGGAAAATCCCGTGAAAAATTATGCAATCCTATTCTAAGAACTTGAGGTCAAGATGACTCAGCTAATTTTCTGTTAAATTGCTTGCTTATGCAAACCTCATGGTCCAGCTAAATGATTATCTTAGCTTTAGTTTAACTGCTTTCCTGTTTTATAAAACCTCCCCTTCAACAGCCAATCAAGAAAGTAAGATTCCCTGAAGTGGATTTTGCCCAGAAAAAAAAAAAAAACCTTAATCCTAAATGCCCTCTGCTATATTTATGTCCAAAATACCTGAATATAGAGCCAGGTGGGTCGATTGTGTTTCTGAGCGATCTTCTCTAGTGAACACTTTTAATTTATTTTTTTATTATCAAAAAACTCTGCATAGAACTCACCATATCATGTTGACTCATTGCAAAAATGTCAGGAAAAAAGTCACTGTGCATAATGTCACCTGGGGTTTTTTCATTAGTACAGATCAAATGAGACAAGTGTGGAGGCCCAAAGAGGCCAAAGGTCAGAGAGTTTGGGACTTGTTTTTAGCTTGAAATTATTGTTTTTAACTCAAACAAAGGTACCACCTTGTTGTAAATCAGACTTTTACTCTCTTAAGGGTATTGTAAACAGTTGTGACTAGTTGCCAGATCTCTGTGCTACTAAAATAGGGAAGTAGTTGATTCCTACCTAAAACAAAAGTCTAAAGATCCAACTAAATTCTAGTTCCCTTTATGGAACTAACTTGGGATTCCACACAGGGAGTGGTGTGCCTACAGAGTGTTTGGTCTAGGGCATGAGTCAGGGGCATGAGTGACTGAATGTACCCCAGGACTTTCAATTTGTATGATAATGCAGCCCTTTTGTTCTATTGCTACCTTTTGAAATCAGGGGTATATTAAGCTGTTGGAAATTAAACATGGGCAAATTTTCAGTATTCACTGAAATTCCCTCGAAATACTATCCTATGGTTTCTGTGTTTTATTATTTTTGTTCATGTATTTGTATTCTTTACTATATTTCTAAAATTCCCACACCTCCACTCTGGAAGAAATGTATTTTTGTTGAGGCTGGCTTCTGAGAGATAAGATCTTGTTACTCCTATTTTCTGAATATTTTCTTTTATTATAAAAAAAATGCTATGAGACAATGGTTTTTACCCTGGAAATTGTATTTTAATAAAACACTGATTGGCCTGTAGCCAGGCAGGAAGTACAGGTGGGACAGCTAGGCAGGAAGTAGAGGTGGTGTAATGAGAACAGGAACATTCTGCGAAGATGAAAGCCCATTCCTCTGCAGTCGTGATCCAGCCACAGAAGAAGCAAGATGTGACTGCCTTGCCAAATAAGGTACCAAGCCACATGGTTAACATAGACAAGAAAAATGGGCTAATATATTTTACAAGCATTAATAAGAAGTCTGAGCTAATGGGTCAATCAGTTTATAACTAATGTAGAACTCTGTGTGATTTCTTTTGGACTTAACAACTGTAGGAACCGGCCAGGATAGAAACAGCAAACTACAGAAGATAATTAACTTTATCTAATGGTTGAGATCTTACTTTTTCTCTTTTTTTTTTCTTTTCAATGTGGTATATTTTCATTGGTAGAAATCACACATTGAAAGATATTTGAATTGGAAGAAAAAATTTTACTTCATTGAATACAAAAGTATTTTAGTATTTAGTAGTATTGGTTTTCCACTAAGGATTTCTAAAGAATATTCATGAGAAACATCATTCTATTGCAATAGTGAACATTATGTTTAAAAACTTAAAATTACTGTTTAAGAGAACTATAAAAACAAAAATGCCTAATTTGTAATTCCTGAAATGTAGGGGATTGTTTTTGTAATTGCCTGTGTTTTCACTTCAGTAAACAAGCTTGTGTGCCCCTGACTGCACATTAGCTGGATGTGTTCTTAATTGTTTGTAAGTGTTGTAAAGATAAAAATAAAATGCTGCAGGATCCCTGGTGACTGCAGTGGCAGAAACGCTGCAGGTCCCTGAGCAGGGGCAGGCAACGGGCCCCAGAGCAGCTGGTCCCAGTCAGGGATAGCACAAAAGACCACGTTGCAGGTCTCCAAAGGCAGCTGGTCCCAGGTGGCTAGCCACATGGTGGCATCAGGCAAAGGACAGATGAATAGGAACACCACGCAGTGTGAGGTTGGATATTTATTAAGTGGGTTATGGAAGGAAAGGGGGGAAGTATAAGAGCAGAGAGATGGGTAGAGAGAGAGGGAGAAGATAGAGACAGAAAGAGAAGGGAGAGATGGAAACTGTCTCTTTGAGAGGGAGATGGAAAAGGGGTAGACTCAGGTTGCAAGCAGGAAGTAAGATCTGCTTGCCTTGGCAAATGGGAAGGAGTGTGTGGCTTGTCTCTTAAAGGGACAGAACAGACCATTACAGGTAGGATATGTGCCTGATTACAGTCTATATGCTTGACCCTGATTACAAAATGGCAGGAAATACATAGCCTTGTGAGTTTTGCCTTTATAAATTCATGATTAATGCAATCATATGAATGTGCTTAGATATCTATTGTCAGTATTTAATAAAGTCTCTTATTTGTTAAATTTCTTCACTGTCATGTTGAATCTCTAGGTGACCTCAGACCCATAACACTACAATTCTATTTCTTACAAAGTCTGTGTCTGGATGCAATACCAAGTTAATCCTGATTTTGAAGGATGATTTAGAAATTACTTTCATTTGCTATCCTTCACTGGAACAGTTTTACACATTTTCTATGTGTATAGCTGAAGAAGCTCTGAGTGAGTGTGTAAAGAGTCAATAACGTCATGCATATGAGAGGGCCAAGCAAAAATTATGATAGGCCCCTAATAACTTAATTAAGAATAAGTCCTGGGCCAACTCCCACTCCACACAGGTGATCACTATATAAGAACAAAGCCTGGGACTTGTCCAAGACTTGTCAAAGAATCAAAACGCTATAACATTAGCCCACCACTCATAGCCCTAACTAATTAGAAATGTACTAATATAATTGTAGTATCAATAATAAAAGCCCAGATGCAGAAATTGGGGTTAAATTTGAAGACCAGAAAGTCTTTACTGGAGAAGTATTGCTTCTACCAAGGTTGGGCAACTGCAAACTAAGCAGAAAGCCTCTCTTTCCACTCATTTGGTATTTTCTCTAGTGCTGAGATTAAGAGCATATGACTCCCAAGCACTGGGATTAAAGTGTAGACCACCACCACCTAGATTTATTTCTGTATTGATCTTGTGTCATCCAAAGTGGCATTGAAATCACAAAGATCCATCTGACTCCATCTCTTAAATCCTGGGATTAAAAGTGTGTTTCACTATTGCCTGACCTCTAGTTGCTTAAGATTTGCCTCTGGTCTTTGGTCAAGATTTACTTATCAAAAAAACTAACAATATACCACTATATATGACTGCCACCTGAATAAGCCAATCCTAAGCAGGATGGTCATACTGCTTTTAAAATTCCCATAGCTGTGCTTAAAAGGAGCTTACACATTCCTCTTGGGGTTGTTGCCTTTTTGTACAGGTGTGTGATCCCACATGTATGTGGCATAATCAATGCTCTTGCTGATTGCATTGACACAGGTAGTTTTTTGGAGACTCCTTATGTTCCCTAACATATAAATATCTATTATTGACAAGGATCACTGTCTCAGAGCTATGAAAAGTAGAAAAGACTTTTGCAGTGTAGGCTCAAAATTTCAGTCTTCCTCTGATCAGTATGCAAATGTTGACAGAGAATACAGAAAGCATGATTGTGGGAGTCAGCCATGATAAGCTAAGTACGGGCAGGTCTCCCAAAGGAAGTTCTTTACTTTCAACCATTATCACCTGCCAGAGTAGAACTCAACCATCAGTAAATTTAATAAGAGGCCTGCATCTCAGTAGTTCACGATGAGGCAGGATTGCAGGAAGAAACACATGCTGAGATTACCCAAGCTCCACCCAAGAACAGACCATTCAAAGGAAATACGTAACATTCCAACTGCTGTAAATAGGAATACTTGCCAGAACACATTCACCAGGACACCTCTAGATAAATGTCAGCTAATCAGGGGACCTAAAACCTCAGAAACCCCCCACCCCCAACTTTACTACTATAAAATCCTATTCTAATTGAGCTCAGGGCTCTCCATTTATTCTAATATGCTGGACATGTGGAGAGACCGAGTTTGCAAGCTTGATTAAAATAAAGGCTCTTTGCTTTTACATACAGGACTCAGTCTCCCTGTTGGCTTTTGCAGGGACTTTGCATATTTAGGCATATCATTTGCGGGCTCACCCTGGAACCCCTAAGCCACTACGACTACCACCCATAGAGCCATCAACTGGCCAGTAACTTTTCTGTTTTTTTTTTCATGTCAGTAAGTTTTCTTTGTTTTATTTCATGACAGTAAGTTTTCTGTGTTTTGTGTTATGTCTCATGTCTGTGTCTTTGTCTCATGTCTTTCTGTGAGCAGGTCCAGGAACCAGAAGTGCCTGAAGATGATCTGCAGACTCACAAAAAGATCACAGCCTGGGCTCCTGGAGAAGACAATCCCAGGGCCCTTCGGCAGAGCATGGTTCCCTCTGGTGAGACACACGGGTAGCATTGTCAGTTCTATGTTTTAAGACACATAAGTAGCATTGTCAGTTCTGTGAAGAGACACATGGGTAGCAGTCTCATTTCAAGAGAGGGGCAGGTCACACCCATGAAACAGCTTGAAGCTGTGTCTTTGCTTTGGTTTGGTGCCATTGTCCTGTTCATTTTCCTGTATGTCTGTGTGATATGTTTGTGTCCTGACATAGGCTGCAGCTGATGATATGGAACAGACTCAAATCATACTCCTTTGACTTTGATATTGTGATCACTTACAGGACTTTAGAGATAGGGCCAAAAGCATAGAGATAAATTTTCCTCGACGCCTTAAACATTTCACAACAAGGTGTCAACATTGGCACCAAGCACAAGGCTGCTAGCTGCAGGGTAGCATGCTTGTATGGATGGGTGGCTGGCCTATGTAGCCTTGTTGTTGCAATGTAGCAAGGCTGCCAGCCACACTCGTAGAGGGCAGATGTATGCCAATAGGATTTCAAACACTGAACAGAGAATCTGGGGTTAATTGCTATGGCTTGGAGAGGACAATCATCTTTTCCCCCAAACTGCATATCACCCTGTCCCTCCCTTACTGGTGGATGAGTTCCCTCCACCTATCCTGTGTGTGGTGTGCCTCAACTTCTGGTCAAACCTGACCAAGGTTTGACTGTAACATGAGGGCCTGCTTGTCGGGTTTTCTCTCCTGCCCAGTTCCCACAGCTGGTAAACCCCAGAGAAAATCACAGAGAAGTCTCCATAAGTTATAAACTGATTGGTCCATTAGCTCAGGCTTCTTATTAACTCTTATAACTTATATTTGCCCATTATTCTAGTATATGTTAGCCACATGACTGGGTACCTTTTTCAGCAGGGCAGATCACATCCTGCTTCTTTGGTGTCTGAGCAGGACTGGGATGAGAGCTTCCTTCTTTCCAGAATACTCCTGTTCTCATTGCCCTGCCTCTACTTCCTGTCTGATTGTCCTGACTATACTTCCTGCCTGGCTACTGGCCAGTTAGCGTATATTTAAAACATAATTGACAGAATATAGAAAATTCTCCTGCACCATTTGACTTTCCTCTATCAGAGCTCCTTCGATCATTCGGAATCAATGTGTTATTAATATCTGTCATCATTTATAGGGTCTGGTTACAAATTATTATTGGTTAATATAAAAAAAAACTACTGTAAGACTCAAATGTTTCACACTGGTACAAGACTTTTTGTGATGTTAAATTAAAGTTTTTTTGTTATAATATATGCATGTTTCTGTTCTTGCTTCAAATATTATAGCCATACACCACTGAGAAAAAACACAAAAAAGACATCAGGAAGAGTTTTATGTTGTCTAAAAAGTGAGGGACTTTGGTGTGTTGTTGAAAATTTGGGCTAATTCTGGTTAAGGTAAATGTAAAAAAAAAAGCTATATAAGAAATTATAAAAGATCAAAAGGGGATGTAAACTATGGTTGCTATGGTTTCTCAAACATTCAAATACTAAATACACTTGCTTTGTTAAAAAAAGTTTGTCTATATAACTTTCTTACAAACATGGAGCTGAGACAACAATGGCCTATTTTTGCTGTTACGGGCCTGACTTCAGAAATTTATCGCTTAGCTCTGATTACTAAATTTATTTGCTTAAAGCACTTCACTTATTGCAAAAGATGACATCAGAACAGGATGACCTAAAAGCAGCTGTTAAAATATGGCTGTTATTCCTAGGTCCATGAAATCCCCAAAATCCAACAAGATCTAGTCACATATGTAAAAGACAAGAGCCTTTACTACACACACGTTTGAAAACTTGGAATGATAGGAGAGCTCTGAGCTCAGTTGGAGCTGGGTTTTTATAGTAGTAAAGGTGGGGGGGTAAGGAATTTCTAAGGTTCAAGACCCCTGATTGGCTGACATTTATCTAGGGGTCTCCTGATGAATGTGTGCTGGCAGGTGATCCTATCTACAAAGGTTGGAATGTTGAGAATTTCCTTTGAATGGTCTATTCCTGGATGGTGCCCAGACAGTCTCAGTGTGTGGTCCTTATTGGAACCAGGTCTTGCTTTAGGGTAAACTACTGAGACTCAGGCCTCTATTAAGCATATAATGGCTGGGTCCTACACCTCTCCCTTCAGAAGTACCAATGACAGGACACAGTCATGAGTCCTGCTTGCCCGTGGGTTTAAGGAGATAATATTGGAACCTAAGAACCTTTAGCTAACAAAGTTTTCCAGAACAGTGGCCAGCCTAACAGGCCCTGTAGTTTTGTTCTTTTGAGTACAACAAAATTGTAATTATATTCCTGAATGTCTTCTTTGGTTCTTGGTTGTGCATAAAGAACCAAATGTCTTTTTATTGTAGGATCATTTTAGTTAACAAATCCTTTAATTGACCACTCTGTGCCTATTTTTTTCTGGTATATCAACAGGCACTATAGGTAGTCATTTTGTCCCCGTGACAGGGAATTACTCCTTATCTCAGCCTTTCAGCCTATTCTGGGCAGAGAGCATAGGTTGTTGTGTTCCTTTCTGCAACTTCTTCAAGCTAATATCAGGGTATTGTCATCAGGTCCCAAGTAGATTGAAAGGATAACCAAAGGTAAGGATGGAACTCAGGCAATGGGGCACTCATCAGAATCATCAGGTTCACAGACTCTGTTGAAGAGCCAGGGATTATTCACATCAGCTGGACTGGTCCACATCAGCTTTCAGAAAGTCCAGAGCTCACAGTCATTCAGAGCAGACTGTAGTCAGCAACCGAAGCTTGGATATGTCTGCCAGCCAAGTGAAAACCTATTGAGATAAGTTTAAACTAAGAACAGAAGTTAAAATTTATGTACTTAAAGAAAAATAATACATTTGAAACTTTTAGGACCATATTGATCCATATTGCAGAAAAAATACAGATAATGGGTACCTTTATACAGCATGCATAGACTCATATCTTTGAGTCCTACCAAAAACTACAGATTTTCATTAGAAGCATATACATATATACATATATTTTTCTGCTGTCCAGAGAGCCATGTATGGATTGGACAGAGATGCCTTTGGCCTGATGAGAAACACTTTTAAGGTTTTATTTTTATGGCAACCAGAATAAATCTAAAATCTCAAGTGTGATCCAAACAGTAAGTAGTCATTGCTCTATCAGTCTATCAGAACTATACCTATAAAAGCCAAATTCTACATGGTCAGTGAGGGTTCCTAGATAGGGGATCCATGAGGCTAAAGAAAAGTCAGAAGAAACAGAAGAGAGAATAGAATCAGGAGGTCTACCTGGTCATGCCAAGGCAGCCAAACAGCCCAGAGTTTATTTCATAATTTGCTTATATACAAAGACGGAACAAAGCACAGCATAAATGGTCAGTCGGTATTTAACAACAAAACTATTCCTGTCCTTGAGTGAGCAGCCTCCTCCCCAACACATGCTTGCTGCTCAGAAAAGACAGACCTTACTTTATCTAGGCAAAAGGGGTACCATAGATTCTCAAATCTACTGCTGTTTGTACACAGTTTGGACCAGGTCCTGGCAGCAGGTGTTGTACTGGGACATCTTTCCCAGTGGTAAACATCATCATAATCTAGGTAGTGACATTATGGTTTCCCATAATCTTCTTTGGAGACCTTTGATCACTGCTAGGATCTCAGAGTGTCTGTCTACTATAAGCTTTTTAATCTTTATTTTAAATGCCATATTCTGAAGATCCTGGAAATATGAGGGCTGCCTAGGTATATCTGATTAGACAAACTTTGATTCTAGTTACTTGTTTTAAGTTTAACTTTGAAAACATATACAGGGAACTTAAGGCTTATTCCTGTAATTAATTATATCAATTATATCAATTATATCAATACTTAAAGGATGACTGACAAACTTATATTTCCTAACAGTCTATAATAAGTTGTCAGCTTTCATAAGACTAGAACTTTACATTCTGTAATGATTTTCAATTGAAACTAATAAAGAAAATAAGTTAGTCATTCTGAGAGTAAAAACAGAACAAGTTTATATCCAGCTGTTAATGCGGTCTCCTGGGAAGGCAGGAAAAATTCCCAGAATGAAATGAGAACAGAACAGGAGGGAGTTTAATGGTTAACATTGCCCTAGAACAAACTGAAACTTGGACCTCCCTTCCTGCTAATCTAAAGAAGCCATCTTGGTAGGTGTATACCAAGTTGCCCTGGGCAAACTGCCTTGGGCCTTACATTTTCCCCCTTCAAAAGTACTGATGACAGGATTCAATCAGGGACTCAAGGGGTGAAACTGGGACCTCAATACCATCAGTTAAATAGTATTGACCCATTCTTGAACAAAAGCCATCAGTTTGTTTATGAGGCAGTTGGTATAGGAGGCCCTTCTGGCTATGTGTTGCTTTCATTGGTTAATGAATAAAAAAAACTGCCCTGGCCTGTTGCTGGGGCAAAACATAGGTAGGCGGGGAAGATGGAACTGAATTCTGGGAAGAAGAAAGCAAAGAGAGAAGGAGATGTCATGGATCTGCCAGAGATAGACACTTAGAATTTTACCTGGTAAGTCACTGCCATGTGGCAATATACAGATTAATAGAAATGGGTTAAATAATAAGAGGCTAGAGCTAATGGGCCAAACAGTGATTTAAATAATACAATTTCTGTATGGTTATTTTAGGGCTAAGCTAGCCAAGGCAGGTGGAATGAACAAGCAGGCCCTTTTTCCAACAATTGGCGCTCAGGCAGTCAACTAAAAACATGTAAAACATTTCATTGTATGGGTTAATAAGCTAAACCAGCATGCATATTATAAAGGTATCTTGACTTCAAAATTTGGGGCATGTTGCTTGGGAATAAAAGTTCTTCTTTTGTTTTCACAGAAGATGAGAACCTGTGGATTGCTTCTAGGCAAATATGATTTCAAGACCAAAGCCTCTTGAAAGGTCCTCGTAAACACTCTCAAAAAATTACTTCACCTAACTGATGACCGAGATGAACTTAGCACACATGATATGCCATAAAATATCTGATTAACAGTGCCTCCAAACAGCAGGAAGCAGTATGGATAAACTATACCCATATTCTCAAATATTGCTTATAAATGTTCGTTTACATTTAAAGGGGGATATAATATAGATATGAATAATTTCCATTGGTATATGTCTCGGTTTATTGATACAAATTTAAGGTCAATTCTGTTATATGTATATGTCTTTATATGTTTCCTCTTGATTAAGGTATTGTGATTGTGTAGCTCATTTAAAAATGTAACGTATAATTAAGAAATACAGGTTAATAGAGAGTCATCTTTAATAGTCAAGCTTGTAGTCATGGTAGTTAGATTTTCTAATTGTATAGAGACATATTTCAGTTAGATAGGTATTCTTCAAATTTTTAGAGACCTTGGGAATATGGAATTTAAAATGTTTTAATAACTTAGGACTTTTCATGACAATGAGACACATCTGTTCCTGGCAGCACCAATCTACTTCAATAGGAAGATGGGCATCAAAGAGGCTCCATATGGAATTGGTTAGCCATTTGGGCAAGAAGCTGCTCTTGCCTAGGACCCACAGAACAATGACTGCTGAACTTGCCTAAAGGTGAGATGATCCTTCGGGGATCCTGCTTCATGAAAAAGTCTGCCAGATATTCTGCAGGACACAGAAGAAAGTGACTGAAAACTTCCAATATAGATTGAACTGTCTTTGAAATTTCCTGCTTCATGGAAAAGTCTGCTGGATAATATGCGCCAGTAGGCTGAAGACAGATGTCCCAACAGTACAGAGGAACTTTGGGTGACTTCCAGGCAGTGAGATGTTTATGTCAATTCTAAAGTTTTGGAAGTTGTTTATAATGCACTTCCTGTTTACTTAAGTAAAACTCCTTCAGGAGTCTTTGATGGAGTTGAAGAATTTATAGTTATAGTTATAGTTTTTCTTAGTTATGATAAAAGATAAAGTAGACACAAATATTGTAACTGTAGTTCTTGCTTGATACCTCTTTTGTTATATGTAGTTTTGTTATGTTAAAGTTAAATCCTTCTTTTTGTTTATACAGAAAAAAAAGGAAATGGTGTAGGAGGTCCTTCTGGGTATGTGTTGCTTTCATTGGTTAATGAATAAAGAAACTGTCCTTGCCTGTTGCAAGGGCAGAACTTAGGTAGGTGGGGAAGATGGAACTGAATTCTTGGAGGAAGAAAGCAGAGAGAGAGAGAGGCCATGGATCCACTGGAGACAGACGCTTAGAATTTTACCTGGTAAGCCACTGCCATGTGGCAATATACAGATTAATAAAAATGGGTTAAATCAAGATGTGAGAGTTAGCAAAAAAGAGGCTAGAGCTAATGAGACAAGCAGTGATTTAATTAATACAATTTTTGTGTGGTTATTCTGGGGCTAAGCTAGCTGGGTAGCCAGGGAAAACAAGCAGGCCCTCCTACAAACAGGCAGGGATCAAGAGTAAGTGGTAAGAGCAAGATCATTAGGGGGCCTATTGGCTAAAGGTAAAGTAGTTAACCTAAGAGACCAGTTGAACAAGTTTTCATACCATCCAACTTCCCATGAGTATTCTGTTTCCTATTATTAATCTGTTTTTGTAACAAGGCCATTGAATTTCTTATTACCCCAGAGTTATTGACATAGAGACAACATTCTTCACCCAGGGAAGCATATAAGACTCCTTGTTGCATAAAGAGGAGGTCCAAACCTCTTTGATTCTGTAAGGTAACCTCAGCCAGGGAATCTAAAGAGGTCTCTAACTTGAGTAAAGACTGTTCTGTTTTTGAGATCTGAATTGGTGGCTGACTGTTGGGCCTGGTATTTTTTGTATGATTAAGTCTAACATGCCCACCATCTTTGCTCCAGCTATACCCAGTTCAATCAGAGAAGAGAGCAAGCTAACTATTGTCCCTATTGCACATTTGCCTTGGTAGGAACATGGGATAAGGTCAGTTCCATTTGGGCCTCTGTATAGTATTTTATGTTGGGGAACAATTGGACCATCACACTAAATCCTTGTCCTGTGTTAAGGACTGCCCCATGGATGCAGAGAGTTAGCCTTGAATTGCAAGCCCACCATCCAGCAAATGCCAAATAAAGGGTGTTATTTTGTATGTTGATGGGCTGACTACATAGACCCACTGAAGTTTGTCTTACAGGGGGCACTACACAGCTCTTCATACCTGTCACCTGCTGTAGTGAAATTTTTCCTTGTTTTCCCCATGGGTAGGATTTTGGAGAGACTGAGGTGTAATCACTAGCTATTGCAATGCCAACGTCAAAAGGTGGTTGTGCATTCAGACAAAGTCAGCATTCTTTAGTCAAAGTAGGTCTCAACACATTTATCACCTAGAAGGTTTTAGAAACCAAGTCCCATAAAGGATGTCGACTATATGATCTGCTGGCCTGGCATGGATATGATGAATCCAGGTGGTGATTTCATCTACCTCCAGGGCTGTTGGAGTTGTCAGGATCACAGTATATGGTCCTTTTCAGTGCGGCTGAAGGGTCTCCCTCTGGCATCTCTTTATGAAGACCCAATCACCTGGCTGAATCTTATGTTGCATGGGTGGTGGTGCTATCTCATAAACAGTTCTCAGGCAAGGCCATATGTCCTTATGCACAGGAGCCACAACCTTGAGGGAAAAAGCCACGCTAACACTTTAAAATTCAACAAAAAGCTCCAATTTTAAGTTGGACAAAATAGGAGGGGGTTCGTAAACATGATTTCATATTGGGTTAATCCCAAGGTATAGGGTGAATTTTAAACTCTATAAGGGAGAAAAGGAGAAGAGTCACCCAGTCACTACAAGTTTCCAATGTTAATTTGGTAAGGGTCCCTTTTAGGACCCTGTTCATGTACTTGACCTGACCTGAATTCTGGGGCCTATGAACACAATGTAATTTCCAATTCACTCTCAGTGCCCTTAACAGGAGCTGCATTACCTGAGAGATAAAAGTTGGTCTATTGTCTGAACTTAAGAGGATAGGAATACCATACCTCAAAATTGTGTCTTCAAGTCATGTTTTGGTGAACATCTGTGCAGATTCATGTTCGGTTGGAAAACTCTCAAACCATTCAAAGAATGAATCTATAAATATGTTGCCATCACATGAAAAACTGCTCCCATCTGTGTACCAGGTGAGCTCGGCATCTGGCAAGGGCTGGTCTCGTAGGTCTTTTCTCAGTCTATGAACGTGACTCGGGATTCCTTGCAAGCTTCAGTGTCAGCTGCTATCAGAAGGTCATCACTATACTTGACCTTTGGCTAGGCATCTCAGTTGACACTTCTATTCATGTGTATCTCCTGCATTGGCTGCTAGGAGGATTCTTTCCATGTTTTGAGTCTGCTTCTCATTCTCTTCAGCAATAACCCTCCTCTGTTTGTCCTCTTTGGATTCTGGGTTGTTGTACATTCTGAACTACTGCTAACAGCTCTCAGATGCTCTTATCTGTCTTATAGATGCCCCTCTATCTTCTGTAACTTGCGCCTAATGTCAGGCACAGCCTGATTAATAAAGACAGTAACCATGGCTGACATATTCTCCTCAGTCTTAGGATCTAGAGGAGAGTATGCCCTAAAAGCCTTCATAATCCATTCTAAGAAGACTGATGGAGATTTTGTCTTTTCTTGTAGTATATTACTGACTTTGGCCAAATTGGCGGACCATCTGCTGTCCACGCAAAGACCTCTCAGAATCTGGCAGTAGACCCAGAGCTTCTTCTTACCTTCTTCTTCTTTTTTTTTTAAAGATTTATTTATTTATTTATTTATTTATTTATTTATTTATTTATTATGTATACAGTGTTCTATCTGTCTGTTTGCTTGCTGGCCAGAAGAGGGCACCAGATCTCATTACAGATGACTGTGAGCCACCATGTGGTTGCTGGGAATTGAACTCAGGACCTCTGGAAGAGCAGTCAGTGCTCTTAACCTCTGAGCCATCTCTCTAGTCCCTCTTCTTTCCTTCTGCGAAGGTGAAATTCCAGTTAGGAAAGGTCGGGGGAAGGCTTTGTCTGTTAGGGCAAGGTTGACAGTTGGGTTTCCAACAAGTCCTGGGACCAACTTTCGGATCTCTGTCAGAATTCTCTCTTTCTTCCTTGGTAAACAGCATGGTAAACAATTGATTGTAATCTTCCAAGGTTGGTTGATGGGTGAATATAACAAAATCTTAAAGGTTAATAAGGGCCCTTGGATTGTCTGAGAAACTGGGGTTTTGGTTTTTCCAGTTATAGAGATCACTAGAGGTGAAAGGCCAATGCTTCATATGTTCATTGCCTTCCTTGTCCTGTGGACTGACCCCCCCACCCATGGGAAGAGCAGCAGAGGTGGCCTCCTGGAACAATTATTGTGCCCATCCTCTGGTGAAGGATGAGTTTTACAAATTTTCTGAGGCTCCCTGGGCCCTCTCCCTGGTCACCTTATCAGTTCGGGGAGGTGGTCGGTAAGGAGGGAGGTGAGAAAAGGAGTTCATCCTCTGTCCCCTCTTGAAGCACAGGGGCAGATGAGGGCTTAAGATCCTCTCACCTTTTTCCTCCTATAAGGCAAAGATAGTCTTGTTTCTCAGCCCTCTGGAAATTAACGAAGCGGGAGGTTGTGCTACAAGGTCCTCCCAAGTGATTAGGTAAGAAATTTGGTCTGGGTGTCCAAGTTCACCAAAAATCAGGTCTCTTGTCAAATGTTCCCTCTATCAGTCAAGCGGTTCCAAAAGCTGGCCATTAGGTCTTACAAAAGATGGTAAGTTTACCCTTTTTAGTTTCCAAGTTTTCTTTCTTTGCTCTATTTCTAAAGTCCTGAAAATGGTCCAGAATCAAAGTTATGGTAGCAGGGGTACTCCCAGTCTGTCCAAAACCTTCAGCATCAGTCTAAGTCAGGACAAAAGCACAGCAACACACAGATACACAGGACAATGAACAGATAAATAGTCCTTCTGGCTCCCTGGAGGCAGAATTAAAACTGAAACGCCTAAAGCACAACCTGTACATCTATCTACTGAACTGAGATGCTGTGAGCATTTCACACATCTATCTACGAAAACCAGAGAGATCCATTCATACAGCAAGGCCCTGTTGACATCTCCTCAGATACTCCGCTGTGACCTTTTCATACATTCGCATACACCGTCTACACACTCTTATAGTTTCTGGGACCACTTACAGAAAGATACAAGACACAAAAAGACATGAGACATGAAACAAAACACAGAAATGTTCCTGAAGGCTATAAGGGTGGTAGTCCTAGTAGGCTTGGGGAATCCTGAATGAGCCCCCAAATGTTATTCTCAGATCCGCAGAATCCTTGTAAAACCAATAAAGAGACCGAGTCCCATATGTAAAAGTAAAAAGCCTTTATTCTACACGAGATTGAAAATTCAGGCTCTCCATGTGTTCAACTTATTGGAGTGATCAGAAAGCCCCAAGTTCAGTTAGAGTTGGGTTTTTATAGTAGTAAATGTGGGAATGAGGGATTTCTAAGTTTCAGGACTCCTGATTGGCTGACGTTTATTCAGGGGTCTCCTGATGAATGTGTGCTGGCAGGTGATCCTTTCTACAAGGGTTGGAACGTTAGGAATTTCCTTGGGATGGTCTATTCCTGGGTGGTACCTGGGCAGTCTCAGTGTGTGGTCTTTATTGGAATCAGGTATTACCTCAGGGTGAACTACTGAGACTCAGGCCTCTATTAAACTTATCATAGTGTTACAATGGTGTGAGTTGGAACCATGTTGGGTCAGAGCAGTCCAAGAGACTTCAAAATATACTGCCTATTGTTGTTGTCCTTGGTTGGCCCAGCAGAGTTACAAGGTAAGTAAGTTGCTAAAGACATGATGTACTTCAAAAACAGGGCCCAGAGTCCCTGAACTAAACTGACCTGAATACCTCTTCTCAAGGGCTAGCTTTCATGGTACCAGAAAGCAACATACAAATTTCCAAAAGAAGAGGGAAGCCAACCCATAGTCCTGCCCAGCTCTGAAGACTGTGAAACACAGTGATCAGAATATTACAATAAACCTAATGGTACAGAAGTGGCATGCATACCCTGCTGGTAACCTATGGCTTTTTAGTTGAACTTATAGCATACTCAACAAATGGGAAACCATAGATGGCCACTACTCAGTGATAGTGAAGTCATGGTCTTTGGAAGAGAACTTAAAACCACTAATTTAGGGAAACAGCATAATCTCTACCAACAGTTCTAACATGTGCCTTTATATCCAAAGATAAGCCCAGACTTCACCTTATCAAGGAACTTCTCACTGCAACAGACAGATCATTGCAGAAAACCACAACCAATCAAAATATAGTTGGGAGCCTTCGTCCAGTAACCGGTGGAAACAGATGCAGAGATCCACAACTAAGCACTGGACTGAATTCCTAGATTCCAATCATAGGGAGGGAGGAGTGATATTATGAGCAAAGGGGCCAAAACTGTGATGGGGACACCACAGAAACAGCAGACTGGAGCAAGTGGGAGCTCACTGACACTGTTTTGACAGCTGGGGAACCTGCATCAACCTGAACTAGGCCCTCTGAATGTGGGTGACAGTTGTGTGGCATGGACAGTTTGTGGGGCCCATAGCAGTGTAATCAATATTTATCCCTAGTGCTTTTTGGAGCCCATTCCCTATTGGTGGATATTTTGCTCATCCTAGATACATGGTAGAGGACCTTGGTCCTGCCTCAAGTGATGGAACAAACTTTTTTACTCTGTTTGGGAGGTCTTACCTAAGGAGTGGATGGGGATGGAGAGGGGAGAAGGTGGAGAAGACAAGAGGATGGGTTGGGAGAAGAAACTGGGATTGATATGCAAAATAAGATTGTTTTAAAAATACTAAAAAATAATAACAAAAATAGAGTTATGCATACAGCCACAAAACACCTTGCACATCTAAGGCTCTGGAAACATTGTGGAAATGGGAGCAGCAAGATGATAAGATTCAGAGTCACAGAGAAGTTGACACAAAACTGTGTTTTCCTAGTGACATCAGAAGCTATGCCTATAAGGTCAGACCAATGTGACTGCCCAACAATAAGATGAAAAAGGACCTCACCATTAGCCTTGACAAAGTGAATGAGGAGAGCCCAGGAGGCCATAACCCCACACAAAGAACTACATGTTACTAAGGAATACTGAGAGCAGCAGAAATAGTATTAACAGAAGAACATGCTAGTTGTTTAACCAATATCAAATGGTCATTTCGGAAAACACAATATGATTAACAGTATCTAAACTGAGCATATTCTATTTAGGAATATATATTTATATATGCACATGCATATAACAACAAATAATTTTAAAAAGGTCATGAATTTGAATCAGAGCAAGGAATGGATTATGGAAAAGCTTAGAGGGAAACAGAAAAAGGGGAAAATGTAATTCAAGACTATCGCAAACATACAGGGAAAGAAGTCCCCAGTTTTCCAAAAATTGACTCCCATAAGTTAATTTTTGAGATGCTTTACATTTTATCAATGCATCAAATTTCAATTATTCATATGATACTTTCATTTATACTTTTCTGAATAATTTTGAACAAAATCAAGCATATTAACTAATAACACATCTGCTTTTTCATACCATTATTCCTGGTACTTTCTTTTTTTTTGAATTGTCATTTGCCTTATTTTATTAGTGTCATATGAAATTATGGCATGTTATTGACTTCTTTTTGGGGGTTATTTAAATTATTTATTTATTTATTTATTTATTAAAAATTTCCACCTTTTCCCAGCCTCCTTTTTCCCTCCTCCTCCCCATCTCCCCCTGCCTCTCTAGTCCTAAGAGCAGTCAGGGTTCCCTGCCCCATGGGAAGTCCAAGTTCCTCCTGCCTCCATCCAGGTCTATAAAGGTGAGCATCCAAACAAACCAGGCTCCCATA
This sequence comes from Myodes glareolus, assembly GCF_982192425.1. Classification (NCBI taxonomy): domain Eukaryota; kingdom Metazoa; phylum Chordata; class Mammalia; order Rodentia; family Cricetidae; genus Myodes; species Myodes glareolus. The sequence continues at coordinate 24,469,818 of NC_142039.1, read as the reverse complement.
AAGTCAGACCATGCTGTAGAATCAAAACCCAGTGCCATTGTACTTGGTTTCTCAGTCAGTTCTGTTACAGATTAAATGGATACTCCTTTCTTGGAATCCAGTTCTAGAAAAACTGGAATCTGCTTGCATTGGTAATAATTTCCAACCATAGTTAATTATTTATCATTCACTGAATACATTCTGTACTGATTGTTTTTCTGTCATGTATTTGAACATTTCAGAGTTTTTGTTTGTTTGTTTGTTAGCAAGAAAAAAAAGAAGAGAATACTGAAAATGTTTCCTCTGGGACACAGTTTAAAAGATTATTTGTCTGTTTTATTTTTTGACCCCAAAGAGTCACCATGTAAGTAATTCTTATTCTTTATTAGTTTCTGCATATGTTATAAAAAGTATTTTACTTTTTAATGGAATATACAAATAATAACCAGCTTCACTAAATGCAAAAAAAATATGCCAAAAAACAAAGAATTCTGGTACTGGCAGGATGGTTTCTGGTTAAGAGAGCTTTCTTTTTATCAGAGGACTAGAGTTCAGGTCAGTTTTCAATATAAGGTAGTTCACAAACACCTAATATTACAGTTCCAAGGGATATGATGCCTCCTTCTCCCTGCCATATGCACTGGCACACACACACACACACACAGAGAGAGAGAGAGAGAGAGAGAGAGAGAGAGAGAGAGAGAGAGAGAGAGAGAGAGAGAGAGAGAGAGAGAGAGAGAGAGGAGAGAGAGAGAGAGAGAGAGAGAGAGAGATGCTACGAGCTATCTGGTTTCTAATGACTGGTAATTATTCAGTTTTATGAAGACTATAGCAAAATGGAGACCATAAACTTAAAACTAATAGTCTCAGTGTCAGTGGTTCTAGTTTATGAAAGAATCTATGTTGGTAGCCATGACAGAGGAGTTGTAGTCAGCAATGAAGCTTATGCACTTCATTTTAACAAACAAGAGCTAGACCCTGATCATCTCCAAATACCCCTTGCTTCTGCTGTGCTTCCTTTTGTTTGTTACTGCTGTGTTCCTACCATATTCTGTGTGGTGTGATTACTATGTTAAAGGTTCAAACTATACCTAGCACAATGCTATTAGTTCTTAGAAAAAAAATTCATGCCTTACTGCCCAATTTACTTACAGATCATAGTTAAGACGATTTTATAAGAGAAATAATGATCTATGAATTAATTGTACTTTCTGGATTAGCCTAAAAGATTCAGTTAGTTAAGACAGTTAGTGAAGATGATTTTGGATAATGATTTTGGTTATTTTGCCAATTACTCTAATAAAAGACACAAAAAATGCAAAAACAGGCTAAAAGTTACCTTCTCCTTTGTTAGATGTGAAATTTACAAAAAATGAAGGATAAAAATAAGGAGGTTCCATGCTTTATAGACCCATGAATTCTGCCTGTGGAGCAACAGGCAGATGATTGCAGAAAACAATTATGTCCTACACCATATTTAGGCCTGAGTTCTTTTGTCATGTAGTTTAGAGAATTAATCATAGATCCCAGCATATACCTTGAAGAAGCAAAATAGTGAAAAAACATCAAATGACCCTATTGTGTGTAAAGAAAAATAAATGGTTAGTTAGACCAATTAAATGAAGTTTTTTAGGTATCTGCTACACTGAAGCCACAAACAGCTGCCTGCCAGTACAAAACGAACTGGTTGAATATACTTGGCTTACTTAAAACTTTGTTAGTTAATTAAAAAAGAATCATTGCCTTGGGATGATGATGTAATGGTGGGAAAATTAATATGAAGAAAATTGTTTAACTACTTGTGGGCTTCTAAGAAGAACACGTAATTTATGATCTTAATATGATTTATTCTTACATAAAGATTTTGTTTTTGGAAAATAAGTAACTTGTGGTTGTGAGGTAATCTTTTCTTATGTAGAAAGTTTTATATTAGGAGGCATATGTGGGTAAACAAATATAGCAGATAAAATAAGAACAAAAGATGTAGAAGGAAAAGTATCAGGAAACAAAAAGAAAGAAATCATTAGGGGAAAATAGAAAGAAAACATTAGAAGGCATAGGCGAACAACTGTGTAGAAAAAGTCAAACAAAAGCAACAGGGTAAAAGAACAGAGCAGAGAGAAAACAGAAGGATAACAACCAGCAAAAGGAAATAGAAAATGAAGAATGAAGCTTTGGCCCTCAATTAAGGTTCCTGTGTGTAACTGCACATATGTCCAATTGTTTAACTATCCATATGTCCTCTCCAGCTTTTCTGACCTGGGAAAGCCTGCTGAGGACTGGGTCCCTCAGTGGTGAAACCACAATCAAATAAATAGATAAACTGATTCTGAATGCTATCCATGAGTTGCATTGTGTCAACCTCATTCTTCCTACTGGTCATTGGTTAAACATTGGACAAATGCTACGAATTAGGCACTCCCCTTCCTATAAACAGCGTATGACCGAAAAAAAATAGACCATCTGCACTATCAGAAAAGTGAAGAAAAATGAGTTTCAAACAGTGGTGTGTGGGACTAAATGATGGCCACATCATGCCTCTACTGGGCTATGGCACTGCTCAAAATTCACAGGTAACAAAATAAATAGGGTTAGGGAGGGAAGATCTCGAAAGAAAATCGACCTATGATGTGTTGGAGCCAAACTCTCATTCTTCATCCCTGGTTTTCAGTTTCTGCTAGATGAGGATATTTCATGTTAAGACTGATAATAGCTAGAATGTAGCTTAACAGAGTCTGATTATGCTATTGATGATATACTGTTCTGTGTTTTCCCTATTTTAGTTCATTTGCCAGCTTAGTTCTAAATATGAAAGTCATTAGTCCACATATTGCCTTACAGCTTCCTTGACTTGTTAATAATAAAATTGGGAGTCATTTTTCTGTTTACTTCTACAACTCATGACATCGTTCTTCCTTACTTGCAGTAAAGAAAAACACTAGAAAACAGATGTGTCAAAAGTTACTGGAAATGTGAGGCAGAGAATAATTGGTACAGGAGTGCTTCAGATCTTCAGGGAAGCCCTCAACAACTCTCAGGAAATGGTGAAATTGACATAAGTAGAATTTTCCATGTAATACTGAAAACATTGGGACATTTACATAAGTGTAAAATGTAAAAACTGGGGAGCATTAAACTTATGGAAGCTTCTATGAACTATTTTCTCTTGGGGTGATAAAAATGATACTATGACTTGAAGTATACAAAGTAGAGAATTTAGTAGCCCAGAAGCAAATCAATAGTCTAAAATATTCCTTAGACTGCTCAACAGTGAGATGTTGGACAAATTAACTGAATTTTGTGTCCATTGTCATATCCTTTGAATTATTATGAATATTATGGTAGAACTTAGTTATTTGAAGAAGTCATAGTGCAAGTGGCAGAACAGTATGAAGTGTTCTCCTATTTTGCACCTCAATGAATCCTTCATCAAGTTCAGAAAGTCAGCTTTCTCTCCGGAGATGAATGTGTAAATTACCAGCTCTGCATTGCAATTTTAATGAGAAAAAAACTTCTGAAATCATTAAACTGTATGGGCAGTTTTTGCTTTGCCCCTAAGAAGTAAGCTTGCAAGATATTACCCAAATATAAACAAAAGGCAAAAATTTAAAATTCTACCTTAGAAAGGTCTCTGTAAAAATGAATTTGTGCTCTAAGTGATTATAGAAGCAGTAACAACCCTGACATGGTGAGGGTAATTTCACATTTTAAAACATGAATTCATAGATTATAAATTTCCCACCTATTATTTGTTTGGTGACACAGAGTAAAATTTTGAGCTCCATAATTTAAAATATCACAGCCATATAAGTTCAAATCCTCTTATCAGTCTCACTCTTAGTAACATTGTTTTTGTTTTCTATGTTAGAGCTACTATGAATATTAACTGTGTCTTGACTGACTCCTACTAGCAGTGAATATGTGTGTCTGATTTCCTTTGAACAAGTAGAACATTCTGTGTGCTACAATAGATGTGAAGGTAATCAGTGCTTGGAGAAATTTTAGGGCATGATTTAAAATACTTTTGTAGATAAATTGCTCATGCATTGTCATATTTCAGGATTAGTGGAATAAAAATTTTATGTCTTTCTTCCATGAATTCTCATAGAAACTCCTTGGAAGAATTCTCTTAGAAACCTATACCATATTAGCCCATGCTCCATCCCAGGAACATTTCCACTCTGCTTATTTTATTTTGTAATTGCTGTGTCAACAATGCAAGGGTGTTCAGAGTGTTCAAGATGGCTCAGTGAACAAAAGTTTTGCAATGAAGTCTGATGACCAGAGTACTCTCCCTAGAATCTATGTGGTAAAATGAAACAATACCTGCAAGTTGTCCTCTGATTCCAACAAGTGCTCTTAGTTCACTCTCCCCACATACTTACAGTCACATACACACACAGATGGGAAGATATATATGTATATATATATATATATATATATATATATATATATATGGATAGAGAGAGAGAGAGAGAGAGAGAGAGAGAGAGAGAGAGAGAGAGAGAGAGAGAGAGTCAGATGTGATCATAACCACATGCAGTTTCCTGGCAGGTCTAGGAAATCAATGATCTTATTGTTCTAAGTATTGTCAATTATGAACCAACATTGCCCATGTGTGAAGAGATTCTTAAGGCAACAAATTCTTATTAACAAAAAGAGACCAACACAAACATTTGTATGTGTTTATTGCTCCACATGCGAAAGGAATGAATGTCATCAGTAATGTAACAGGACCCCAAACCTTAGCACAAGTGACCCATGATGGAAGTGTAATTCAATGCATAGACAGCACCACCTGCCAAATTTAAAACAAAGACCTAATCCATCAAATAAACATTAGGAAAGTAAATATACTAACCTTATTTTTTTGGTTTCTGTAGTTCTGCTCTGGATAACTGTTCTTGCTAACGGAAGTCAACTCGGGATATGATTTTTGTGTTTGAAAGCTCACCCTGAAGAAAGCTCAGCACTAGACTAGGATCTTGAATGCCCTGTGTAGTCACTGGCAAGCTAATAAAGGTCTTTTCTTGGCTTAAAAACATGTCTGAGTAGTTTGTCTGGTGAATACCCTATAACTGTTTAAAGTCCACTCATGGACAGTGATTGCTTCTGCTTATGTATTTCACTGCTGCTCACTGGATGATCTGTAAAGCCTTATGCAAAGTGAAGCATGAAATAGTATTTCAGGAACTAATACTTTGTCATTTAATTAATAGGATGGAAGATGATGTTCAACTTCATATCTCTCAGGACATTTAGATCCAAATCATAATGTTGTTTCCCAATCTAGGTTTCTAAGAGTAAGATATTGGAGTCGACTAAAATAGCAATAGATGTTGGGTTCCGCCATATTGATGCTGCTTATGTGTATGAAAATGAAGAGGAGATAGGACAGGCTATTCGAAGTAAGATTGCAGATGGTGTTGTGAAGAGAGAAGACATATTCCTCACTACAAAGGTATTATGTGTACAGTAAGTTAGTTTATGATTTATTGAAATGTGATATAAAGAATCTAAAATAATACCTTACCATCAGATGAAATATGTTTGTTAGTATAACAGTTATTCACATATATATTCTATGTAAGACTTAGTTTTAATCAGAGAGAGCCATAGACAAATTTTTCCCACAAATGTATGGCTTTCAAATTCTTTTCTTTCCTGCCCATGGGCTTAACACAGCATAATTCAGTCTGATCTGTGAACTCAGAAATAACCTTGATCAGTTTTGGGTTTTCCTCATAACTTAGGTGGCATAGAAAATTCTGGACATTTATAATATTTTTTTTATTTCTTACTGAAAATAACAAAATATAAGAGTTGATGGAATGGTAAACACAATCTACCCAATTCCTGAAATTTGTGCTCAGTGATTACCAAATGTCCATAGCACATTTACCATGATTTATATTAATAAAAAATGCTAACATAATTCCAGGGATCTGAGAGGATGGAATACTTATAGAAAGTTAGGATTTTAAGATCCATATATGATAGGGGAGTTCAACCAATCACATTCTGTTTTGGAGGCATGCCGCCTTCAGGCTAAAGCCTGCCTATAAACCTAGCAAGCGTGTTCCACTAGCTCTCTTTTTGCCTGGCTTCTGCATCCGGACTGATCGTTTGGATTCTGGTGTAAGCCGTTGTAAGTCTTACTTCTGTTTATTAAAGCTGTATATTTTGTATCAAGATAGTCTGGGGACTTTTCATTACCAATCGCCCTGCAGCTTCACATACATTATTCAGAGATGCGAGCAGTTACAACTTGGTAAATTTTACCACTTTAGTGCCTTTCCCATATTAATTGGATTAACAAACTGTAACCAATAATATTCTAAAATTTACACAGACAGATCAGATTGAATAGCCCAACTGAAAGAAAGTGTATTCCCTGTGGTCATAATTTCCTAATTATTACAAAATTTCTCAATTCTGATTATTTTTAACCTAAGACAACATCCACTCTTTATCCCTACAGCTATGGTCTACGTTCCATCGACCAGAACTGGTCCAAGTTTGCTTAGAAAAGTCACTGAAAAAATTTCAGCTAGATTATGTTGATCTCTATCTAATTCATTACCCAATTTCAATTAAGGTATGTCGTTTACATTATTTAGCCTAATTAAATGTGTCTATATAATTGATAGACGGTGCTGTGTTCCACTTATTTCATGGATGTTTACTTTCCTATTTCCAGTTGACTTCTAAGACCATTGCAATGGGTAAGATGCATGTATTTGCTGAGATTTCTATAACCAGTGCTTTCATTACAGCCATCAGAAGAGATGTATACAAAAGATGAAAATGGAAAAATATTATTTGAGACAGTAGATCTCTGTGCTACATGGGAGGTGAGTACATGAAGGTGAGAGATCAGAGAAATCCAAAAGAGAGTCAGTCCTTGCTTTCAGTTATGAGAATGGAGTATGTACCCTTAAGTCTAGAAAGCATCATGGGCTCACTGGTATTTTCCTGAAGTATTGAAAAGAATATATAGACTAAATAGAGAGAAACAGAAATGAAGACTGGAGTACAATTGTGAGAGGACTCTGAAATATCACATATGGGAGTATTTTAATAAAGTCTGTCCCCATGCTCTACCATCCAAGTCCTCCTCACCACCACTTTCCTCCCAACTCATATATTCCTCTTTAAACCCAATGAGCACAGGGGTAATGTACTGCAAGATAGGTACTCCATCAGAAGATGAAAACGATGAAAACTAACTTTTCCTTCCTCTAGCACCCGCCAGTTGACAAGAGTTCCTCAGCTAGGGGCAGGAGTCTATGAGCCCCATCTGATCCATGCTGGGACTTTGGTTGTCTTTAAACTTGTGTGGGCTGTTCACTCAGGTGTAGTGGCTGTGTGTTCATGGGTACAAAACCCTGACATATGTGAAAAATGGCTCAGGGTAATCCTCTACTACCTGTGGGTCTTTTTATCTTTCTACCCCCTTACTGCGATGATCCCTGCACTTTAGGGAAAAACCTTTGGTAAGGATTCCTGATTTAGGGCTGAGCAATCCACAGTCTCTTATGCTCTACACTTTCATCAGTTCTAAGCCTTCATAAATTGTCACATACTGCAAAAAAGGAGGTTTCTGGTAAGGTTCGGGAGTCTGTAAAATAAAGATAAATATTTAGAGGGCAGTTTGGCAGTATCCATTTATGAGAATAATAATAGGCTCTCCATGAGGACCTATGTCCCAGACAGTTGCAGATTCTCGGCTCAGTTAATAGTACCAAATAGGAATTGTATCTTGTGGGGTCACCTGTACATCTGATAATAAAGTAGATGATAACTCCATAAGCAGTTGTAGTATTCATGGACCAATGGACATTTCTTACCAGGCTGCTCATTGTTGTAGCTCATAGAGTTTATAGCTAAGTAACATAGACTATTTTCATCCCTTATTAGTGTGCACAGCAACTGCAAGCACTATAAAACCTACTCAGTAGTGATAAAGCTTCCACGTCACTAGCAGATGTCTTTCTTCATGTCCTGTGAGTCAAGAATCTGGTATCTGTATCAATAATATCTTACCATCAATTTATGGACAGTACCAAAGAGCAAAGACAATAGCTTGTATTGTTTTAAGGGTCTATCATCCTCCAAGGACCAAAAATTTGATTTGAAGTGATAACAATAAAAATATCAGCTTTTTATTTGATCGTCTATGATATCTAGAAAAGATATTTTCCCTTCTTAGAGGGTAACTCCATTAAGCTTTTCTCATCTCCATATATATGTATACAGAAGTTTTTATAGTAGTAGGTTTCCATTTGGTTTTTTTTTCATAAGACTTCAGAGTTAGTTATTTCTCCCTTACTTTCTCCTCTTCTTTGCTTTCCTGTCCATACACCACTTAACACTTCTTCCTCCACGACTCCCCACTCTGCTTTCATACCACCTGTATTCTACTACTCTCCCTTGAAACCTACCCCATCATGGCCATTTTCTCATTTACTGACTTCTATAGGCACTCTAATTTAAATACATACCTAAGAATTCAAAACTAAGATTAACATATAAAAGAGAACATGTGATATTTATCTTTCTTGCTTTGGGTTGCCTCACTAAGAATGATTATTTCCATCTCAATCCATTTACCAACGCAATAGAATTTTAATTCTAATTGTTAACTTCAAATTTTTATTTGTATTTGCAGCTTAATAAAACTACATTGTGTATCTAGACCATGTTTACATGTTCTTTCATTCCCTAATGGAGGCTAGGTGTTTCCACTTTCTATTGTGAACAGATAAGTGATGAATATAGATAAGCAAATGTCTTGAAATATATTCCTAGTCATATAGCAGTATCAAATAGTAGCTAAATATGAGCTTTATGAGGAATTTCTGGGAGTACCTACTAGTCAGAGGTTGCTGTCTGTCACAGCCTAGCAGCTCTCTCTGAGCTCAGCGACATGAATGACTCCCTCCCCCTGGAAGAATGAGCACTGCTGTCTTCTTGAACTTGTGTGGGTAATGTTTCTAGGCCCAAATTCCTGGCTTATCTCTAGTATGACCCTGGTTGCAGTTCCATGCAGAAGCGTTCCCCATGCTGCTCTTATGGTAATTAGACATTGTGCTAGGAGCATTAAAAAAACGCATTAGGACCATTCATCCACACATGATAACTAAGAATAGTACTAGGAGCTGAATGATAGGACAAAAGTGCTTCATGCAAATTAGGCAACTCCCTATCTACTGTCCTTGATTTTATATATTCCCTATGAATAAAACTGAGCTAATTCACTGATGTTATCTATTAGAGGTTTATCTTTGTCATACTTCCAAGCTGGACAAGATCCAGTTGTTACTTCTGCTCCCTTTGTCATGTGGCCTAGTAGTCAAAGGATTGTGGGGCAAGAGGACTCACAAAAAGAATGAAAGAATCAATTTCATTCATCTCTGTGCCAATTTTGACTTGTACTAACAGTAAATAAATGTTCCATTTTCCCACGTCTAGTCTCGTATGTTTTCCTTTCCTTTCATGGTTTTTGCAATTTGGCTTAATTAAGATTAAGTCTCAAAATTGGTTTAATTTGCATTTTCCTGATAGATGTAGATGTTGAACATTCTAAAACATATTTCTTAACCATTTTTATTTCTTTGTTTGCAAACTCCATGTGTGAGTCTGCTCCAACAAAGTCAGCCAGGATACCTGGATTGAGGGATGTTAAGGCTAAGGAAATATCAGATGAAAGAAACTGAGACAGAAAGCACAGATAGATTTGGGAGGTCTGTTTGGTCAAGTCAAAACAGCCAAACATCCAAGAGCCTATTTCAAAACTTGTTTTATACAGATGAAAGACAAAAGGCAGAACAACGAGCAGTACAGTCAGCTAACTACTTCTCTGTACTACTGTAGCATGACTCACAAAAACCCAGAGACAGAAATTGGGGTTCAACCTGATGGTCAGAAAAGCAAAAACAGCCAACCACTAGCTCTTACAACTAATTCAGTCCAACATCATGATCCTGCATCCAGGAAACTTAGGAGACTGTGTCTGAGAGCTGTCTCTACCCATCTTATATTCCTCTCTACTGCTGGGATTAAAGGCATGTACCATTACCCGGTCTGTAAGGCTGTTCATTACAGCTGTTTTTCTCTCTGAACTTCAGGCAAGCTTTATTTATTCAAATACAAATGAAATAACACTACATCTCCCCTTTTGTCTAAAATAAAAAGGGGGAAGGCTGTAACTAATATTAGAAAAATTATATGTGATAAGTACAAGGCTATATAAAATATATACAGGCAATAAGTATATTAACAACATGTAGTCCATTTGCATTGGCAAATTTAGAGAAAATACTCTACATCTATTCTATTTTGGTGAGTCCAAAGTCTTACATACAATTTACTTTCTATCACAACTTGCTCTCTCTGTCTGGTAAGCTATAATTATCTAATCTTCAATTCCCTCAGAGACCCAAAAAGGAAATACTATTAACTGAGTAAGCAAGAAGTATTAGCAAGTGACTTCTAAAAATTATGAGAAATGACAGAAATATCTGGGTGCCTGGAGAGTCACCCAAAATTCCTCTGCAACATTGAGGTATCTATCTTTGGCCTATAGGCCTACAGTATCTGATAAACTCTTCTGTGAAGCAGGATATTATATTCCGAAGGGGTGTTCCTCCTTGTCTTGAAAATGTTTGGCAGTCACTTTCTTTTGTGTCCTGCTTGTTCAATTAGGACAAAATACTCTCAGCAGTCAAGGCAAAGACATTTTCTTGCCAAGTGACTTACTTTTGCCACAAAGAATGTAAACTTCATATGAAGTTTCTTCAGTGCCCATTATTTTATCTGAAATAGATTGGTGCTACTAGGAGCAGACATCATCATAGAAAAGAACCTATGTTATTAAAACATCATAAATGCCATACTATGTAGGCCTCTGAAGTATTTGAAGATGACCTGTCTATCTAAAATATATCTTTGTTGACCTTTAAAACATGCCTAATGTGACACAAGTTCAATTATAATATATAATTATTATTAATCCTGTATTTCCTTATCCTAATGACTCGGAAATAATAATTTTCAAGGGCTAGGAATTTGAATTATATTGCTAAATAAATTATATAGGTATAATGCCTTGATCAATAATAGAAATATATAATATATTCTAACAAATTATTCTCAAACTCATATTAATATACAAAATTTATAGCAATATACAAAATATACAAAAGAGCAATCCAATGTAAAGCATTTAAAGCAGTTGCTTTTAAAAATTAGATTAAATAATCTACTCTTTTATTTATTTTCCATTCAAAAATTTACACTTCCTCCCCTCCTCCCATTCCCCTCCCTCCCCCCCCATTCACCCTATTCTTTTCCCTTCCCTCCTTAAGAGAGGACAGGAAACCCTGCCCTTTGGGAAGTCCAAGGCCCTCCCCTCTACATCCAGGCCTAGGAAGGTATGCATCCAAATAGACTAGGGTCCCCAAAAGCCAGTACATGCAGTAGAAACAAGTCCCAGTGCCTTTATCAATGGCTTCTCCAGTCAGCCACCATTGTCAGCCGCATTCAGAGCGTCCGGTTTGGTCACATGCTCATTCAGTACCAGTCCAGCTGAATTTGCTGAGCTCCCATTAGAACAGACACACTGTCTTAGTGGGTGGACCAACCCCTCATGGTTCAGACTTCCTTGCTCATCTTCTCTCTCCTTCTGCTCTTCAACTGGACCTTAGGAGCTCAGCCCGTTGCTCTGATGAGGGTCTCTGTCTCTATCTCCAACCATTGCCAGACGGAGATTCTATGGTGATATTCGAGATAATCATCAGTATAATAGTGGGGCAAGGCCAGTTCAGGCACCCTCTGCTCTGCTGCCCAAGGACCTAGCTGGGAACATCCCCGTGGACACCTGGTATTCCCCTCTAGAACCAAGTCATTTGCCAGCCCTGAAATGGCTCCCTTAATGTAGATATCTTCTTCCCTACTCCTATATCCGCCCTTCCTCCATATTTATTTATTTACATCCTGACCCTATTTTCCCATCATTCTTCTCTACCCAGTTTCTCCCACCAACTCCCCTCTGAACTTCCTCCAATCCACTCCTCCTCTATTTTTATTCAGGAAAGGGCATGCCTCCCATAGACATCAACAAAGCATGGCATATCAAGTTACAGTAAGACTAAGCACCTACCATTATATTAAGGTTGAGCAAAGAAACCCAGTAGAAGAAATAAAGTTCCAAACATCAGCAAGAGTCAGAGACAGCCCCTAATCCCACTGTTAAAAGTCCCACAAGAAGATCAAGCTACATAATTTAACAGATAAGAATGTTTTGGCAAGGACTAGGAGGGGTGGTTGGGGTTATGTTAGACAGGCATGGCAGGGTGGGGGTGGCTTACCCAAAGTTAAAGTACTGTCCAGGCTTCTGGTAGAGTGGAAGGCTTCCATCAAAGATGTGGGCCAGGGTTAGGTGACAAGGTGAGAAGGGAACTTAGGTTTATCCCATAACACATTTTTAAATTGTATTGTTTGTTATCTTTGAGTTTAGTTTTATCAAGTACTTTGTAGTAATTCATATTTAGAGTTTTTTGTTGGTTTGTTATTGCTGCTGTTTTGTTTGCATTTCTAGAAATTTCTAGACAGTTCTCTTAACAGTTCTATTTCTCATTCATATTAACATGAATATCTTTGTTAGAGTTTTTATTGCTGTGATAAAACACAGTAGCCAAAGGTAACTTAAAGATGGAAAGGTTTATTTCAGCTTACACTTCCACATTGCAGTCAATCACTGAGTGAAATCAGGAAAATTCAAACAGGGTAGGAACCTAGTGGCAGGAACTGAAGCAGAGTCATGGATGAGTGCTGCTTACTAGCTGGCTTGCCTTCTTACACCTTCCAGAACTACCTGTCAAGGGATGACGCCACCTATCATTGGCTGAGTACTCCCACATCAATCACTAAGAAAGAAAATGTCCTACACATTTACCTACGTCAAATAATTTTCTCAATTGAGAGCCCTTCTTCCCAAACTATTTTAGTTTGTGTCAGTGTAATACAAAACTTGCCAACACATTTTATGAATGTATACATGACTCTGTACAATTTCTCTTTCTCTAGGCCATGGAGAAATGTAAGGATGCAGGACTGGTCAAGTCCATTGGAGTGTCCAACTTTAACCGCAGGCAGCTGGAGATGATTCTTAATAAGCCAGGGCTCAAGTACAAGCCTGTGTGCAATCAGGTGACAGCTCTCAAGCCTCTTTTTCTGTTCATCATTGTTGTCTTTCTGTCATATAGTGTGTAACCTTTCCTTTGTACTTCACAGTCATCTTAAATTTATAGAATTCAAGTATCTCACAGACACGTCTTGTCTTAGAATACATCACAAATTTTCAATTGTATCTCCTCCTGATGGCAAAGTGATATTAATGCCCAATGAGTACAAAAACCTGTGGATATGAATGTGACCTCAGAGCCATAAGCATAGTACCTGACTGGAGGAGTGTTATAAAGGGATCCAGGCTAGACAGACACGTTACCTGATGATAGTAGTTTTAATGGTAGATAAAATTCACTCACAGAAAAAAAAATTCACTCACAGAACACTAGCTGATCTTGATCCTGAGCACATCTTGGTCATCATCTCTTTTGTGTTTTCTGCAATCAAATCAACATTTTAAACACTGTTGTCTTCTGTTTTAATTATTTCTCAATATCTTTAAATCATGGAAAAAGGGTCCCTGATATGAAACACTTTATAAAAGAAATAGGTCATGTTACTTTCTTTAATTGCAGTATAATATATGTATGTACATTATTTTTATATACATACATTCCTTTTTAAGTTTTGTTTAATTTTCATATTTTTAATATCAATATTGACACTTTTGAGATTGTAAAGATGGAACAAGAGTGATTGTTTTTCTTCTCTTCTATTGATTTTATTGAGCTATACACTTTTCTCTGCTCTCCTCTCTTTCTCTCTTCTCTCTTTCAACCCTCTCCCACAGTCCCCATGCTCCCAATTTACTCAGGAGATCTTGTCTTTTTCCACTTCCCATGTAGATTACTTTCATGTATGTCTCTCTTAGGGTCCTCATTGTTGTAAGTGCTTGTTGTTCTTCTAAAGCCTTGATGTATCTAATATCTTCTCCTCAGAAAGGATACCAATACACACAAACATACATGTATACAATACATATACATATACAAACATACTGACACATTGAATGTTATTTTATGACGTGGAATTTCTTATACTACAATGTATTCTTATATTGTCCATCTATAGGTAGAATGTCATCCTTATCTGAACCAGAGCAAGCTGTTGGATTTCTGCAAGTCAAGAGATATTGTTCTGGTTGCTTATGCGGCCCTAGGTTCTCAACGTCCAAAAATCTGGTAATAAGCCCAACTAATCCTTGTAATTATAAGTACATTTCAATATTTTTCTTTTCTTTCTTCAAATCCTTCTATATATCCCCTACCCTTCTTTTCTTCAATTTTTTCACTAATCACTATTGTGTGCATTTTTATACATATATGTAACTATAACCTGCCTAGTCTATAATGTCGACTCTATGTTTTCAGAACTGAGTGTTTGACCCTGGAAAACTAATTACTGTGCTCTTTCCTGGGGAATGTCACCTCTCCAATTCCCAGTTTTCCTCAATTTTTTTAAAAATTGTTTTTATTGAGCTATATATTTTTCTCCACTTCCTTCCCTTTCTCTCCCCTCCCCTTATACCCTCTCCCATGATCCCCACACTCCCAATTTACTCAGGTGATATTGTCTTTTTCTATTTGCCATGAAGATTAGATACAAGTATGTCTCTCTTAGGGTCCTTTTTGTTGTCTAGGAACTCTGGGACTGTGAATTGTAGGCTGGTTTCTTTGATTTATGTCCTAAAGCTACTTATGAGTGAGTCCATATTATATTTGTCTTTCTGGGTGTGGGTTACCTCATGCAATATGATGTTTTCTAGACCCATCCATTTGCCTACAAATTACAAGATGTCATTATTTGTTTTTCTGCTGTGTAGTACTTCATTGTATAAATGTACCACATTTTCATTATACTTTCTTTGGTCAAGAGGCATTTAGGTTGTTTCTAGGTTCTGGCTATGACAAACAATGCTGCCATGAACATAGTTGAGCACATGTCCTCGTGGTATGATTGAGCATTCTTTGGGTATATACCCAAAAGTGGTATTACTGGGTCTTGAGGTAGGTTTCTGAGAACACACCATACTGATTTCCAAAGTGTCTGTACCATTTGCACTCCCACTATCAACAAAGGAGTGTTCCCTTTACCATACACCTTTTCTAGCAGTTTTGTATGTAAGGTTGAGGCCTCATGGACTTTTCTTCAACTGCTTTGACATATTCATTGGTATTATCTTTATTTAGTTTATATTGGGGGCAGTCATATTCATGAGACTTCATGGATGTAAATTCTGATATTATTAGGAGACAGTTTCACAACAAACATCTTGATCTGGCTCTTACAATATTCTGCCTTCTCTTTTGCAATGTTCCCTATGCTTTAGATTAATAAGTGTTTTACAGATGTATCCATAGAGACTGCCCTCTGCAAATCTTGATTATGGCTGTGGTCTTTTGTAATGGTCTCCAACTGAAGACCACACTATTCTGTGGGTATTAGAACAAATATTTAGAGTGTTGTTAAAGACTATGCAGTTTTAGTTAAGTAGTAGTTATAAGTTATTCCCCAACTTCCATGATGTTATGGGAGGTCCTTCTGTCTATGTGTTGCTTTTACCGGTTAATAAATAAAAAAACTGCCTTGTCATGTTGATAGGGCAGAACTTACGTAGGTGGGGAAAACTGGACTGAATGCTGGGAGAAGGAAGGTGAAGAAAGAGAGAGAGAGACGCCATGGAGCTGCCATCGGATATAGACGTGCTGAAACATTGCTGGTTGGCCACGACCTTGTGGTGATAAACAGATTAATAGAAATGAGTTAAATTAATATCTCAGAGTTAGCCAATAAGAACTTAGGACTAATGGGCCAAGCACTATTTTAATTAATACAGTTTCTGCATGGTTATTTTGCTTCTGGGAAGTCAGGACGAATAAGCAACCATTTCCTCAACACCATGACTTCATTATCACTGAATAATAGGCTAGGTCTCAAGTACCAGGCATGTTTTCACCCTTGAATGGAGGATCTTAAGTCCAATTAGAGAGTTCTGCATTACTACCAAGGAATGTGTGTCACTGCAGCACCATTAGGGTTATTGTGTCACCCTGGTCATTGGCGCAGTTTTTAGGTGTTATATAAGCACAAAAAATTTTATTTCTAAAATCTTCCACTTACAGGACTTCACTCTGAACTGATTCAGTAAGACAGAGAATTTTCATCTTAGAAAGGCTCCTCAGAGTACTGATATTCTTGTCTAGGAAATAATTATAATGATTTCTAGTCTAAAGCAAACCTTAATGTGTTTGTTAATACCGTAAGAAATCAAATACATACCTTCTGAATTTCAGTATTTGTACTTTTCCTTTTAGGGTAGACCAGAATGCCCCATTTCTTTTGAATGATCCAGTTCTTTGTGCCATGGCCAAAAAACACAATAGAAGCCCAGCTCAGATTGCCCTTGGCTACCAGATGCAGCGTGGGGTCATTGCCCTGGCACATAGTTATGAAGAGAACGAGATGAAAGAGAACATACAGGTGATGTAGGGAGCTCTGGGTATCTGGAACTCTGGGTATTCTTCACCCGTTAATTTCTTTGGAAACCTCTAAGTAAATCTCATGCCAAATCATTGTCTGTAGAATTTCCTGTGCATATGAGCTTTCAAGTATTATGATTTTTAAGAATTACTAGCATAATGCAAAAGTGAATGCTTACATCCTGGGTCATTTCTAGGAATACTGATAAATACTAAAATACTTTCAGAAGGCATGAATCTAGGTGAAAGGCAATAATTGCATTGATCTTTATACTTTATAGTAAATTTGAAACTTTCTATACTTTAAATAGAATAGTCCTTATTTTTTAAAATTAGTTTTATTAATTTTTATGGAATACATTTTGGCATACTTCTTCTTCCTCAACCCTCCCAAATAATAGAAAAAGCATCATCTGATAAAAAATACAGAGACTTAGTTTTCATCACTAAGTTAGACTTGTATAAATGGCATTCCCGTTGAGCAAATTTTATTCTATAAATTATTATGGTTATCCTTTATGGTCCCCCAAATTTTCATATTCTTTAGTTCACATGTGCTTATTTATTTTGAAATAATGCCAGTTAATTCTTTGTCATTTTAATTGATTGATGATCTTCAAATATTATTTTTTTATTTTTCATTTTCTTTTTTTCTTTCTTTGGTTTTTAGAGACAAGGTTTCTTTGTGTATCTTTGGCTGTCCTGGAACTCACTCTGTAGGCCAGTCTGTTCTTGAATTCATAAAGATACACCTGCCTCTGGTTCCTTGAGTATTGTGATTGAAGGTTTGTCCCACCACTGCCTGGTTCTTCTTTGTACATTTACATGAGACTTTTTTGTTCTTTTCTTGAAAGTAACTTTGAGGTTTAAAACTGTCACATATTTAGAGAATGAGGCATTTTTCAAGCCAGTTCTTTTGTCCTAACATATCATTAATATTTGGACAACTCCTGACTTAAGTTTTATTTGTAGGTATATTTTTCAAATATAATGATCACCATGAAAATTGGTAGATTAATTTGTATGTTTAAAGCTATTTTTTTAAATTTTCTCGAACCTTTAATGTACATGGCAATATAGTCATTCAGTGATGCCATCTTTGTTTTTTCTCTAGTCACATTTGATTTTCCTCATGTAATACAGTTTCAATATAAATCACCCCAAAGCTAAGCTAACTTTGTAGAAGAGGAGGAAGAAAGTTAATAGTATCTGGGGGTTATTGATGACGTGAAGGAAATAATATTTTCCAGATATGTGCATTTGAACTCAAAGTGATTGTGACAGTATGCCCAAGATATTTGCAAGCTTCAGCTATGCAAAATTCTAGCAAGAAGGGATAAGATGTACATGTAATAACACCTTTAGCTGAGAAGTTATTGGTATATTTGAAAGCTATTGAGAGGAATCACTTTTCTTTAATGATGTCACCACTGAAAACTATTCACAGACTATTGTTATCACAAAACCAAGAGTAAGTGGGCAGCATAAAATGGACTCAATGGGAAAGATGAAAAAAAAATAAAAAGCAATTTCACAGCTGGAAGATAAGGAATGAAAGAGTAGAGAAAATGATAAGGGGAGGATCTGTGGAATGGATATGCAATATTATGTAAATTATGTAAAATTATGTAATATTCTGTAAGTATTAATTAAAATAATGCTCACAAGGAAGGAGTTTTCTTTTCATTTAACTTACAGTCCCGATAACTTGTGCAGCTTTTGATTTCTTTAATTATTATTGCAAATTTATCAGATATTCTAAATATTGTATCTGAACCAATCTAATTAACTTGGGTTTTTAAGATTGGCAATTTTACAGAGTAAATTTGTGAAAACCTTTTCTCCTTGTGTAATAGGTACTTGAATTCCAGTTGCCTCCAGAGGATGTGGAAGTCATAGATGGCCTGCACAGAAATTTCAGATATTTTCCTGCGACTGTGTAAGTAACAAAAATGTTATAAGGTTATATAACAAACATGTTTCATCAATTTGTCTAAATTTATTTAAACTTCTCACTTCATTTGGTGAAAATTTGTTCAGAAATCCACAATGAACCCTTTGGTGAGTTTCAGAGATAAAATGCTTTCCATGAACAAGCTAAGAGAAGCTTTGCTGAGGAATTCAGAAGTAAAGAAAGAATATTTATGCAGAAGTATAGTCAATAAAGAGAGTTTATAACATTTAAAAAGATTCTCCTCTTTTATTCTCTGCTTTAGAAGAAGATCCTAACTGTATGTTACAAATGTGAGCAAATAAGGAAACCAGAAACATTGTTTTAAAATTACCTTGAATTAAAATATAAAATTTTATGTATAAAATTAAAACATATTATTTGCTCCCTTTCTTTCACTCTCTCTAGCCTCTCTCATGCCTCTGCTTTCTTACCACCCCATGCTCCCTCTTACATTCTGTCAATTTTATAGCCTCTTTTTCTTTAGTAGTGCTACACATGTGTGTGCACATATATAAATATAGTCTGATAAGTCTCTTTAGTGTTGCTTATGTTTATATGATTCCAAGACTTACCCCTTTGTAATTAATAGCCAATCAAGGAACTCATCCTCAGAAGATAATAGTTCTCTTTGCAGTCAATAGTTGCCTGTACTTCTTCATCTAATGGTATTGTTGAAAAGGAAATCTATTATCCTTTTGTTATATGAAATATTATTCATAAAAAATAAGTATGATAGTGCTTGAAATGGCATTGGATAATCCACAATTGTCTGGGTTCAAAAACTAGTAGACTTATTACTAATTTTGTAGTATAGAGCAAATGATTGATAAAGTATGGAATTCCTACAAAGAGAGAAACAATTAAATGATTATTAAGTATTATAACTTTATAATTGTGTTTGTATTTATAAAAACAAATTAATAAACATATATGGGAAGTTCCATGGATATGGAAGACATTTTAAAGACATTATATCTCTTATTTAAATGCAATAAATTTTGTGTGATTCAGAATTATAAAAATAACTAGTGCATATTAAGCAGAATTGAAATTAGAAGTTGTAAGTCAGGAACTCTTAGTTTTTGGAATGGTAAATATTGAGACTTGTCTTTGTACCAAACATGAACAATCAGTACCTATTTTCATTAGGCAACTTAAACTGCAGAAGATTCTGGAGTTTTCTGTGCTGTGTTGTTGACAGATGTAGCTAAGAAGTATTTATGTGAAAACTTTTTTTCTGTGTTTCTATTCTAGACCAGGGACTGTAATCTAAATAATTTTTTAATGTTTTTTAAAAATATGTTTATGAAACTGCATTTATGAAAGTATGAAAGGCAGATTCTCTAAACAGAAAATAAATCAATTCAAATTCATTCTAGTTCCAGAACCAGCAAGAAATAATAAAAAATTTTAATAACAGTAATTACACATTTAGTTTGAACAAGATTCATTGAGACCACAGTGGTTTTTTCTTTCATATTTTAGTGCTGCTGGACACCCTAATTTTCCATTTTTGGATGAATATTAGCATGATAGCCTTTGTCATGATTTCTACATCAAACTACTAAATGTGGATAATCATGCTGCTGATGATTACTGAAATGATGCTAACGAGACACACCACTTCTGGATAATCTATACCACGGAGCAACTCACAGGCTATTGAAGCCATATTCACCAACCTGAAAAAAAGACACTAATGCTTTAATCACTTGTTGTAATAAATGCAATGTTCTTTTCCCTAAAGAATTTTGCCTGGTACCATCTTTCTTACTTGTATGTTGTTTAAAAATTGATTGGATGAAGTCGGTGAGCAAGCGGAAAAGACAATAATAGCCTATTAGAAAACTGATGAATGGGAGAGAGTAGAGTCTTCTAACTCAAGGACAGTGACTTTAAATGGTGCAAAGAAGTCAGTGTTTCTAGCCCATAGTTTAACAAGAAAGAAGACTACACACAATAAACCCTTTTTTGGATACAAATGGCATTCCTAAGAAGAGTAACCAACAAGGCCAGGAATCCTATCAATTCACTGAGTCCTAAAAATGAAAAGTGGAATATTTCTGTTTGAAAATACTTGTAACACTTATGATATCATAATGGAGTAGAATCTAATGTGCCCATTTTAAATTAAAGTTACAGAATGAGAAAGGAGCACTGGGCCCCTTCAACTCCTGCTGCAGGGGCTTCATTGTTCCACATATCCTTGCCCACTCACCCCCAAGCCTGCCTTATTGGCTGCAAGGTCCTTGGACCAGGAACAGTGCCTACCCCTGCACTGAGGCTATCCACCCAAAGGGGAACAGTTCCTGCTCCTGCACTGAGGAGAACCACCCAGAGTCAGACACAGCATAGATTGGACCAAGACACCAAGACTCTTCTGGCTGCCTTTGAAGGAAGAGATGGACAGGCGTCAATGAAAGAATTCGTCCAACAACCTGAAAGGCAACATGACAACACCAGATTCTAGGGATCATGCAACAAGAAGACTTGAACACCCTATTCCTGAAGAAGTAGAAGAAATCGACTTTAAACATAACATTATGAAAATAATAGAGGACCTTAAACAGGGTGTGAAAAAGGGTTGTAAAGAAATGGAGAAGACAAATAAAAAGGTAGAAGAAATGAATAAATCTCACAAAGATACCCAAGAAAACCAAGATAAAGCAATCAAACAGGTAATGGAAACTGTTCAAGACATGAAAAATGAAGTGGAGGTAATGAGGAAAACACAAACCAAGGGAAGGCTGGATATGGAAAATCTGGGTAAACAAACAGGGACTACAGAGACAAGTATAACCAACAGAATACAAGAGATAGAAGAAAGAATCTCAGACACCGAAGATACTACAGAGGAAATAAACTCATTGATTAAAGAAAATAACAAGTCCTACAAAATCATAACACAAAACATCCAAGAAATCTGGGACACTGTGAAAAGACAAAATCTGGGACACTGTGAAAAGAATAACAGGGGTAGAAGAAGGAGAAGAATTACAGCTCAAAGGCCCAGATAATGTATTCAACAAAATTATAGAAGAAAACTTTCCCAACTTAAAGAAGGATATTCCTATGAAGGTACAAGAAGCATATAGAACACCAAATAAACTGGATCAAAAAAAATTCCCTCACCATATAATAATCAAAACACAAAACATACAAAATAAAGAACGAATATTAAAAACTGCAAGGGAAAAAGGTCAAGTAACTTATAAAGGGACACCTATCAGAATTACACCTGACTTCTCAATGGAAACCATGAAAGCCAGATGGTCTTGGCTAGATGTACTGCAGACACTAAGAGACCATGGATGCAAGCCCAGACTACTATATCCAGCAAAGCCTGCATTCACCATCGATGGAGAAAACAAGATATCCCAGGACAAAAACAAATTTAAACAATACATAGCGACAAACCCAGCCTTACAGAAAATACTAGAAGGAAAACCACAAACCAAGGAAACCAACAACACCCATAATAACACAAGATTCTAATAACCCTCTAACAGCAATACTCAAAGAATGGAAACACACACACACTACAACCAGAAAAAATAACCGGAGTTAGCAACCACTGGTCATAAATATCACTTAATATCAATGGACTCAATTAACCTATAAAAAGGCACAGGTTAAAAGAATGAATATGAATACGGGACCCAACATTCTGCTCTTTACAAGAAACACACCTCAACCTCAAAGAGAGACACTACCTCAGAGTAAAGGGCTGGAAAAGGCTTTCCAATCAAATGGTCTGAAGAAACAAGCGGGTGTGGCTATACTAATATCTACCAAAACTGACTTCAAACTAAAATCAATCAGAAGAGATGGAGAAAAACAGTTTATTCTCATAAGAGGAACAATTTGTCAGGAGGAAGTCTTAATCCTGAATATCTACGACCCTAATGTAAAAGCACCCACTTATGTAAACGAAACATTACTACAACTCAAAGCATACATCAAACCCCACACTCTAAAAGAAGGAGATTTCAAGACTCCTGTCTCACAAATGGACAGGTCAATCAGACAGAAACTTAACAGAGAAATAGGAGATCTAGCAGATGTAATGAACCAAATGGACTTAGCAGACATCTATAGAACATTCCCCCAAAACAGAAAAGAATATTCCTTCTCAGCATCTCATGGGACTTTCTCAAAAATTGATCACATAATTGGTAACAAAGCAAACATCCGTAGATACAAAGAAATTGTAGTAAACACCTGTGTACTATCAAATCACCATGGAATAAAGTTAGAATTCAGCAACAATTCTACCCCCAGAAAGTCTACAAACTCATGGAAACTAAACAGTCAGCCACTGAACCTCCCCTTGGATAAGAAAGAAATAAAGAAATTAAAGTCTTCCTTGAATTTAACGAAAATAAAGTCAAAACATACTCAAACCTATGGGACACTATGAAAGTAGTGTTAAGAGGAAAGTTCATAGCACTAAGGGCCCACATAAAGAAAATGGAGAAAGCACACATTAGAGACACACCCGAAAGTTCTAGAAAAAAAGAAGCAAACTCACCGAGGAGAAGTAGAAGACTGGAAATAATCAAACTGAGGGCTGACATCAACAAAATTGAAACACAGAAAACAATCCAAGGAATCAATGAAACAAAAAGCTGGTTTTTGGAGAAAATCAACAAGATTGACCCCCAGCCATATTAATCAAATGGAAGAAAGAGAACACACAAATTAATAAGATCAGAAATATAAAGGGGGACATAACCACAGACACAGAGGAAATTCAGAGAATCAATAGATCTTACTACAAAAGCCTGTATACCACAAAATTGGAAAATGTAAAAGAAATGGACATATTTTAGATAAGTGCCACATGCCAAAGTTAAATCAAGACCAGGTGAACAATTTAAATAGACCTGTAAGTCGCAAACAATTAGAAGCTGTTATCAAAAACCTCCCTACAAAAAAGCACAGGACCAGATGGTTTCAATGCAGAATTCTACCAGAACATCCAAGAAGAGCTAATACCTAGACTCCTTAATGTACTTCACAAAATAGAAACAGAAGAGTCATTGTCAAACTCCTTTTATGAAGTTACAGTTACCCTGAAACCAAAACCACACAAAGACTAAACCAAGAAAGAGAATTACAGACCAATCTCACTCATGAACATTGACGCAAAAAATTTCAATAAAATACTGGCAAACCAAATCCAAAAACACATTAGAAAAATATCCATCATGATCAAGTAGGTTTCATCCCAGAGATGCAGGGCTGGTTCAACATATGCAAATCTATCAATGTAATCTATCACATAATTAAACTGAAAGAAAAAACCCATACAATCATTTCATTAGATGCTGAAAAAGAATTTGACACAAATTTTTCATAAAGTTTTGTAGAGATTAGGGATAAAGGGTCATACTTAATATAATAAAAGCTATATACAGGAAGCCGACAGCTAACATCAAATTAAATGGAGAGAAACTCAAAGCTATTACACTAAAATCAGGAACAAGACAAGGCTGTCTACTCTCTCCATACCTCTTCAATATAGTGCTTGAAGTTCTGGCAATAGCAATAAGACAACATAAGGAGATCAAGGGGATTAAAATTGGAAAGGAAGAAGTTAAACTTTCGTTATTTGCAGACGATATGATAGTGTACATAAGCGACCCCCAAAACTCTACCAAATAACTCCTCCAGCTGATAAACACTTTCAGTAATGTGACAGGATACAAAATCAACTCCAAAAAATCAGTTGCCTGATAGGGGAGTTCAGTCAATCACATTCTGTGTTGGGGGCATGCCGCCATCAGGCTAAAGCCTGCATATAAACCTAGCAAGTGCGCTCGCTAGCCTGTTTTTTCGCCTGGCTCCTGCATCCGGACGGATCGTTTGGATTCTGGTGTAAGCTGTTGTAAGTCTTACTTCTGTTTATTAAAGCTGTGTATTTTGTATCAAGATAGTCTGGGGATTTTTCATTACCAATCACCCTGCGGCTTCAGTTGCCCTCCTATACACAAAAGATAAAGAAGCAGAAAGCCACAAATAACATAAAATATCTTGGGGTAACTCTAATCAAGGAAGTGAAAGATTTATTTGACAAGAACTTTAAGTCTTTGAAGAAAGAAATTGAAAAGGATATCAGAAAATGAAAGGATCTCCCTTGCTCTTGGATTGGGAGGATCAACATAGTAAAAATGGCAATTCTACCAAAAGCAATCTATAGATTCAATGAAATCCCCATCAAAATCCCAACAAAATTCTTCACAAACCTTGAGAGAACACTAATCAAGTTTATATGGAAAAACAAAAAAACCAGGATAGCCAAAACAATCCTATACAATAAAAGTACTTCCAGAGGCATTACCATCCCTAAGTTCAAATTCTATTACAGAGCTACAGAAATGAAAACATCTTGGTATTGGCATAAAAACAGAGATGTTGACCAATGGAACCGAATCAAAGACCCAGATATTAATCCACAAACCTATGAACACCTGATTTTCGACAAAGGAGCTAAAATTATACAATGGAAGAAAGAAAGCTTCTTTAATAAATGGTGTTGGCATAACTGGATTTCAACATGTAGATGAATGAAAATCTATCTATATCTATCACCGTTCACAAAGCTCAAGTCCAAATGGATTAAAGACCTCAATATTAATCTGACCATGCTGAACCTGATAGAAGAAAAAGTGGGAAGTAGTCTGCAATACACGGGTACAAGAGACCACTTCCTACGTAGAACCCAAGTAGCACAGGCAATAGGAGCAACAATAAATAAATGGGATCTCCTGAAACTGAGAAGCTTCTGTAATGCAAAGGATACTGTCATTAAGATAAAAAGGCAACCTACTGAATGGGAGAAGATCTTCACCAACCCTGCATCAGACAAAGGTCTGATCTCTAAAATATATAAAGAACTCAAGAAACTGCACATTAAAACTCTAATTAACCCAATTAAACAATGGGGTACAGAACTGAACAGAGAATTCTTAATAGAAGGTCAAATGGCCAAAAGACACTTAAGGTCATGCTCAACCTCCTTAACGATCAGGGAAATGCAAATCAAAATAACTCTGAGATACCATCTTACACCTGTCAGAAAGGCTAAAATCAAAAACACCAATGATAGCCTATGCTGGAGAGGATGTGGAGTAAGGGAAACACTCATCCATTGTTGGTGGGAATGCAAGCTTGTGCAACCACTTTGGAAATCAGTGTGGCTGCTTCTCAGCAAACTGGGAGACAACCTCCCTCAGGACCCAACAATTCCACTCTTGGGAATATATCCAAGAGATGCCCAATCATACTACAAAAGCATTGTTCAACTATGTTCATAGCAGCACTATTTGTAATAGCCAGAACCTAGAAACAACCTAGGTGCCCCTCAATGGAAAAATGGATAAAGAAGGTGTGCACATATATACTTTAGAGTTCTACTCAGGTAAAAAAAAAACAGTGATATCTTGAACTTTGCATGCAAATGGATGGAAATAGAAAACACTTTACTGAGTGAGATAACCCAGACTCAAAAAGAGGAATATGGTATGTACTCACTCATAAGCGGATTCTAGCCATAAACAAAGGACATTGAGCCTATAGTTTGTGATCCTAGAAAAGCTAAATAAGAAGGTGAACCCAAAGAAAACATATATTTATCCTCCAGGATATTGGAAGTTGACAAGATCTTTGGGCAAAAGTTGGGAGCAGGGAGTAAGCATGGATTGGAGGGAAGGGGAGATGGAGAGAGAGAAGGGTGAAGGGGAGGATTGGGAGAGCTCAGGGGAATGGGATAATTGAGATGAAGGAAGGGTGGATATGGGAGCAGGGAAGAAGTTATTCTAACCAAGGGAGCCATTTTAGGTTTGTCTAGAGTCTTGGCTCTAAAGGGGTTCCCAGGTGTCCAAGGGGATTTCTCCAACTAGTTCCATGGGCAACAGAGAAGAGGGTGCCTGAACTGGCCTTATCCTATAGTCACACTGATAAATATCTTGCATATCACCATAGAACCTTCATCCAGCGATGGATGAAGATAGAAACAGAGATCCGCATTGGAGCACTGGACTGAGCTCCCAAGGTCCAAATGAGGAGGGAGAACATGATCAAGGAAGTCAGGACTGCAAGGGGTGTGTTCACCCACTGAGACAATGGACTGATCTAATGGGATTAGCTGGACTGGGACTGATGGAACATGTGATCAAACTGGACTCTCTGAATGTGGCTGACATTGAGGGCTGACTGAGAAGCCAAGGACAATGGCACTGAGTTTTGATTCTACTGTAGGGACTGGCCTTGTGGGAGCCTAGTCTGTTTGGATGATCACCTTCCTAGACCTGTATCAAGGGTGGAGGACCTTGGACTTCCCATGGGGCAGGGAACCCTGACTGTTCTTAGGACTAGAGAGGGAGAGAGAGAGGGAGTGGGGAAAGTGGGAGGATATTGGTAGAAGGGGAGGAGGTTGAAATTGTTAATAAATAAATAAAGTTACAGAATGAGATTAATAAAATCTTAGCCTATGAGGTTCTAAATTCAAACTCAGACACATCAAGAATCCATTTGATATTTGCTAATTAGCATTATTCAGGCTCTTTTAAGAAGCTGTGTCCAAAGCAGTGAAAGAATCAGCAAGGGAAATAAACAGAATCTTGCAGCACGCACAGCAATTCACTGAAATCTAAGCCTGTATGAAGTCAAACCAGTTCTGTTTGAGGTCAGAGACCTGCAATCCCAATCACAGTCCATCCTCTGTATCTCACAGAAACCATTGTTTTCTCTCACTACATACTTGGACTTCTGCCATAAGCCAGAGACCTGAAACCACAGCTTAGTTATGAAGTGAATCAAATTGAACAGGCCAGTGAGAGGTTAGAGTACAGTAGTGTTTGGTTTTCCCCTAGGTCTCTAGGAAATCCAGTCTCTTGTTCCTGCCGATCCAGGCAGTGTAGGGCATGGCCTCCCTCTTGAATGTGGGCCTCTTGTGAAAACAGATATTGGTTGGCTACTCCTACAAGTTCTGTGCCAACAGTGATTACCCTAAAACCACTTACAGACAGGAGAGATTGTAGGTTGAGAGTTTTATAGCAAAGCTGGTGTCCATGTTTTTATTCATAGTATGCAGAGTATTGTTTCATGGTATAGAGATTAGAATTTAGAAGTGAAGGCTCCATGATGAGGGTTCAAACTCGATCTCTCTACTTTGAATGAGCTGTATGAATGTTATTGTTAGCAATAGCGTCCTGTTGCCAAAAAAAGACTTTTAGAAATACTAAGAAAAAAAAATCCCACAAAAGCAAAGCACAGTAGTTGAATTCCTAATTGTATAAGTTTCAGGACAAAGCAAAGTAGCATAAAAATCCAAGATAATTTTACATGTGATTATAGGTAAGAGATTGAGATGAGTCTCAGAAGAGAATTTGGATTTTGAAACAAGTTTGAGACTGCTATAGACTATGGAGAGTTTTGAAGTTGGACTGATAGCATTTTTTGCATTATGATATGGCTAGAATTTTGGGGACCAGGGAATGGAATATAGTGGCTTGAAAGAAAATGGCTCCTAAAGGAAGTGTCACCACTAAGGAATATGACCTTTTTGGAGTAGGTAGTGCCTCATTAAAGCTAATGATTCATTGTGGGCATGTGCTTTCAGTTCTTCTATGCTCAATATACCACCCAGTGTTACAGTCCACTTCCTCTTGCTTACTGATCAAGATGGAGACAACACCATGTCTGCCTGCTTGCCACCATGCTCCTCACTATGATGATAATGGACTGAACCTCAGAAATGTAAGCCATCACCTTAATTAAATGTTTTCCTTTATAGGAGATACTGTGACCATGGAGTCTCTTCACAGCAATAGAAACCCTAAGACACTACTTAGAGTAAAATGATGGGTGTTATGTGATATTTTGTGTTTGTTCTGAAAAAGAAAACTTGCTTGGGATCGGAGAAGAAGCACCCACATTCTAATCGTCTGCAACACCCATTTACGAGTTTCTGGGAAGGTAGGAATCCGTGGGGTCGCCCTCTTAGACTAGCCAGCTAAGTGAATGAAAAGGGTGGATTGGTTTGGATTGACAATGGGTGCAGAAATGTCTGTCACGGCATTAAAAGATCGGTTAACAGACCAAGTGCTGAGCCTTCTGGAAAAGCTGGGCACCAATGTTAGGATTGAGATGACACAGGAGGTCGTTAAGACGATTCCAGAGTTTAGTCCTTGGTTTTTAATTGCTGGAGGCTTTAATATCACGGATTGGGAACAGGTGAAGGCTGACCTTCATACTGCACAGAAAGAACGGGGACCTAGAGCTTTCCCTCTAGCAGTTTTTTTGCTATGGTGTTTAATCAGAGATGCTCTCCTCAGTAACGATGTGATAGTAAAAGAGCAGTTAGAGGTTTGAAACAAAACCCTTGAATAAATTCAGAAAGTAGAATCTATGAACTCTATCAGGAGTTTTGAGGAGCAAGAGGCCAGGAGCATCGAGGATTTAAAAGAGGAAAAAGAGGTTTTGAAAGGTGAAATCGCACTTCTAAACAAACAGCTAAAAAAAGAAAAAGGCGGGATAGCAAACAGAGATCTCCCTATGAGATCTCCACCACAAAAGACATTCTTTGCTACCCCTAACCATTGTGCCACTGCTTTTGCCCCTATGGATCTAGAGGCGGAAACACGAGAGATGTCAGACAGACCCAATAATCTAAGTAGAGAGAGGCCAGTTTATCCTGCTGAGGAAACTATCGATCAGCAAGTACTGAGAAACAGACAACTGCTTCTGCCCCTGGGGAAGTTACAGGCAGAATTAGATCTAGAAATTGTTTTCATTGTGGCAGGCCACGCCAGGCGGCAGGGCCGTGTGGAGTGGAGCCCGCGGGTGGCCCAGAACCAGGTGGTGTGGGGAGGGACCCGGGCAACCGCTGTGATTGACAGCGGCCCTGCAGGGGACGATGGTGGTGCATGCCTCCCATCCCAGCTCTTTGGAGACAGAGACCTACAGATGTCTATAAGTCCAAGGCCAGCCTGGTTACAATTAAGTTCCTAAACAAATAGAGGACGTCACTCCACCACCAAAGACCGGCAAGGGGAGCCGGTTGTGATGGTACATGCTGGTAGGATTTGCCAAAGGAGGCAAACAGACCACGTGTTGGTTTGGGGGAGAGAAGGGGTATATATGTGTTTCTGCAGGACGCAGACCATCCCATTTGGGTACTGGAGCAGCTTGTTCGTACTGTGGATTTTTCTGTCGAGAGGCTTGAGGACGGAACAAAGCCAGGAGGTTCAGCCAACACTGACCTGTCAACCGTGTAGCTGATGGATTCCTGAGAGGCGGTCCGAGTGCCAAGGACTCTCCCTTTGCCCTTCTGCCCTCCCCCATGCTCTGTCAGTCATTGCTTCAGCGCCAAAAGCGACTTGCTGCCAGTTTTCCCCTTTTTTTCCTTATCCTGTCAGCTGCTTCTGCTGAGCGCCGTGAGAATTTCCAAGGCAGGTGGTAAAATACCATGGTCATTCAAATTGAGCTAAATTCACGATTAAATACTGCAATTAATCTTTACGGATTGGTTGTGGGTTTTTGCCTCTGTTGGTCACAGGAAAGGCTTTCTGCTGTTTTTCATAGACCCTGGAATACAAGATTTACAATTAATTATGATCTAACTAGCTGTACCAGGGGCTCCATTCACCGGTGCTGAAGCCCTTACTTAAAGAGCTCCATTCTGAGCAGACTTCTTAGGGATTGTGCAGGCACAATCTCCTTTAGGATTGCTTGCATACACTGGCACATCATCCTCATGATTTCATGATGCCAGGGCCAAAGGCAAACTCAGGTCAATATTGCCACATGGCAAGTCCTTTTGGCATTCGCCTCAGAATGTCTTTCAACGTAAATCTGGCTAAACTTGGTGATGAGTAACTAATGGCCAGAGACAGGTTAGGTTCTATGGGGGGCCATCCCAACCTAAGATGGGTTCAATGTGTTGAACCTGGACACGTTCCCATGAAGGGTAACGAGTTTCTGCCTGACTTCCATGCCGCCTAACACAGGCATAGTTGCTTAAATTTATATAAATGGGGGACATATAGGGCACTGTCTTCCCTACTCCATGAGGCACAAACACAAGATGCAAGGACTTTTCTCGCCCGCCAGCCAAGCTTCCTGCTAGATCCTGTGCTGTGCTCTCCCAGCCGGGTGGGTTAGGCTTGAGATCTGTTTTATCTTTGATATGGTAATTTTCCACCTACAGAGAAGGATTCTCACAGCGCCTGACTATTCTCCTAACTGTCTGTCGCTAGACTCTTGCTATCACCCCCCTGCCTGCGGAGGAATTTCTCAGGGGCGCCAAGCTGATAGCGCTATTTTCTCACACCTGGCTGGGAGGGGGTTTGCTCTTCTGAGAAAGAAGTATTTAACCTGGTGAAAACTGAATAAAGTTGGCATTTACCTTTGGGCAAATGACCCAGAACTCTTTCTCTGTGTGTGTGCATCTCTGTTTAACCCCTAGAACCTTACCCCAAGCTCGTGGCGAGATACGGGAAAGTGCATGTCCTGTATCGGGAGGAGGGAAGTGCAGATTTGGGTAGAACCCCCAACACATGAGTAAGTCTATTTCTTTTCCTGGGGACATACTGGGCTCCACATTTAATGCACATCACCAAATTGGGGGCACATAACATACAAAGCATATTATTATTGGTTAGATATATTTCTCAAAGGATATTGATTCATGTTTTCCAAGCAAAGACGCACTCAAATTGTCCCTTCTAGATCTCCCTTCATTAGAGTCTTCATGATCCATGAAAACTGGTTTACCCTCATCGCCTCGTAAACCCTCCCACAAGGATAGTTCAGTATCTAGATTACTGGAGAAACATATGACTAAAGGCTGCCCTGCCTATGTATGGTTTACTTGCTATACTACACATAATACACTTCTTATTCCTTCAAATGCTAGAGAAAAACATATCAATAGATACTTGATAACTGCTACTTTGCAGATGATGATAATTTTGTTCACTAACATGTTAGGTATGTTTATAAAATGTCTTTTATCATTACATGCCCTGTGCACACATTTCTATGAAAATGCTTTAGAGATCTAAATGAGTCAGGAGAAGTTAAAATAAGTAAATATTACAAACTGGCATAGATAAATGCTGAAGAAAATTTTCTTTTATTTCCATTCAGGAAGGGGCAAATATATACTGTGCTTGTTTCATTGCATATAGCTGTAGATTCAACAAACCAGGGTTTCCCAGAAAGGACTGGGGTGGTGTATGTAATAACCACCACTGGGGCAGTCTTCCTCTGTATATCCACATGCAGGGACTTCTAGCACAAGGCCTGGCACAGGGAGGTCTCCATGTTAATATTCATCTGAAAATGGAAATTCAGGTTGGCCCTTAAATCTAGAAAGACAAAGAAATCATATGAGTTTTGAGTGACTTCTATGAAGCTGTTATGCAAAAATACAAAATACAAAATTTTATTTTCTGGTAATTCATAGTCTACCTTAAACATTATTTTATAAATGCTTGAACAAAACTAAATAAATATTGCATATTATGCTCCTTCCCCTAACACATACACAGAAAATAATATTTAAATTGTCAAATATAAATCTATCCAAAGAAGATAAATTCTTTTTTTATTTTTTTAAAAAAAGAGAACAAACTGTCTTTTTTCAGTATACATGGAATCCAAGTTTCCACTCCTTACCCTCTTACCATTCCCTCCAACTACCTCCCCACTACCTCTATTCACTCCTCAGAGAGGGTAAGGCCCATTACTTTGGGGAATGTTCCAGGGCCTGCCTACTATATCTAGGCTGATCAAGGGAATAGGTTTCCAACGAGAATAGGTTTCCAAAGAGAATAGGTTTCCAAAGAGAATAGGTTCCCAAAAAGCCAGTACAGGCAGTAGGATAAATTCTGCTGCCACTGCCAGTGGGCCCTCAGTTTTCCCCAGCCCTGTAATTGTCAACCATATTCAGAGGGACTAGTTTGTTCCTATGCATGTTCTTTCCCAGTCCAGCTGGTTTAATTTTAAATTCTTAATGAAAGCAGAAACTAGTCACCTTGTTTTGAAAATAACAAGGCAAACTACACACTCTGCAACAAGAAATACTTCAGGGAGATATAAATGGGAGGCATCAATTTCACCTCAAATTTTACTTGATAATTTACTTGCTAAAAACCTGCAAGCACTATACTAATCTTGATGTCGAAGTAGAAATAATGGATTAGAAATATTTCTAAGTGGAGAAATGTTTTTGGTGCAAATGTGTGGTGTGAGTTTTGATCCCCAGTGTCCACATAAAACTGGCCATGGTAGCGTGCAACTGTAATAACTCGCCACGGTGACATGGAAAGTGGAAACAGAAAACTTCCTGCAAACCTACAGACAACGTGAAATAC
The DNA here is from genome assembly GCF_982192425.1 of Myodes glareolus. Taxonomy (NCBI): domain Eukaryota; kingdom Metazoa; phylum Chordata; class Mammalia; order Rodentia; family Cricetidae; genus Myodes; species Myodes glareolus. The sequence continues at coordinate 24,436,831 of NC_142039.1, read as the reverse complement.
ACAGTGGAAACAAGATATTCTGTCTCAAACAAGGTAGAAGGCAAGGAACACAATCACGGTTGCATGATAGATCCTTCCATTTTCTATTGTCTTCTTTGATTTCTTTCAAGGATTAATAGTTCGTATCATACAGGTCACTTGTTAGGTGTAGGAGAAGTTATATTCTTTTGGGTTTGGGTGAAATGTTCTATTGATATCTCTTCAGCCCCTTTGAGTCATAACATCTGTGAGTTCCTTTATTTCTCTGGTAAGTTTCTGTCTGGCAGACTTCTCAAGTGATAAAAGTGCTGTGGTGAAGTCTCCCATTATCAGTGTGTTGGGTCTGATGCGTGATTTAAGCTCAGTATAGTGTTTCATTTGCAAAGGACTGTACCCTTATATTTGCGGCATAGATGTTCAGAACTGAGATTTCATCTTGATGGATTTTTTCCTGTGATGAATATGAAATGATCTTCTTCATATCTTTTGATTAATTTAGTTTGAAGTCTACTTTGTTATATATTAGGATAGCTACACCAGCTTGTTTCATAGGTACATTTGATTGGAAAGTCTTTCCCGAACCTTTTACTCTGAGGTAATATCTGTCTTTAATGTTGAGGCATGTTTCTTGTATGTCACAGAATGATGGGCTCTCTGTTTATAACCAATCTGTTAGTCTATATCGTTTTATAGGCAAATTGAGTCTATTGATATACAGGGTATTAATGACCAGTGATTGCTAGTTCCTGTTATTTTTGTTTTTGTTGTTGTTGTTGTTGGTGGTGGTGGTGGTGGTGGTGTGTGTGTGTGTATGTGTGTGTGTGTGTGTTTCTATTCTTTGTGATTTTCTGGTGTGTGATTATCTATTGACTATGTTTTTGTGGTTATTGTAACTTCCTTGTATTGGAGTTTTCTTTCTAATACTTTCAGTAGGACAGTATTTGAGAGTAGATAGTGATTAAATCTGGTTTGTCATGGAATATCTTGTGTCTCTGTCTATACTGATTGAAAGTTTTGCTGGATATTTTAGTCGGGTTGGCATCAACATTTTCTTATTTTGTTCATAATGCCTAGCCAGGACTTTCTGTCTTTCATTGTTTCCAATAAAAAGTGGAGTATAATTCTGATAGGGTGTGCCTTTATATGTTACTTGGCCTTTTTCAATTGTAGTTCTCAATAATCTTTCTTTATTTTGTATGTTTAGTGTTTTGATTATTATGCTGCAAATGAACATTCTTTTGGTCTATTTTGTGGTTTGTAAACTTCTAGTATTTTCATAGGCTACTTGAAAATTGTCTGTCTTTAGGTTGGTGAAAGTTTCCTTCTATGATTTTGCTGAATATGTTTTCTTTGTCTTTGAATTGGGCTTCTTCTCCTTCAATTTTTTATTATTCTTAGATTCAGTCTTTTCATGCTGTCCCAGATTTCCTGGCTCATAATTCACTGGTGTTGTCATGATCGGCAGTACTGCTGAGGTTTCTCCCAGTGGCCTGTCCCTTCTGCTGCACTGCTGAGACATCTCTTGGCAGACTGACCCAGAAAAGGTGCTGCAAAGTCTGCTCCTGGTGACCTGGCCTACCCATCACACTGCTGAGGCTGCTCGAAGCAGACTGGCCTGCCTGCTGCACTCTGAACAAGCAATTTTTCAATATGCTAGCTCAACAATTCTCATATTTATGTATTTTTAGAAGTAATTTCCCAGTAGTTGAAGAAATACATATACAATTCTTCCATCATGGATGTAATAAGAATATCTTTCCTATTTATAGAGATAACTATGGGCATATAGAATTAAGGAAGAATAACATTTTTTGTCGGTTAAAAGTTCTCCTACAGGTGGCATTGTTTTCTACATTTTATAATGCTGTTCATAATTTTATTTTCTAGTACTTCTTAATCTTCAACATTGAGGTCTCTATATTCTAGAAAACCAAGACCAAGTGAGCTACAGAATTCATTAAGCCAGTCATTATAAACACAAACACAATACATAAAGACCTGAAGGAAAGGTGCTATATAAAAGATGTGGAACTTTTCAAACCATTGAAAAAATTAAACTTACTGAATTCAATAAACAATTCACCTGGAGGAAATATCATAGACCACAGGATTGGCTGTCATGCATTTAAAATAATTAGAAACTAAGCAGGTATAGGTAAAATTACATGACATTGAATTAAAAATGCTTCAAGAGGCTTGTTTAAATGCCTCAAGTGCAAATCACAGGACAGATAAATTCGAAAGCCCACATCAAGAACTGAGACCCAGCACTGATGAGACAGAAAACTGTCCCTGAAACAGGAGAAGAGCAGTAAAATGCGTGAGGTCAGTATAAGCCTGGGTCCACAGTCCTGCTTCTGTCACAATGGACAGAATTCACAGGAGGCTAGAAACAGAGGATGAAGCTCTTTTTTCCCTTTTGGTTTAACACGGTCTCTGTATTCCTTGCTTAAACTGCAGCAAATGATAACAATTATGCTACATCCACCTCAGAAAAAAAGTTGAGAAAAAAACGTTTACTGAAACTACTTACTTTGTGAAACTTATGTATCGCACATTTTTATTAAGGCCATCAATGACTTTCATGTCCTCCAAAGACAACTGAAAATCAAAAACCTATGAAAGAAATAGGAACTACATTACTATATTTACACTGTATATTTGTCAATCTGCCTATTCGAAATGCACCAGACTAAATGATGCAGATAAATACTTAATATATTCAAGAAATCAAGAAAATAAACACATGCTCATCAAAAACATTTAAAGAAGTGATGAATACCAGATGGAGAAATTCTGGAAATTAATTCCTGAATTGAAAGGTATAGCCTCACACACAAAGTCATTAAATAATCTGAGGAAGAAATAAAGACATTATGATGACAAACATGATCATAATCAGGTTGTTAGATGGTTCAAAACAAAATAAACGCAGTAGTTTAAATGCTTAACAAATTTGCATAGTAGTCATTGATACAGTTTTTTTCTTTATTTTAATTTAAACTATTTTCATATATAACTATCAATCATTCTTTTCCCTTCCTTAAACTCTTTCCAAATTCTTCCCATCTTCCTACCTACACAATTTCAACACTCACTCACTCATTCATAGAGAGAGACAGTCAGACAGACAGACACACAGACAGAGACACACAGAAAGATAAAAGAATCAAAGTAAACTAAAAATATGTAATAAAAATAAAATGAAACAAAAGCCCCCCAAAAAATATGGCATCAATTTTGTGTTAGTCAACTATTCCTGGGTATGCCGCCTGCCAGGAAATGTAGTTCATGTATTCAGTGACACTGCTGTGAGAAAGCTGATTCCATCTTTCCCAGAAGATATCAACTGAGAAAAACTCCTAAGTGTCCAGGGGTCAGACCTGAAATTCTCTTTTCCCCTTTAGTTCTGAGGATTTTTCTAGCCGAAACCTGTGCATGCTGCCACAATCCCTGTGAGTTCATATATGCACCAAGTCGACTGAATCTGTTCTATGGCAATAAAAAGACTCCTAATGATTTATCTCTATACCTGTGTATCAGAGCATCATGCAACCCTCATCAGAAAATCTTCTTCTTGCACTGAATGGAAACTGACATGGAGACCCAGAAATAGACAATGCACAGAGAGCGAAAGACTTTGGAGCTTTCTTCCTTTGGACTTTCCATTGAACTCTTCCCTCAAAGCTCAGAGATCTATGTGGAAGACAAGGCAGGAAGACTGTAAGAGCAAGAAACAGTGACTGACTCCATGTAATAGTGTCATTAACACAGTGATCTTCCATGCCTCAAACTTTAGCAATAGTAATTTTTGAAATATCATTTATAATGCAATTCAAAGTAAAAATTTTTAATAATCTTAATAATTAAATTCCAATTTAAAAAGTGACATTAAGAAAATTTTCTTGTATAAAATGTGGTCAAATTCTCAACAAGAAGGTCTCCTGTTGTTAACAAATGGAAAGAAATAAGATGAGAAAACCAAAAGTTCTCCTAAAAATAACACCAAGAAAAAATAGCTACCAGTGTCTGAAAAATTAATCATGTTAAGTAACAGGCACTTCTTGCAAACTTCCTCTCTTTTTGACACATCTGACAGCTAATAAAACAGCAACAGCAACAAAAGCTGCTAATAAAACAATTATATTTCTATGAGTCAATAAGCTAGAGCAGAATGAAGAAAATTCCTTAGTTTGAAATTAATAAAAGTTGGAAATGAATATAGTAAACTATTTGAATCATTGCAAGTTTCTGATGTTACTGTGGTTTGAGCACTTCACATCCAAGTCAAATAGCAAATAGTCACAATCTCCAAAATAATAAACTTAGTGCAATATCAACTTTGTCAAAAACACCCTGCATGGAAGTGGTCAAACTGATTGGATAAAAGAATAACCAATAAAGAATAACCAGAATATGTGTTCCATCATGTAAAAATGAACCTTAGAATGTCGAGAAGATAGACTCATTAACAAAAGTAAATACATTCATTGATGATAGGAATGAGTATAGACATGGGATTACTGAAAATAAATTTTGTTACCCATTTTTATTTTTTATTTTTTTTATTTTTTATTTTTTTAGTAAATTTTATTAAATTATAAAAGTTTCCATTTCCGCCTCCCCTCCCAACACCCTCCCACTCCCCCCACTCCCCCTCCTCCTCCCTCTTCGTCCCCCAGGGCAGTCAGGGTTCCTGCCCTATGGGAAGTTCCAGTTCCTTCCCCCTCCCTCCAGGTCCAGGAAGGTGAGTGTCCAAACAGACTGGATCCCCAAAATCCAGTATATGTAGAGGAAACAGGTCCCAGTGTCATAGTCAATGGCTTTTCAGAAAGACTTCGGGCCAGCCACAGTCAGAGAATCCGGCCAAATTCCGAGAATCTGGTTAGATCACGTCCTCGTTCAGTCCCAGTCCAACTGGCCTTGGTAAACTCTAATCAGATCCGTTCCCTTGTATCAGTGGGTGATAGCATCCCTCGCAGTACTGATTTCGTTTTTCATGTTCTTCCCCCTTCTGCTCCTCATTTGGACCTCGGGGGGCTCAGTCCGGTGCTCCAATGTGGGTCTCCGACTGTATTGCCGTCCTTCACCAGATGAAGGATCTATGGTGATAAGCAAAATATACATCAGTATTGTTACCCATTTTTAAATTATATGTTTTAGCCAACAATTGAAATGACCAAAGGGTAATTCTATTGAAACTTAAGGGTAAGCTGGCAAGGACAGAGAATGATATTTTTGAAGATGACAGAGAAGAGTTTGATTTATTTTCACACAGGAAACCTTAACACCAGCCAACTACAAAAGAAATCTATGAATAACCTAAAAAATGGACAAAAGAAATTCCTTTTAATATTAGTATTTAATTTAAAACATATTGATAATCTAGATCTGGAAATGAGTTGTTTAACAAAAGCAGAAAGTCCAATGAATTTACTGAATATAAAATGAAATAGATAGACTAGAAGACCTTTTTTGTATTTTCCAGAGTCTACTCTGCGTTAAATGAAATGATGTACCTTATATAAGAATAGACATGAAAAGACATAGAATCCGTAAACTACTTGGGGATTGTATAATATGAGGAGCACAGGCTGGTGGATAAACACTACAGAGACAAGAATCCAGCTCCACTTAGGACAGTGCGGTCCTTACCCTAGAGCAGACACCTCACTGCTCCTCAAAGGTAGGAACAACTTCAATGAAGAACAGGAGAGAGACTGACCAAGATTAGAATAATCTGACTGAGATTGGATCAGACCACACACATCTGTAACCATGAACTTATCAGCTGCATAATTGACTATTCAAAAAGGGCTTGGATGTAGGTGTGGATTCATTTTACCACTGCTAGTATTAGTGGTATAAATGATCTCCTACTTGAAATGAGCAGAGAAGTACTCTTATGGGAGCCAAGACATGAAAAACATAGTTTTATGACATGAAATGAATTCAAAGTGATTAAAGACCTGAACATTAAAATACATGTATTTATAGGAAAATACAAATAAACCACAAAGAAATTGAAAGATGAAAGTTGCCTAGGCTTACTTGCTTCATTTCAGAAAATGAAGAAAATGGCATGCACCTAATTAAATTTAAATTACCAATGTTACTCTGAAATAAACATCTAGCTGTAACAGCAGTCACTCTGTAAACAGTCATTCCTTCTGAGAAATAGTATTTAAACCCCTGGAGATGCCCTTAAAGCACAGATACACTCAGAATGTAAGGGATACTGACTAGTGTTACAGGACTAACCACCAAGTCCATAGGATAAGTCTGTGTAGGCGCCTAACACCTGCAGCATCTCATCACTTGCATATTCTCTCTTACCCGCTTCTCAGTGAAACTCTTGGCCAGGACCACAACCCCACGCTGCAGCTGATAGCGAAGGGCGATCAGGGCTGGAGTTCGCTTGTATTTTTTTTGCGATGGAACCAAGAACTGGATCATCCAAAAGAACTGGGATATTTTGGTTCACCCTGGAGGGAAGGCAGAAATGTTAATCTCTTCTTCTAACTGTTGAATTTGTTAGAAGACTTGTAATACATAGGAAGGTTGACATATAGGCAATGGTGTTTCCAAATCTAATGCCTGGAGGAGCTATAAAGCCATTACAGACTTTGTCCTCCCTTAAGTGAAAATTATCCCTGCTTGAGATCCTTTCATAATAAACTACAAGAAACAGTGTCATAAGGTGAATAATTATTCAATCAACAATGTTTTCCTTTGTTTTAATTATCATTGTCAATATTACCATTGTTTTTCTCGGTGACTTCCCAGAGCACTGTAAGCAACCAGAACAATGTCTTTTGACTTGCAGAAATCCAGACGTTTTCCCTGGTTGAGATAAGGATGACATTCTACCTAGAGAGAGATGAAATAGAAATATGCCAATTTATATGAAATGCCATATTTAATGTAAAGAAAAAATGTTTAAAAATATTTAAAAGATAAGAAAGTTGCATTCATGTAATAAAATTTGAATTGAACATAATGGTATCAGGCCTGGTATGTCAACTCATGTCCATTACATAACATTTCATGAAGCTGAGACAGAAAGATTGAACAATGAGGCCATTCTAGTCTACACAAAGTTTCAGACCAGTCTGGGGTACAGATAAAGACTATGTCTTATAAAAAGAGCAAAACTAAATAAATAAATAAATAAAATTGGATTAAAAGGAAGAGGTAAAAAAGTAAGTTTTTTTTTACAGTTACTTATGTATCTTGGAAGATGGTAAAAGTTTGTGTGTCTATGTCACAAGAAGCATCAGGTAGACAGAGATTTTTGCATGGTGATTTCTCTTCTTCTACCATGTGGGTCCCAGGATTTAAAGGATTTGAAGATAAGATCCTTTACTCACTGTGTCATCTTGCTATGACCATGATTAGATAAGTTATTTGATTCATTGTTATTGTGCATAGTGAGGAATTTCAGATACATTTTCATAAAGTATGTTATATATTTTGAGCATATTTACCATTATTCCACTTCCTCCTCTCCTCATCTATACTCCCATTAGTTGCTCCACAGTCACATGGTTAAATTTAGAACTTATGTTGTAGGAAACAGTTGTAGGAGCAACATTTGTGAAGGGAAGTGAGCTCTATATCCTGCTTCATAGATGGAAATACTAATTTTTGCTATGATGAGTCATAACTGACTCCCTTAGTGGAGCATGAAGTGGATTCACTGAATTTTGATTATTAAATACAAAACTAAAACAAAATTTCACAGGAAGCCATAAGGAAAGGCCAATAAACAGTTTGTGGATGTATCAATAGTGTCATTTATGTATGTTTTGGTATTACAAGGAAAAATAAAAAATCTAATACAAATATGTACAGAAAATCAAAATAAATGTTTTCTTATTAAAGAGCAAAAAGAACTAAACTAAGTGAAGAAAGAAAAGGAGAAATAAGGGAGATAAACACTCTGCAGCAATCACTATAGCAGCTTTCTTTCTCAAAACACTTACAATGAAAGTTATGAAAGATTACCCCATCTTATAGAAATAATTTTACTAGACTGAATTTTTGAAAGGATGTCTCAGATAAGAAATATCAACCCAGAAATTAATGATCAAATACCATTTCTAGACCACAAATATTGACTGACTGTGATAAAAAATTATTGATGAATTCTCAAACCTGACATGAATATTGGTCAAGAAACATACACCAAATATGTGTGTGATTTAGGTCATAATTTATTACAAAGAAACTTTACTGTTTACCTGAATTCTGCTGAGAATAACTCCAGGGAAAAAGCCAGCACATGGAATGTACTTTAATGCTTTATTTAATGGCAGAAACCAGAGAAATTGAAAGACACAAGAAAATAAGGTCATCTCAAAGCTTCATTCTAAGTTTCCAAAGTTATTTCTTCTTTCTAACTGGCACCTCACAGTAGTAGAGGAAGAAAGAAATGGAAAGGAAAGATTGGGGGCTGAGAATCCCCACCTGGTTGCACACAGGCTTGTGCTTGAGCCCTAACATGTTAAGAATCATCTCCAGCTGCCTGCGGTTAAAGTTGGACACGCCGATGGACTTGGCCAGTCCTGCATCCTTACACTTCTCCAAGGCCTAAAGAGAAAAAAATACCAACATATAAACTAACATAAGTAGAAAACTATAACATCAGAAACAACACTATAAGAAAATGAAAATGAAATTTTATTGCATTAATTCTTGGAAAAATTAAAACAGTAAGGAAAATGACAGTATCAATCATTAAGAGGACCCTGAACTATCCTTAGTCAATTAGACTTTTATCATTTCAGTCAAACGCTCCCTTCATTTCTATTATATCACTGTCATGCATGGCCCCCACCTCTTAAGTAAATAACCCCTTATGAAGCTCATTAGCTTTTACAACACAGAATGCACACCTCACCCTTACAAGTAGAGTTCTGACATTACTCTCACTCTCTACTTCCACTGTGCTCTCTCATCCACACACTCACCTTCTAGGTGGCACAGAGATCCACTGTGTCAAATAGGTATTGTCCATTCTCATCTGTTGGAAAATGATTGCCTCCTGGCTGGAAGAGAGACAAATGTTAAAGTAATCTCTCAACAAATGCATTTGCTCACAATAACAAAACTCACTGATAAAGAGGGTTCTATGAATCAAACTTCCATCAGATGGGTGAATCATATTTCTTTTAATACTGGTCTCATGTTTTGAATGTAGACTTGTAAAAAACGTCCTTGAGTGTCATGGTTATTTTAAAAAACAAATGATTTTATTTTAATAAAGAACTAGTTTCTGGTTACTTAGACTACCAAGTTTGACTTGTGTTTCTATACAATGCCACTTCCACTTAGGAACTGATAAGAATATTACAGTGATATCCACCAACAATAAAGTTCATTTTTGACACATGCCATACAAGAAATCTTCCCCACGTTCCTCGCTTGTGGGTTCTTCGTGCCTACCAAGTATACAGAAAATGAGACAAGGTTGCTGCGTTTTTTTGTGCTGTTTTTTTTGTGTTTATTTCGTGTGTGTGTGTGTGTGTGTGTGTGTGTGTGTGTACCACAACTGAAGGTGCAGATAAATGCTTGAAGAGGGTGTCAGGTTTCCTGGAGACAAAGTTACAGACAATTATAAGCTACCTGAATTGGAAACTGGACTCAGGGCCTCTGCAAAACCAGAAAGTGCTCTTAACCACTAAATCTCCAGTCCCAGACTGATGTATTGTAAAGATTGGTTTTGTGATGTAAAATACAGAAAAGCCAAAACCTGTCAATGAACTAGAACTTCAAACTACCTCATGGCTAAATTTGTCACCAAAGAAATTGTTCAAATAAAAACTAAGCAAATTGGAGCTGAAGAGATTATTCAACAGTTAAAATCCCTTGATGCTCTTCCAGAGGACACAGGTTCAACTTCCATCACCCACTTGGCAACTCAAAACTGTTTATAACTCCTATACCAAGGGACTCAATGCCATCTTCTGGACTCATTGGGTACCACACACAAATTTGGTGAAAAACATACATTCAGGAAAAATAATCACACATATAAAATGAAATTTGAAAAACTAAAAAAAAAATTAAGCAGACCTACAATGATACAAAGGTAAGGCATTTTAAAGCAGAGACATTTTTAAGACTACTTAAACTTCCAAATTCAAGATTTAGGCTACTCATTCACATAATCCTACTAAATTCTTTGCATAAAACATTTGAATAATTTTCTAAAATTAATTAAACTATGTTCTAAAATTTATAGAAGTTTAATTCAACCAATCAGGAAAACATTAACATTAGAGATTAAATTTTTGGTTATCCAATTAGCATACCTCCAGGGACACTGGGAAATGAATGAGGTACAGGTCCACATAGTCCAACTGGAGTTTCTTCAGTGAATGTTCCAAGGAAGATCTCACCAGTTCTGGACGATGAGAAGTACACCAAAGCTATGAAAGTTGAAGAATGGAACTGACACTGTATTATGAAACTTTAAGATTTTAATGTGTTATTTTATCTAAGAGAGGCATTTTTTCAAGTGGTGTGACATTGATGACTATAGGAGAAACTATTCCTCTTCCCCTTGAATTTTATTCATTTTATCTATCCATAGACCTCTCTTAAATGTTCATTTATTGCAAGTTAATCTTGGATATTACTCAAGTCCCTAAACTTTCTTCAAGCAATTATAGTTTTTATCATAAAACTTTTATTTCACTGAATTAATAAAACACTAAGATTCTAATACAATAAAGTTGTTCTTGCATACAATTCATTATGCTCAGTTGTGTTAGGATAATATATATGAAGTAACTCTAACCTCACCCATAACTATTGGTTGTAATGTAAATAACCTCATTTCTCATTCACCTCATGTAATATCTTGGGAATGTTCCAGGATTCCCAAAAACACCAGGGAACAGTCACTTTATAAAAATCAATAGCAATGTAGAAATTGTTCTCTAGAACATCAGGGTTCCTGCTTCTCTATGTCTAAATAGCCATTTAAAATTCTTCCAGTTTTTGCCATTCTGACAGGTGTAAGATGGTATCACAGAGGTGTTTTGATTTTCATTCATGATGGTTAAGCATGTTGAACATTTACTTAAGTGTCTTTCAGCCATTTGGGACTCTTCTGTTGAGAATTCTGTTTAGTTCTGTACCTCATTTTTAATTGGGCTATTTAGAATTTTAATGTCTAATTTCCTGAGTTCTTTATATATTTTGAATATCAGTCCTTTGTCTGATGTGGGGTTGGTGAAGATTTTCTTTATTTAGTAGGCTTCCTTTTTGTCTTATTGACTGTGTCCTTTGCTTTACAGAAGCTTCTCAATTTCAGGGAATCTCATTTACTTATTTTTGCTCTCAGTGTCTGTGCTATGCTACTGCAGTTTATTTAGGAAGTGGTCTCCAGTGAGCTCACCAACACCAGCTAGACTGGGAAGGCACAAGCATAGGACCAAACTAGTATCTCTGAATTTGGTTGACATGGCTGGGGCAGACTTAGGGCCACTGGAAGTGGCACCAGGTTTTATCCTTAATGCTTGTACTGGATATTTATAAACCTATTCTCTTTGGATGGATACCTTGCTCAGCCTAGATATAGTAGGGAGGGCCTTGGACGTTCCCCAAAGCAAAGTGTCTTACCCTCTCTGAAGACTGGATAGGGGTGGGATCAGAGGATATGTGGAGGGAATGGGAGGAGGGGAGGGAGGAGGGGCTTGGATTGGTATGTATAATGAAAAAAGATACTTTGTTTTATTTTACAAAAATAAAAAATAATTAATTAAATAAAATTCTTCCAGAATGACTTGTGTTATCTGCAGGAAAATTTGGCGGTCTGGATTTGTTCACTCTGAATTGTCAGTTGGGGTCTCAGGTTTTAAATGACTGTTGAAGGCATAATTTTTGCCACGTGCGTTTTCAATCTTCGCTATCCATCGCAGGAAGAGGAAGCAATGCTGCTGTGTCTATGTAACGAGAAACTGATATAATAAAAGTATACAACCTCAAAATAAAGCATGGAGGGTTAGAGAAACGTATTAGCGAGACAGTGCTTGTAGATAGCCCTGATTTTGTTCCCAGTACACATGTGGCAGATCACAACATTCTTTACCTCTAGTTCTAGGGGATCTGATGCCCACATCTGGCCTCTGTAGGTGCAAAGCTCACTCAAGGTATATACAACATACATGCAATATAGACACTAATACACATACAATAAGTAAATATTTTTTAAGTCACACATAGGTGAAGAACACATAGCCTAAACTGAGTAAACTTAGACAATTTTACTAGATGGAGAACAAGTATTTTGGAGGATTGTAAACTATTATTTTAGGTTAATTTCCAGTATCTTTACTTCAATTTCCTCCTAGTGAAGATTGACATCATGAACAATACCATCCCTAAGCATTTTTATTAAGTCAGAGTAAGAAAAAAATCAAGATATTTATATGGCCTGAACACTCACATTAAAATCATGACCTTTGTAACAACAAAAATCTTAATAACAGGTTCATTTGCAAATATGAGGCTATTAAAAATGTAGAACACATGCACTTTTGTTTTTATAAGAAACTATGTATGAAAGAAACACCAAAATACAAATATAGAGCACATAGTCATGTGCTACATAATCCAATATTTGTGAGGACTGATCCACACTTGTCATGGTGCTCCATAAGACTATTATTGAGCTGAACTACTTCCATTGCCTAATGATGTCCTAGCCATCATAACTACATAGCACAACATATTACTCAAAATTCTGTGGTGATATTACTAATTTCAGAAATGTATAATTGATACAACTCTATACAGCCTATAATAATAAATAATGAAAACTACTAATGACTTATAGATGTTCTTTCATACACTTTTGCTGCTTTTAGGATTTCTGTTCTATTTATAACAACAAAATCTTTACTGAAGAAAGTAAGAGTGTAATATGATTACCCAATTAGCTCAATATGAAAGAATTAATGTCTATTTTGTTTATATATCTGAATAAGAAATATCTCAAACATCCAATTATTTTCCAGTTATAGGATAAGCAACTTATTATAGAATTATATATATATAATATTATACTTACATAATAAAAATTTATAATGTATACTATATTTGATTACTATGTGATTATAGAATATGATATCATATATTGTGTAATTAGTCACACCTTCTTTAACACCAAAAGTGTATTCTTATAATATTGTATTTTATTAATAAAATACAGTTTTATTGTTAAAATATAGTTTTCAGAGCATGGAGACATTTTACAGTCACTCATGCAATCCAAAAAATAGAGCTAGCTTTCCCATCTATTCTAAATCATGCTCTAGTGAACTGAGATTCAGAACAAAAGAGAGTTAACACCCACTGACAAATTTGAAGACATTGATGACATATCTAAAGCTAACAACTTTATGTTTAGCATTGTATGTAATAGTGGCCAATTTGGTATTTCACTAAAATTCAACTATCATTTAATCATGTGAAGATTACATCAGCACATCAAAGTTCATTCATTTATCAATACCTTTGTTGTGTAAAATATATCTTCCCTCTTCACAATGCCTTCTGCAATCTTGCTTCGGATAGCCAGTCCCACCTCCTCTTCATTTTGATACCTAGAAGCAGAATCAATATGCCAGAAACCAACATCTATCGCTATTTTGATGGCTTCTGTAGCTTTAGTTTTGGGTACCTATAAGATCAACAGAAAGCAGTATTTAGAGATAGATATGACCTAGTATTATTTAAGGCACAAGAACGAAACATCTTCAGCATCAAGCTTCCACAAGTCTTCAATGAGGTGTCCATTTGCAGTAAAGAATCCAACCAAGTCTGTCTGGACCTCTTACACTGAGTCACAAGAGTAGGGTAGCCCAGGAACCAGTCAATTTGTCCAGTCAATTACATATAATTGACATTAGGGTTTCCACTGACATAGAACTGATATGTGCTAGAAGGATGCCTATGTATATGACAGCATGAAATTTATACAAGAAAAAGAGCAAGTGACCACATAAATAAAAAACACTGTAGATTCTTCTATGAGCTTTCTTCTAGGGAAGTGAAAAAGAATACATCAAATTTTCTAACACTGAATTTACAAAATAAAGTCATTCAGATATAAACTATTTAGTCTTCACTACTAAGTAGTTAATTTGTAGCTTGGTAAACAACCCCTAGTTCATCCCAGATGAAAGAATGCACACATGAGTCCTACTGTTTGCAGAGAGGGTTCATGAAAAGTTTTCATCCTTGTTGTGAAATGGAAAGATTTCAGCATTCCCAGGGATCATCTAAGGTTCAATTTGTCAACAAAAATTTGAGGAGTTAGAAGTATGATATTAATTATTTTTACACAGGCATTTTCTTTGCATAACAATACTAAAGACTATTTTCAAAAGCACAAATCCATGCCTAGGAAATAAAGGACATAATACATTAAAATAGTCAGGTACATGTCCTCATTTAAGTTACAATTTCTTTGCTTGTGGGAATTGTGGTTCAATAAAAAACAAGTTTTTGTTTTATCAGCTAAATTTTATTAAAATCTATAACTGCATTGAAGGAAGAAAATGAAATGGTGATGTAATAAACATATGAGAAAGTGTATATTGCTATGTAAAATTGAGGGAAATACAGGAAAAAGTAAATATTTTCCCCAATTTATTGTCTTAGTTAGAATTTCTATTCCTGTGATAAAACACCATGACAAAAGCAACTTGTAGATAAAAAGGTTTATTTCATCTTATAACTCTCAGATCACACCGCATCACTCATGGAAGTCAGGGAAGAAACTCTAGGATCGTGTCTGGAGGCAGGAGCTAATGCAGAGGCCATGGAGGATTGTTGCTTGCTGGCTTGCTTCTTTTTACTTGCTCAGCCTGCTTTCTTATCAACCTAGGACCACTAATCCAGGATGGCACCACCCACAATAGGCTAGGCCCTCTCACTCAATCACTACTTTAGAAAATTCTCTAAAGTCACATCTTATGGAGGCATTTTCTTAATTGACATTCTCATCTCTCAAAGGAATTTAGCTAGTGTCAAGTTGACATGAATCTATCCAGCACATAAACAAGAACAGCACAGCTTTAAAATGGGTAAATATATAAACACACATCTCAACAAAGGAACCAGTCTTAAGACATGGAGAGGTGCTTATTCTTACTGCAACTTGATATGCCTTGATTTGTTGATATACATGGGAAGTCTGTCACTTTCTGAACAGAGATGGAGGAGGAGTGAACTGGGTGGGTCAGGGGGTTGTTTTTGTAAGGGAATGCAAGGAGGGAAGGGAGGGGACACGAAAGTCAGGGTGTGAAATAAAGAAATTTAAAATAAAAAACATGCTCAGAACTCAGTACCATTGATCCTCATGCAGTGCAGTTGAAGGCTTGATTTAATTCTATCTCCCTAATTAGGATAGAGGAAAATGGAAGGAAAAACTAGAGTCCTCAAATTCTGCAGCAAAACTCATGTATCAGTCCTGATGCTGAGTGTATTCTGCCTTGTCCTCGCACAAGGACTAGTTCTACCATGGCAAAACAAAGAAGATGGCTAGCCCCACAGAATCACATCAGAACACAATGACTGCACATACCATATCAATCCCACTTAGCCAAGCCAAGCACTCTTTTTTGTTGTTGTTGTTGAACCCTCAGCCCCTTCTGCTACCATTACCTCTTGAGGTGCATAGGTACCAAAGCCCAGTACAGGGATGAAGTGACCATCATTTAGTCTCACTGTCTGCTGTTTAGAAGTCATGCTCCTCTGTCCTCGAACAAAGAAGATACTACTTCTGTCTTCGTAGGATTGCAAATAAATGCTTGGCCCAGCTCCATCTGTCTTGTAATGAATAAGTAATGTGAAGAGAAAATAAAATATTTTTTTCTGTTGTACTGGGGATGAGTGGGGATGGGAACAGAAGTGGTCAAGTCATTGGGAGGGAGGGAGAGAGAGGACTGAAAGAGGGGACTGGAAAAGTGGGTCATTTCAGGGGTGAGGTAGAAGCATAGTGGAATGGAAACTTCAAGGATGGAAATGGAATCTTCAAGGATGGAAATGGAATCTTCAAGGATGAACGAACCTAGCTATGACTCCAAGCAATGCAATATATTAAATCTGAACTGGCCATCTTGTGTAACCAGACAAGTTTTCCAGTAGAGGAACTGGGTCATCAACCCAGCCACAAAACATATGACTCACAAGTTATTTTGCCTGCAAGATATGTTGGAACAATGGAGGCTCAGAGCTCTTGAGAATGGCCAATCAATGATTGTTCAACCTTTAGGCTGAGATAACAAGAGGGATGCCAAGCCCAACATTGCCTAAATGGCCAGAGTCCAGAAGCTGGATGGCTCAGAGACATAGGACTGAACCAAACACAGTTAAAAACAACAAAAAGATCAATCAATCCATTTCTAAAATTTTACTATACTCATAGAGCTATGCCTAGTCCAAATGTCATCAGAGAGGCTTCGTCAGCAACTTATGGGAGCAGATACAGAGACCCACAAGCAAACATTAAGCAGAGGTAGAGAACTCAGAAGAAAACAGGGAGGAAAGGATTGTAGGAACCAGAGAATAACAGAGAATAACAGGAAAATACAGCCCACAGAATCAACAAAGCAGGGCTCACAGGGGCTCACAGAGACTGAAACAGTAATCACAATGTCTGCATAAGTCTGAACTAGGTTCTCTTCATAATGGCTATGGTTGTTTAGTGGTGTGGGAGAATTGTCTGTATTCTGTCAATCATGTTTTAAATAAATGCTGATTGGCCAGGTAGGTGGTGTAGGCGGGAAAACCAGACAGGAAGTGGAGATGATGCAAGGAGAGCAGAAGAATTCTGGGGAGGAGGAAGCTGATTCCTCCCACGCCTGTCCAGATTACCGAAGCAGCAGGATGTGAGCTGTCCCACTGAAAAAGGTACTGAGCCACATAGCTAACATAGATCGGAAAAATGGGTTAATCAAGATGTGAGAGTTAGACAGTAAGAAGCCTGACCTAATTGGCCAATCACCTTTATAACTTACGGAGTCCTCTGTATGGGTGATTTTCTCTGGTACTAAAAAATTGTGGGGACCTGGTGGGAGGACAGAACAACTCCAACAAACAAACAGCCCCCCCCATCATGTTACAGTTTAGCTTAGGGTTTTTGTTGGACACCTAATGGTAGGAGTGGGGGTATTCCTCTTACTGAGTTGTCCTATCTAGCTTTGAAATGAGGATTTATGACTAGTCTTATTGCACCATGCTATGCCATGTTCAGTTGATATCACTGGGAAGCCTGCTCTTTTCAGAAAGGAAACAGAGGAGCAATGAATTGGAAATAGGTGAAGTCAGGCTCTGGGAGGAAGGGAGAGAAGAGAAGTTTTGGTTGGGATATACCGTATGAGAGAAAAATGAAAAAAAAATACACAAATTTTGACAAAGGAAATGGATGGGAGAACTGATTACATTTCATTATAGACTCAAAACTAAATTTATAAAAAAATAATTGACCCATCTTTGACTTAGCACAGTAGGGGAAACAAACCAATATCTAATTTGATTTAAGGCCACTTCCATGAGATGGAACTCCTACCCAACACTGCTTGGGTGACCACGAACCAAAGACCAGATAACCCAGATACTTAGTATAAAACCAAATACCTCTGGGTTTAAAAGTAAAAAAGTAGTGATAAAATTACTCCTAGTGATATTCTGCTGTAATCATAAATCATTGTATAATTCAGCCAATATCAAAGAAACTTTCTTCTACAGCAGATGGGAACAAATACAGAGATCTGTACCTAGACATTACTCAGAGAGAAAGAGACCTTGGAACACAGAGCCCTAAATGGGATATCTCCATCAAATCCATCCTCTCTGAACTCAGGGATTCATGTGGAAGAGGAGACAGAATTTAAGAGCCAGAAGGGATGGAGAAGAAAGAGTCCCTCTAAATCTACTGAGCAAAGCTCATATCATCTCATAGAAACTGAAGGAGTAGACAACTTCATCAGGTCCTCTACATATATATCCTAGCTTTCAGGTTGTTTTTTGGGGGACTCCTGAGTATGTGAACAAGTAGGTCTCTGGTTCTTGTGCCTCCTCTTGGGCTCCTTTCCTTCTATTGGTTTGCCTTGTTCAACTTCAATGTGATGGGTTTTGTTTGGTTTTCTATTTTATCTTGTTTTTTTTTTAATCTTTTAAAAGCCTGCTCATTTCTAGTGAGAAACAGAAAGGGAGTGGATACAGATGGGAAGGGAGGAGAGGAGGAACTGGCAGGAATAGAGGAAGAGAAAACTCTAATCAGATATATTGTATGAGAAGAGAATCTATTTCCAATGAAAGGGAAAAATAGTAAGAACATCAAAGAACGTTCAAAAATAAAAATGTAAGTATCTAAAAAAGGTAATTGTTAACTTAGAAAAAAATAAAGAAAGGACTTGGAGTTTAGAGAGGAGTAGAGGAGTGGGGTTGATCTGGGAGGGGTCTGGGGAGGAAATGAGGAATGAATATGATCAAAGTACATTGCATCCATGTGTGAAATTAACAAAGAAATAATTTAAAATATTTTATTGGATTTAAAAGATTAACTATCACATTTTTATTCATTACTTTATCTTATTTTAAATCTACACATTGTCTCTTTATTCCTCCTTCATTATTTATATTTACCTATATATATTTAAATTTCTCTTTAGGACAATTGATAGTAATGTCTTTTATAATCTATCCTGTATTCCATCTTAAGTGCTATGCTTATATATTTTATATTTGACGTTATTTTGGCTATAATTGAAATAATACTTCAGATAGTTGTTTCTATTTTACTTCTTATAGTATTATTTTTTATTCCTGTTTTTATCTTCTATTTTCCTCTGTATTATATTCTTGGATCCTAATTAAATATTTTCCTTGTTTCTATCATTTTATCTTATGTTATGGGAATTCTGTCACCCACCCATTATCCATTTGAGAAGAGCATTTTGGTCCAAGAGACAGAATTTTCATTGGGGATGTACATGACCTAGTAAAAGGTGGTCATTTTGGAGGAGAAACAAGCGGCGGCAGGTGTAAACAGTTGCTTGAGACTCTGTTCAGGCTCCCCATTTACTCTTTAGTATTTTTGCACAGATTTTACACTTTAATAAGCAGGAAAATAAATTGTTTAATGTCTGATGTCAAACGTGGTAATAGTTAGAGTGCGTCCTTCCAGCATGGCTGCTCTGCAGTCTGGTGGAGGATGAACATTCTCTCACACATTGCTTTCCCACACGGCCACTCTCTGGATCAAATGCATGTAACCCACCCTGACTTCCGTGTTTCTGCCTTCCCAGGTGTAGACTCCTGGCCCTCAGTTGTGCCACCATACAGGTTCTGCTTGGTGTGCACATGCACAGGAGCAGGACCTGTTCCTGCTACCTTTCACATTTGTTCAGGGTGCCGCTGCTCCCAACTGCCATGTGGAATAGAATTTGGGTTCTACTCTACACAGGCACCGGGGCATAATCTTGTCCAGTCACCTTGATCATTAGCCCAACATGCTGAATCTTAGCTACCTTGGGGCCATGCTGGCTTCACACGGTGGTCAAAGTTCTTCACATCTGAATACCTTTAGATAACCCAATCCTCCAGGCATCATCTCCTCCTGGTGGTCAAATGCCTTCACTGCATCTACATAGCCCCATCTTCCAAGGATGAGAACTGGTAAGATACTTGGGAACTGGTAAGCAGGGAATTATGACTCACTTTACTGCTACTATGGATTGGATGTGAATAAAATAAATAAGGAGATAAACAACTTGGCTGGGACTGATATAATGTTAATCATAATGAAAATCAGTCTGGTAATTCATATCATTAAAATTGGTTTGATAACTATATGAGAAATTGACTGATAATATGGAGGCCTTTCAAATAATTACTAAACAGAACAATACAATCTTTACCACTAAGATAAAAGCTCTAGGAATATTTACTGATAAAGAGAGCAAAAGGAGATTGATAATATGCAAACCTTAGGAAAACTTATGACTCAAAAGATACAAGTCTTAGAAAAGGCCACTATTGACAATATGAAAGCCCTGCAAATGAATACAGAAAAAATTATACCATTTTGACTGATAAATTACAAGCCTTAGATAAATTTATTAAATCAGATAATAAATATATTCAAACACAGATGGAAGAATTTAGAGGAGAACCAACCTAATATTTACACTATGAAATTCCAGAGGAGCAGCCCAAGATTATTTTTTTTAAAAAATCAACCTTAATTTATCCAGTTACCATTCAAGAACCATCAATAGATGATAGATATCTACAAGGCTATGCAGGGAACCTACAGAAATGTTAGATTTGAAGACATTTAAGGAAGCAATAGTCTCATATGTTTTGCATTCACCTTTTGTGAGAAAGATGTTAAATTCATGGGCCACTCAGAGCAGAA
This sequence comes from Myodes glareolus, assembly GCF_982192425.1. NCBI lineage: Eukaryota > Metazoa > Chordata > Mammalia > Rodentia > Cricetidae > Myodes > Myodes glareolus. The sequence continues at coordinate 24,416,412 of NC_142039.1, read as the reverse complement.
TTATTCCAAAAGACTGGACAGATTTAGTTACAGCAGTATTGGGATCTGCTCCTCAGTTACAATGGAATATGTTGTGAAGAGATGAGGCTATACCATCAAACAACAAGGTAGGGTTACAGGTTATGAGATTTCCCAAGATCAAATCCTTGGTGTGGGCCATTCTGCTGCTGTTCTTCAGCTTTGAATACTTGGGGCAAGATTCAAGAATTAGAAAAGAGAATTGAGCCATTTAACAAAATTATATAGAGCCTAAAGAAGTCTTCACTGAACTTTTGCAAAGATTGATTTCAATAGTAATTAGAATAATATCAGATTCAAAAGTTAGACAAATATTAATTGAATATTTGATTTCAGAAAATGCTAATTCATAATGCAAAAAGTAATATGGTCTTTAATGGTAACCTCAGCACCCATAATGGAATGGATCTGACATACAGTAAATATTGAATCTAATAATATGTTGATACTTGGATAGGAATATTTATTTCCAATAGTCTAAAGAAAAGTAAAAATGTCAAATATTTTAATTGTGGTAAATAATGTCACCTAAAAAGTAATTTTGGGCAGGGCATTTTTAGAAACAGTGTTTTTATAGAGATAATCCAAACAGAAGGCTCCAGCCTTCTCAAATATGCAGAAGGTGTGGCAAAGACTGACATTGGACCAATGAATGCAAATCAGCAGGGGACAGGCAAGATAACCCTTTGCCATCAAAAAAAAATTGTGTAGACCCTTTCAAGCCACCAAGAAAAATTTGGTTCAGTCATTACCTGTAAAAATGCAGAAATCCCATCACAGAGCAATTAAAGGATCTAATGCCTATTATAAAAATCCATACTGCTCTAGATGATGACTTTAGAAGACAAACAAAATTGTCAGGAGAAACTATAAGCAAATATTTTGGCAAACTTATTTATTTTTATTTATTATTTATTAAAAATTTTCACCTCGCATTTCTCTCCATCCCCCCATTCCCTCTCCCCCTCCCTCTCCAGTCTTAAGAACAGTCAGGGTTTCCTGCCCTGTGGGAAGTCCAAGGTCCTCCCACCTCTATCCAGGTCTAGGAAGGTGAGCATCCAAACAGACTAGTCTCCCACAAGGCCAGTCCATACAGTAGAATCAAAACTCAGTGCCATTGGCAAACTTTTATAAACAATGAAAGACTAAAGTTAACAACACAGAAAAATAGCATTAAATTGACAGACTGGTAGACACAGGGGTAGATGAAAATCAAATGGCTCCAAAATCTCAACATCCAATTTTACCTCTTCAGAAGAGGACAACTAAAATAGCAATCTTTATCAAATTGCCAATTGATCAATAAAGAAACTGCTTGGACCTATAGCAATGCAGAAATTAGCTGGGTGGGGAAAACTAAACTGAATGCTGGAAGAAAAGAGGTGGAATCAGGGAGAAGTCATGAAGTTGAAGCTGGAGACAGAACACTGAAACTTTGCTAGCAGGCCACAACCACATGGTGATACACAGATTAATGGAAATGGTTTAAATTAAGATATAAGAGTTATCCAATAAGAAGCTAGAGCTAATGGGCCAAACAGTGATTTATATAATAAAGCTTCTGTGTGATTATTTTGGGGCTGAGCAGCCGGGAACCAACAGTCAGCCTCCTACTACACTCTCATACACATAACTAGACTATTTTTAAGTATGTATAAGTGTCTATCCACCACTATACAGGTTACATTCTGCTACTAGCTACATTCGCAAAGTAAAATTTTCCTCCTTATCAATACAGACATCAGCTCCCAATTGCTCTTTAGCTACTGTGGGCCCTCAGAGGCCTTCCTCACTTCATTCAAGAATGTTTGACTGGGTTGATCTTGTACAGATAACCATACCTACTCTTGGTTCATGTATGCAACAACCATTTCTTATCCAGAGGACAGCATTTCCAGAAATCTGCTTTGTTCTCCAGTTCCCAATTTTTATTTTTTAAAGATTTGTTATGTTTTTGATTTTTATTAAGATTTTTTAATATGATCTTTTCTTATTTTACATAGCTATCCCCATTCCCACTTCCTCCTCTCTTCTTAACCCACCCTCCCCCCCACACGCTGTACTGGCATTTCATTTGTTTTAATAAAAAAGCTTGCCTAAGGATTAAAAAGGTAAAACAGACATACTGTCCAGCCTTAGAGACCAGGCAGCAATGACACACACCTTTAAACCTGTATCCACATTAGCTTGCCACAGAAACCAGCTGGTAGCAGTGCACATCCTTAACACCTAAGAACCAGAGAAGATTGTAAAATGACAAAAGACAACTCTCAGTCTCATTCTGAGATTCCTGGAGGCAGGATTACCATTTTGGACTGAGGTAGAGGTAAGAGTCAGTGGCTGATTGCTTTGTTTTTCTGCCCTTCAGGTTGGGCACCAATTTCTGTTTCTGAGTTTTTATTAATCGTGCATCACCCACCCTACTTTCCCATCTACCCCTCAGAAAGGGCAAAGCTTTGCATGGGAGTAAACAAAGTTTGACACTTCACTTTGAGGAAAGACCAAAGCCCTCCCCCATATCCAGGCTAAGACTTGTATCCCTCCAAAGAGAATGTGCTCCAAGACATCAGTTCAAGCACTAGGGATAAATCATAGTACCACTAGAAGTAACCCATAGACTGCCCAAGTCCCACAACTGTACTACACATTTAGGGGCCCAGGTTTGGTCTTATGCTGGTACCCCCCCCCCACTATCAGACCACAGTCAATGAGTTCTCCCTAGCTCAGGTCAGCTGTTTTTATGGATATCTTCATCATAGTCTTTACCTCTGTGCTCATATTATTGCTCTTTCCTCCCTTGGACTGCTCTCTGGTACCTCAGACCAGTGCTTCACTGTAGATCTCTGTTTGCTTCCTTCAGTTGGTGGATGAATGTTCTATGATGACAATTAAGGTAGTCATCAATTTGATTATAAGAGAAGGTCAGTTTTGGTGTCCTCTCTACTTTTGCTTAAAGTCTTAGCTGGAGTTATCCTTGTGGATTCCTGGGCATCATTATGCATAATTGCCAGAACATGGAAACAATTTAGATTCCCTTCAACTGAAAAAAGAATAAAGAAAATGTTGTGCATTTGTACACTAGGATACTACTCGTAAAAAGCAATGACATCTTGAAATTTGCATGCAAATTAATGGAACAAGAAAATAACATCCTGAGTGAGGTAATTCAGCTGCCACCTCACTTTCTCAATTAAACATTTAACTTCCAGTATCGTCCTTACATTCTTTCATGTGACATCTGTTCCACTATCATATTACTATATACTTATTTGTGTTTAAGATTTGTAAGTCCCAAGTAGTAGTTCATTTTAGCCAACTCTTCTCTTGGTCTCTCATTTCCCCTTACTCATTAATGTACTAAATTCTCATACCTTTCTGTCCCAAGTATTTAATCTTTCTAATTTCACCTATACTCTATCCTTCTCCCTCCCTAAATACATATTGCAGACAGTAACATTTCTAACTTTTTAGTTTTCACATGAATTCTATGTTTTAACACACAAAGCTAGACACACCTAAGAGACTGAGCATGAAACAGTTTCTTTTGTGCCCTGGGTAACTTCCATTTAATATAATTTTCTCCAGTTCTATCCATTTACCTGAAATTTTTATTATTTCATTTTATTGTGCCAAGAAAACCGTTAGAATTGATATACTTTCAGCAAAGTGATAGAATATAAAATAACTTTCAAAGTCAATAATTGTCTAATGGCAAACATATTGGAAAACAATTCAGGGAAGCAATCCCATTCACAACACACACACACACACACACACACACACACACTCACTCACACACACACGCATGTATGCTCATGCAGACAACTAAGAGTAAAACTAATCAAGTAAAATGTTTCTACAATACAAACATTAAGACACTAAAAAAATTGATGAAGGCACTGAAATATGAGAAGACTATCCATGTCTGTGAATTGAAGAAATTAATATTATGAAATAGCTATTTACCAAAAGTAGTCAATGGATGCAATGCAATCCCAATTAAGATATCAGAATGTTTCTTCATTGACATAGAGAAAAGTAATTTTCAAATCTTTGTAGTAGTACAAGAGACCAATAATATACAAAGCGATTTTAAACAGAATGAATATTTTTAGGCATATTAACATATCTGATATGGTCTAAAATTGTGCTATAGAGTCATACTAACAAAAATTCCATGATATTGACAGATAAATACACACATAAAATAGAGGCCCCAGATATAATTCTATGCAAATGCAATTACCTTATCTTTGAAAAACATGCTAAAATATATATTGGAGTAAAGACAGCATCTTCAATAAGTGCTACTTCGAAAGCAGAATTTCAGCTTCATAAAAATGAACTACGTCCTTACTTCTCACCTTGTGCAAAACTCAATTTCAAATAGAACAGAGACTCAATGTAAGACATGATAACTTGAAACTACTAGAAAAAAAATTAAGGAATAAATTTTAACTTAGAGATGGAGGTAACAATTTTCCAAAGAGGTCTCCAATTAGTTTGAGGGAAAATACCAAAATTTGACAAAAGGAGTCTCATAAAACTAAAGGGCTTCCATACAGCAAAAAAAAAAAAAACTGTCAAATGAAGCAACAACCTCTAGAATTGGAGAAAAATCTGTAATATTTAAACATATGGCTAAGGATTGGTGTATTGAAAAAAATCCAAGAAAATAAACTGCCCAATGATTTGTGGAATTGAATGGCAAGTTCTCAAATGAAGAACTACAATTGGTTAACAAACATTTTAAAAATGCTCAACTTTGTTATGTGCCAGGGAAATGCTGATAAAACTGCTTTAAGGTTCCTTCTTATCCCAGTCAGAAAGGCCATCATGAATAACAAAAATGACAGTAATTGTTCACTTGGATATGGGGAAGAGAGAATGCTACTATATTGCTGGTTGAAGTGAATAAACACTTTAGACCTTGTTCTCTGGGAATGACAAGATTAATGCCCCTGAACACAGCAATCATGACCAATTGCAAAATACCAGACCAATATTGGGCCCTTATGTATCCAAGTGCAGAGGTCAGGAGAGATTTAAGGAGGCTCCATGCTACCCAAAGACATAAGGGCAGTTACCAGTTTCTTTCTGGAGCGACAAGAGAATTTTAGTTAAAAGTTTTTCCTACAATCTATTTTAATTATATTATTTCTTCTCCGTAACTCCTCCCAGAACCTTCCCACCTATCTACCCACTCAACTTCATTCTCTCTTATGTCTCTGTCTCTCTCTCTCTCTGTCTGTGTGTGTGTGTGTGTATGTGTCTTTCTGAAAAGAGAAGTCAAAAAAATGAAAATTAAAACAAGTAAGCTAACAAAACTAAATTAAAAGAAAAAAAAACCAAAGCAACCCCCCCAAAAAGAACACACACACACACACACACACACACGCACACACACACACACAATTAGAATCTGTTTTGGTTTAGTTTACTACATCTGGGCATGGAGTCTGTTGGCCTGGAGTGATTTATGCACACAATGACACACCATTGGGAAAAATAATTTTCTCTTTTCCAGCAGATAACAACTACAGATAACTTCTTGGTTAGGGATGAAAATTTTTCTACTTCCTCTTTTCAGTGCTGGAAGTTTTTCAGGTTTGAGCCTGTGTAGACCTTGTACATGCTCTCATGGTCACTGCCAGTTTACATGTACTTAATCTCTGTTGTTTTAGGAAAACACTGTTTTCTTGGAGTCATTTGTCACCAGTGGATGTTATAATCTTTCTTCCTCATCTTTAATATGGATACCTAATCCTTGATGGGAGGGGTTTATAAAGACATCCCATTTAGTGCTGAGTGTTCCAATGTCTTCTACTCTGCACATTGTTCAGTTCTGGGTCTCTGTGTTAATTATCATCTACTAAAAGAATAAGCTTCTCTGATGAAGGTTCAGTGATAAGCTGTTCTATGAGTACAGCAATATAACTTTAGGAGTCATTTTATTGCCGTGTTCATTTACCAGAATAATAGCAAATTTTTTTCCTCTATGACAGCCTATGACCTATGTGCTTGCAGGTTCTTGTCAACTTTCACAATGTCAAGTGTGAGCCCTATGTCATAGTGTGGACCTTAAATCCAATTTTGAAAAAGTAACTGGTTATTTCCATAACATTTGAGCCATGGTTGCAACAATATATATTGCAGGCAGATAACTGGTTTGTCGCTGGTTCAGAGTGATAATTACTTTTCCCTTCTGGTAACATACAAAGTACTTTCCAGTATCAGTAGGTTGATTTGTCCATGTGTAATGACAAGAATAATTTATGTCTTCAGCAAAAGGGATATTCCATTAATAAAAAAATTATTATCTCTTTGCATTGCTGTCTTTGATTCCCTTCTCAAAGAAACAGAAATCCCCTTTTCTTTGCAACAGAGATATCACTACAGGAAACTACACCCAAAACTAAGCCAGTCCAATGGATACATCTGCAAAGTACACTTGCACCCAAGGCTCAGGGAATATTGAAGAAGATGAGGGAGAAAGACTTCAAAAGTCAGAGGATTATGAAGTTTACTGTGAGATTTTATCTCCTAGTAATGTCAGAAGCTACACTAATAAGGTTTTACCAACATGACTGCCTAAATATGACTGAACAAGGATAGCACCAAAAGTCATTCTAAACTGAACAGAGGAAAAACTCATGAGGCCTTAACCAACACAAAGATCTATGGGTATCTTACAAAAGTTAGGAAAGTGAACCTTGGTGTTCCCCATGGAAAGATACACTAATTGCTTACTCAGTGAAAATAGAAATTAATAAAAAGGGGCCATGGATTTACAAAAGAATTGGGAGATATATATCAGAAAGTTTAGAACAGTGATTCTTCACTTGTTGGTCATGACACCTTTGGGGTTTGAATAACCGTTTCACAGGGGTCACCTAAGACCATCAGAAAATGCATGTAGTTACATTGCAATTCATAATAGTAGCAAAATTGCAGTTATGAAGCAGAAAAAATAATTTTATAGTTTGCAGTCACTACATTAGGTTGAGACACACTGATATAAAGGGAGTAAAACAAACTGAGTAATGTATTTGTAATCTCAAACATTTTTTAAAAAATAGAAAAGAAAAGAAAAAGTGAAAGAAAATCATTGTGTAAATACCCTCCAGGGAAGACACACAGGACACACTAACATCTCCCTGAATTTGATTTTTAAAACATATGGGAATTGTTTTTAACAAGAAAAGCTATTGAAATAATTTTTAAGATTTTTATTTGAGCTTGAAAGGACACACTTAAATTCTGCTTTTGCAATAGAAAGCAAGCAGCAAGCATACAAATTACACTGTTTATGCAATCAGTTCTGGGGCAGCCACTGACCTTATCTGGAAGAAATGGACAAAGGTCAAAGTTTCTAGACTTTAAAGCAGTTAGATTAGTAACAGAGCATTGAGCAGACAGATGACAGTAAGATTAATTAACTTTCTTCCAAACAGTCATTAACTCTGCATGAAAGGACTAAATATTGGCAGTAAAGATGTTTATACAGTATAATTAATTTATAAGTAAAACATAACCCATTTTACATAGATTTTTCATGGGTCATTACATAAAATTAATGTCTCCTTTTAATACAAATATAATAATACTACTATGGTAATTTATTTATATTTTGTTGTTCTTGAAAATCTTATTCATATGTACATTGAAATATGAGCAAATCTATCTACCATTTCCCCCTACAACTCCCCTCTATATCTCCTCAACAAGTCACTCTTCTAACTTATGTCATTTATTTTATATATAACACACTAAGTCCAGTCAGTATTGTCTATATAAGCCATCCACTTGAACCTAGGAATCAACAAGTAAGTGGCCACATCCATATTTTACAAAGTGTTTTACCCTCCCCTAAGCAACCCTCAACTAAAAATAGGTCCTTAGTAAAAAGAGGGATTGGAGGTCAGAATGTTGTCTACCTGGTCTTTTGTAGATATTATGTGGGAGGAGTCCAGAGACAGACAGTTTTGTGATTTTTTTTCTAAATGGACTCAAATACTTCAACATACAGAAAAAAGTCTCTATTTAAGTAATGACTATTGCAATTATGAACAAATTACACTAAAACTTAAAGTTCTAAGATTTACTAAATTTGGATTATGTTTTGAATGTCAGTTGATTTGCTAAGAAACAAAAATGCTGATGAACTTATACTTTTCAATTATTTTAGGAATGTGTGAGTCTTTTAGCATAAAATTATGACTATAATCCTGAATCCTGCCTTCCTCTCCTGACCTTCCTAGGTGAAAGTCCTTTTTATGGGGTACCTCCTTCAGCCAATGGCCTTTGGGGGACTGGACCAGATGGGGTGTGGCCTTTGAGTACAAACAAGCCCACAGGAGTGTTCACTCGGATTCTTCTTCCCATGTGCCACACCTAGAAGTTAGACCCTGTTCCTGTTTCCTCCTTCTTATCTGTGAGTTTCCCTTTTAATAAAGAAAAACCTTATTATACCCTACTCAGAGCAAGTGTGGGATTATTTGATCTCCATTCTTCCCATCTGACATGTTTCACTTCATCTGGCTGGCCAACATGGGACTGAGTTCACATCAGCCTAGGCACATTTATTGCCCACCTGTGGCCTACGTGCCACTACCTAGGACCCCAATTTTTTTTCCCACAGCAGCCCACATTCTGTTTTTTTAACATTGCAATCTACATGGCATTACTCTGTTGGCAGCACACAGAGATAGTATATGACTGACAGAAAGCCAACAAAGACTCTCTGTGTGTATGGAATCACTTTAATTGTCTTAAATAACTGCTCTTATTTTTTTAACCAAATCATATTTTATCAGTATCTACATAGGTGACAATGCATGCAGAATCAGTTTGCTATACTGTACAGAAGCAGTGTAAAAAACATCCAGTCCCTGTCAAAGGGTACTGAAAAACTATCTGAAAGAATTCATACTGTTGAATTTAACAATCAGAAATTGTTGAAAAGTAATGATAGGTTAACAGATAAGGTATCTTTCCAGGAAGGCAACATGCATGCCATCCAATGTCCAAGGATGAGACATTGGATTTACTGAAAAAAATTTCATAAATTGGAATCATATGTCCAGAATAAGGATCAGAAGCTAAATGAACAAATGAGAGCACTAGAGCGGCACACAGGACTGGAGATTCAGACTTTACAAAAGACAGTGGAGAAAAGATTTGAAACAATTTAAGAAATTATTGGAACTGATGAGCAGGGAGCAAAGGTACAAGAACAGGATTTAGCCTTGATAGTACAGGTCAAAGTCAAGGATGACTTAGCCAGAGTTGTAGCTACTTATCCAGTAACCTTCTCTGAGAAGTCATCTGGTACAAAGTGCCCTAAGATAGTCAAAGAAAATAATAATGAAATATATGGTGACCTATAAGTATGAGCAATCTAAAGAAAATTAAACAAGCAATAATGTCTTATGGCTTGCACTACCATTTGATAGGAAAATGGTGAAAATGTGTGCTTCAAAAAAGAAAACAACCCCACATGATTAGCTTCAATTAGTCTTAGCAGTCCTAGAAGACAGACCAGAGCTGCTATGGAAATGTTATTTATGAAAAATGTAAAACTTTTAGAACAACAGGGAAAAACAAAAGGATTTGAGACTTCCCAAGATCAAATATTTGGAGAGGGTTCCTCAGGCTCAGGCTTTCTACAATGAACACAGCTTGTCCCTATGCAACACAGCAGCTTTAAATGCTTGAGACAGGATTCAAGAATCAGCAAAGAGAATTGAATCTTATACCAGGGTTAATCAGGGTCAGAGAGAAGACTTTAGTTACTTTTTTACAAAAAAATTAACTAAGGTTGTACAACCAGAAGAAACAGACCCAGAAGCTAGATGTGTACTTATTGTATCTCTGGCTTTTGAAAATGCCAACTCAGAATGAAAAAAGATGCTTGGGCCTTTAAAGATCAGATCAACACCAATAGATTAATGTATCCTGCATACAGTGAACATTAAGAAATTTGACTATAGTACTACGTCTTGGTAGGAGAAACAATTTTCAATGATATGAGGAGACATCAAAGTGTCAAATGTTTTAACTGTGATAGAAAAAGACACATAAGAAGGATGTAGGCAAAGAATTTCTATAAATAATATCTCCTCTGGAAATGGCAAAAATTTCTGGAATATGTAAGAGATGTGGCAAAGGCCGACATTGGACCAATGAATGTAGATTAACAAAAGACAGACAAGGTAACCTGATACCATTGAGTAACTCCTTGAGGGACCTCTGTCAGGCTCCCATGTAAAACATGGTCAATTCATTCCCAGTCACTGTGGAGAACATGACTCATGAGGAAAATTAAAAAATCAAGGGCCTATTATTAAAAAAACATACTGTTCTGGATGATGGAATAGACATTGATGATAAAACAAAAACTCCAATAGGAAATAGAAAACGTTTATTTCGGCAGACTTCTATAAGTCTTGATCTAAATGATCAAGGATCAATGCTAACAGTGCATATAAATAACATTGTAACTGAGGGATTACTGGACATAGGTGTGGATGTGACTATCATTACTCCAGAATCTTGACATCCAAATTGGCCTCTTTAAGAGGCAGATGTTCAATTCCTATGAAATAAAAACCTATCTCAAATAAAACAAAGCACAAGATGGGTTGAATGAATAGGGCCAAAGGCCAAAAAGAAAGACTGAGGACATATGTAGCTAACATAGCAGTGAATTTATGGGATCATGACATACTGTAATAATGGACTGCCCATTTTTACATTCCTGCAGTTCCAAAAACTCATGTTTCTGGGAAGGATATTATAAAGTGCTATAAACAAAGGTCACTAGCCATTTAGGCTATACAAAAAGACAAAGCAATTAGCATATTTTCAGAGTTACTAACAGCCCTACCTTTAAAATAGTTAACTGAGAAATCAAGGTGGATTAAACAATGGCCTTTAACAGAAGAAAAACTATAGGCTTTAGAACAGCTGGCACATGAGCAACTAGATGTTCACTATATAGAAGAATCATGCAGCCCTTGGAATTCTCCTGTATTTGTTGTTGAAAAGAAAGATGTAAAATAGAGAATGGTGGCAGATCTAAGAGCTTTCAACACGGTAATTGAACTTATGGGACCTCCCCAATCTAGAAATTTTTTACCTTCTCTATTACCTAAGTTATGGCCTCTTAAAGTTATAGATTTAGAAGATTGTTTCTTAAAAGAACCGAGAAACATTTGCCTTCAGAGTGCCTATTTATAATAATTATCAGCCTACTAAGAGATATCACTGGACCATTCTCCCATAAGCAGTGATCAATAACCCCACCTTGGGCCAATACTTTGTAAGTCAGGCATTGAAATAATACATAAGCAATTTCATAATATATAAGTTATTATTATATGGATGACATTTTGCTGTCTCATTCAAATGCAATTATTTTAGAATAAATGTTTGAAGAAGAAAGTTTTGTCTAAATGGAAATTACAATTTTCTCCTGAAAAGATACAGAGAGGAAATTCTGTCAATTGCTTGTTATAAATAGATATACAGAAAGTTAGAACACAAAATGCACAAATTAGGAAAGACTAAACACAGACTCTTAATGACTTTCAAAAAATGTTAGGAGATATTTCCAGTCTATGACCAGATATTGGGATAACACCTAATCTAATATTTCGTTTAAACAAAACTGTAGATGGTGAAAAAGACTTAAATAGTCTCAGGGAATTAACAGCTGAAGCTGAGAAATAATTGACTGTCTTTAAAGAGAAAATACAGGAGGTTCATATTTATAGGGTAGATCCAAATCTTAATTGCATTCTAGTCATATTGCCTTCCAGCATTTCCCCTACAGGACCTTAAATGCAGAGAGAAGGTAATATTTTAGAATGGGTCTTTTTACCATGTAAACCAAGTAAAAAATTTAAAGCTTATGTGAAAAAAGTCTCTGAATTAATTATAAAAGGAAAATTAAGACTTTGAGAACTAACAGAGATAAACCCACAAGAGATTATAGTGCCTTTAATTTCACAACTGGTGAAATTAAAAAAAAATGAGAAGACAGTGAACCCTGGCAAAGTGTTTGTGCTATTTTTCAGAGAGATTAATAGCAATTATTCCAAGAGCTATAGAATTAGCCTTATAAATAGAACTGCTTGGATTCTTCCCTGAATTCTATTTGATGCACCAATAACTGGAGCCCATACATTTTGTAGTGATGCAAATAGAAAAGGCAGGTTACAATTCAGAAGATGTAAGTAAGGTAGAAAAAAATCCCTCATAATTCTGTTCAAAAGGCGGAGTTATATGCTATTTTCATGGTAATAATGGATTTTAAAGAATCTCTCAAAAAAGTTACTTATATGCAATATGTAGCAAGTGTTGCCTTGCATATTGAAACTACTGAATTTATACCAGATGATACAGAATTGACTTCATCATTTGTTCAGATTCAAGATATAATCAGAAATAGGCTTTGTCCCATATACATAAAACACATCTAATCTCACATAGGTCTGCCAGATCCTCTAGCACAAGGTAATGGAGAAATAGAATGGTTATTGATTGGAAGTGTGCTGAAGGCCTCAGAATTTCATAAAAAAAATCATGCCAATAGGAAAGGTTTAAAGAAAGAGTTTTCTATTACATGGTAGTGAGCTAAGGCAATTATAAAAAGATGCCCTACTTGCTTATTCTATAACCAAACACTCCTACCTTCAAGGAGTAACACAAAGGGTACTCAAAGGAATGAAATCTGACAGATGAATGTGTTCCACTGTACAGAATTTGTTGAAATAAAATATGTACACCACACCATTGACAATTTTTCAAGTTTTCAATGGACAACTGCCTTGAGCTCGTAAAAGACTTATACATTAATCACACATTTATTAGAAGTTATGGCCATCATGGGTATACCTGCACAAATGAAGAAAGATAATGGTCCAGCATATGTCTCTAAGAAAATGAAACAGTTTTTTGCTTATTATAATTATATAATATTATAATTATATAATATTATAATATATTACAGGTATACAAAACAAATCTACCAGGACAGACAGCAATAGAAAGATCAAACCAAACTATCAAGGATATGTTAAACAAAGAGAAAGGGGTAGAAATACCCTAAGGAAGAGATTGCCCGAGACTTTATTAACACTGAATTTTCTTAATGCTAATGAAAAAGGAACAACAGCAGCAGGAAGACACTGAATAATAGGAAAAAAAACTTCTGAATTAAATTAGTTGGAGTATTTCAAGAATGTGTTGACCTCAGAATAAAAACAATGCTCCATTGGGGAAGGGGTTTTGCTCTTGCTTCCGTGGAAGGAGAACAAAAGCTATGGATACCATCATAATTAATAAAGATTCCTTTTGAAAATGATAAACCTCTTGAGAAAGAGAAATGACAGCCCATGTACAAGGGTGACTGTTTGGTTAGAAAACCTCATAAAGGTTGATGCAGGGTTCTGTTCTTGTCTTTGCAGGAAAATACTCATCTTCAAAAAGTCAAGAGACCCTGGACTTATGGATTCCTAAAAAGGAAAAGTAACTATCCAGAAAGGATCACCAAGCAAAAAGAATATGACTTATGAGGACAGAACATCTGAGGGTAAAAATTCATTTTATATAATGATTAATAAACTCACTTAAGTGAGTAATAAACTCACTTAAAAATGAAAGCTAACTTTGGAGTTAGAAAATGGCTATCCTTCTCTAAATTCAAGCATGTTATTAAAAGAAAAATTCAGAGTTTCTGTCTCATGTCACAAGCCATCTAGTATGGGACAGAGAAAAGAAAAATTTTAGGAAATATTTTACATTTCTCTATATTAATTTTGTGTATATCATCTCTTTTATTGAATATTAGTCTATATGAATAATGTTTAAGTTTTTCACAATGAACAATAGATTTTCCTGCAGTACTCTTTGAAGTTTCCAGGAAGAAGATGGGGCCCCATAACAATGACCCCACATGGTTGGTATGGCATCATGATGCTGATAGTGCTACTATAAGACCAGATTTAAGTACCAGTTGCTCAAGATGGTGCAACTTATTTAGCTGAAATGGCGGACCTTCTTACAACCTTCTGACCAGAACCCCAAATAAGAGCATTGGAAAAACCCTATTGACTACTTAGAGAAGATTTGTAATTATACCAGACAGTAATCTTGGAACTTAAACATTATTTAGATTTACAGGATCCCATAAAAAGAATATCACCACCATGATAGCTGGGAGTAATTTTAGCAGCAGTGACTCTTCTCCCAAAAAAGTTAGTAGACAACATTTAAGGGCTGATGATTACTAGTATAGGGATGGGGTTGTGGTGGAAATTATGTAGGCTGAGAGATCTCTCTGGAAAAAAGGGGAATTGAATGAGATAATAGGTATATTGTGTGAGCTTATTCACACTAGTAATGATAATAGTGAGTAATATAGTGAATACTTGTGAGCTATTATTTATTAGATCATTTACATTGGTATAGATTCTTGCACATTGATATAAATTCAAATTATATTTGTTATATTGGATATACTCTTATTTCTGTATAAAATATTTGTACACCTATGCAAAATTATTTTGTCATATTTATTCATGCATGTTTCTACCTCTGTTTAAGACATTTTGTATATTGATACAGTTTTAGGATATATTTATCATATTGTATTATATATTTCTACCTCTGATCAAGATACTTATACATTGTTTACTTTTTGAGGTCATTGTACTTTTTTACTGCACAGTTGTGTAAAGATTGTTTAATATTCTAGTATGAAGCATTGTCTTTCTTTCGACGTCTGGGACAGATTGCTACAGACACTTAATAGACCATGAATGCAAACCCAGACTACTATACTAAGCAAAGTTTTCAATCACCATCGATGGAGAAAACAAGATACTCCATTACAAAACCAGATTTAAACAATACATATCCACAAATACAGTCCTATAGAAACTACTAGAAACCCCAACCCAAGGAAGCTAAATACACCCACAAGAATGCAGGCAACAGATAACCTCATACCAACAAAACCCTAATAAGGGAACCACACATGCTGCCATCAAAAAATAATAGGAATTAACAATCACTAGTCATAAATATCTCTTAATATCAATGGACTCAATTCACCTAAAAAAATACACAAGCTAAAAGAATGGATAAGAAAATAGAATCCAGCCTTCTGCTGTATGCAAAAAACACACCTCAACCTCAGAGACAGACAGTACTTCAGAGAAAAAGGTTGGGAAAAGATTTTCCAATCAAATGGACCTAAGAAACAAGCAGGTGAAGTGTAAAAGAGACGTTGCTAAAGCTCATATTGTATATCAAACATGACAAACTAATAGTAGGAGACTTCAACAACCCACTCTCCCCAATGGTCAGGTCAACCAGACAGAAACTTAACAGAGAAATAAGAGAACTAACAGATGTCATTACTCAAATGGACTTAGCAAACATCTACAGAATATTCCACCCAAACAAAAAGTAATATACCTTCTTCTCAACAAAATATGGAACCTACTCTAAAATTAACCATATACAAATTAACAAAATAAGAAATTAAATGAGGGGACATAACAACAGACACTGAGGAAATCTAGAGAATTACTAGGTCATATGTCAAAAACCTATACTCCACAAAATTTTAAAATTTAAAAGAAGTGGACAATTTCCTGAATAGGTACCACTTACCAAAATTAAATCAAGACCAGGTTAACAATTGAAATTGAACTATAACCTGCAAGAAAATATGAACTGTTATCAAAAGCCTCCAAACAAGAAAGAAGGAAAGAAAGAAAGAGAGAGAGAGAGAGAGAGAGAGAGAGAGAGAGAGAGAGAAAGAGAGAAAGAGAGAAAGAAAAAGAGTGAGCCCAGGGACTGATGGTTTCAGTGCAGAATTTTATCAGAACTTCAAAGAGTTAATATCTATACTCCTCAAAGTGTTCCACATAAAAGAAACAGAAAAAACATTGTCAAACTCTTTTTATGAGGCTATAGTCACCCTGATACCAAAACCTGATAATGACAGAACCAAGAAAGACAATTACTGGCCAATCTCACTCATGAACATAAAATACTGGAAAACCGAATCCAAGAACACATCAAAAAAAATTAACCACCATGATCAAGTCATTTCATCTTAGAGGTATGGAGATGGTTCAACATACAAAAATCTATCATTTTAATCCACCATATAAAAAAACTGAAAGAAAGAAACCATATGATCATCTCATTATATTTTGAAACAGCATTAGACAAAACCCAACACCCCTTTATGATAAATGTCTTAAATCATGGATACAAGAAATATATCTAAACATGACAAAAGCAATATACAGCAAGCTCAACAGCCAATATCAAATTAAATGGAGAGAAAGTAGAAATGATGCCACTAAAATCAGAAACAAGACAAGGCTGTACACTCTCACAATATTTACTCAACATAGTACTTGAAGTTCTGGTTGGAGCAATAAGACAACATAAGGATATCAAGGGGATTCAAATGTGAAAAGACGTCAAACTTTCATTATTTGTAGATTATATGATAGCATTTATAAGTGACTCTAAAAACTCTACTAGGGAACTTCTACAGCTGATAAATAACTTCAGTTATGTGGCAGAATATAAGATCAACTAAAAAAGTAGTAGTCCTTCTATATACAAATGAAAAAAGACGCTGAGAAAGAAATCCGAGAAACATCATCTTTTAGAATAGCCACAAATAGCATAAAATATCTTGGGGTAACACTAACTGAAGAAGTAAAAGACCTGCTCAACAAAAAATTTAAGTCTGTGAAGAAAAAAATTAAAGAAGATACCATAAAATAAAAAGATCTTCCATGCTCTTGAATAGATAAGACTGACATAGTAAAAATGTCAATCCTACCAAAGGCAATCTATAGATTCAATGCAATCCCCATCAAAAACCCAACACAATTCTTCCTAGACCTTGAAAGAATAATGATCAACTTCATATGGACAAACAAAAAAACCCAGGAAAGATAAAAACAGTCCTGTACAATAAAGGAACTTTGAGAGGCATCAAGCTATCTATTATAGAGCTACAGTAATGAAAACAGATTGGTACTGGCATACAAACAGAGAAGTTGACCAATTGGATCAAATTGAAGACCTGGATATTAATCCACACACCTATAAACACCTGATTTTTGATTAAAAAAAGCTAAAATATAGAATGGAAAAAAAGAAAGCATCTTCAACAAAGGGTGATGGCATAGCTGGATATCAACATGAAGAAGAATGAAAATAGGTCCATATCTATCATCAAGCATAAAACTCAAGTTCAAACTGATTGAAGACCTCAATACAAATTTGACCACACTGAAAACAATAGAAGAAAAAGTGGGAAGTAGTCTTCAATGCATGGGCACAGAAGACTACTTCCTAAATATAACACCAGTAGCACAGACACTGAGAGCAACAATAAATAAATGGGATCTCCATAAACTGAGAAACTTCTGTAAAGCAAAAGACACTGTCAATAAGACAAAAAGACAGCCTACTGGATGGGAAGAAACCTTTACCAACCCAACATCAGACAGAGGACTGATCTCCAAAATATAAAGAACTCAAGAAATTATACATCAAAATTCCAAATAACCCAATTAAAAATGTGGTACAGAACTAAACAGAGAATTCTCAACAGGAAAACCTCAAATGACTAAAAGATATTTAAGGATATGTTCAACATCCTTAGCAATCAGAGAAATGCAAATCAAAACAAGTCTGAGATACTATCTTACACCAGTCAGAATGACTAAGATCAAAAACACTAATGATAGCTTATGCTGGAGAGGATGTGGAACAAAGGGAGCACTCATCCATTGCTGGTAGGAATGCATACTTGTACAACCACTTTGGAAATCAATGTGGTGATTTCTCAGAAAATTGAGAGTCAACCTACCTCAAGATCCAGCAATATCACTCTTGGGCATATAAACAAAAGATGCCCAATCATACTACAAAGGCATTTGTTCAACTATGTTTATAGCAGCATTATTTGTAATGACCAGAACCTGGAAACAACCTAGATGCCCCTCAACCAAAGAATGGACAAAAAAATGAAACATTTATACATTAAAGTACTACTCAGTGGTAAAAAAAAATGAAACATTTATACATTAAAGTACTACTGAGTGGTAAAAAAAATGACACCTTGAAATTTGCATGCAAATGGGTGGAACTTGAAAAAAAATCTGAGTAAAGTAACACAGACCTATGTACTCACACATAAGTAGTTATTAGTTGTAAAGTAAAGGATATTAAGCCTATAGTTCAAGATCCAGGAGAAGCTAAGTAACAAGATGAACCCTAAGAAAAACATACACACCTAGAAAGGAAAAGCAGACAGGATTGCCTGACCAAATTGGGACTATGAGATTGCAGGGAGGGAGGACAGAAGGAGAAGATGAGGGGAAAAGGGGAGGGGGAGGTGAACTTGAGGGAATGAGATTCGGGAGATGGGGATAGGACAGCGATGAGAGCAAAGAAAGAGATATTTTGTTTGAGGGAGCCATTATGGGGCTAGCAAGGAAACTGGAACTAGAGAAATTCCCAGGAATTCAGAAGGGTAACCCCAGCTAAGACCCTACGCAATAGAGGAGAGGATTTCTCAACTGGCCTTGCACTGTAGTCAGACTGATGAATGTCTTAAATATCACCATAGAACTATCATCCAGAAACTAATGGAAACAGAGATGGTGCCTGCATTAGAGCAGTGGAGTGACCTCCCAAAGTCCAGTTGAAGAGTGGGAGGAGTGAGAATATGAGCAAGGAGGTCAAGACCATGATGGGGATACCCGCTCAAACAGATTACCTGAGCTAATGGGAGCTCACCAACTCCAGTCAGACAAGAAAGTAAACAGCGTAAGTCCAAGCTAGTCCCTCTGAATGTGGGTGGCAGTTGTTTGGCTGGGGTAGACTGCAGGGCTACTGGCAGTGGCACCAGGATTTATCCCTATTGCTTGTACTGGCTTTTTTATAACCTATTCTCTTTGGATGGATACCTTGCTCAGCCTAGATATAGAAGGGAGGGCCTTGTACCTTCCCCAAAGCAATGTGTCTTACCCCCTCTGAAAAGTGAATAGGGGGCAGTGTGAGAGCTTAGATGGTGGGAAGGAAAGGAAGGGAGGGAGTGGGAACTGGGATTTGGATGTAAAATGAAAAAGATTATTTGTTTTATTTTAAGAATTAAAAATAAATAAAGGCAGAGAAGACCTTCCTAGTACAACTATTATTCCCACAAGATTGACAATGTTCTTGACTGTGTCGCACACTTTCATTACTTCTACCATCTTAGTTAGCAGTTGCAAATAGAAAAAGTGCACTGCCAAGAATATTCAACAAGTGATGGTATAATCAGATACTGATGCCAATCAAAGGATGTACCATCTTCTCTTAATATGGAATAGCTCAAGCCAGCAAAATCTAAGCATCAAGCAAGGCCTCCAGAATCACATAGGTAGATGATTGACAATATATCGACTACACTCATCTTCAATTTACTTTTTTATATCCTTATCCCCATCACCTCTGTCTTTACCTCTCCAGGTTCTTAGGTGCTGAAGCCAGAAAAGAATGTAATGGCTAGCATTTTGTTCCATATAATAACATGCAAACTTCACTACTTGTCACTCATCTGGCTTAACATTTTTTGTATTTGGAGAAGGAAAACCATTGTCCAACTCTAAAGTCAGTTTTTATTTTTAAGTAGAGATGTATACATGTCCAGAAAATCAAATTTTACCATGTAGAAGGTACAGCTTCATAAGTCAGATTTCTCTTTGCTTATTGACTCCTTCTGGATAGCTCTCTTTTCATCTTTAGGCACCTAGATATCCAAGGTCTCTCAAGTTTTTGAAGATGAATATTTTCCTGCAAAGATAAGAGCAGAATCCTGTCCCAACCTTTATGAGGTTTTCTTAACACCTGTATGGTTGTCACTTCTGTGGATGAGCTGTCATTTCTCTTTCTTAAAAGGTTTCTCTTTTTCAAACTGAATTTTTATTAATTTTGATGGTAACCATAGTTTTTCTTCTCCTGTGGAAAAAAACAGTGAAACCCCTTCCCCAATGTAGCACATCTCCCGGTTTCTATTGTAGGTAAACACATCCTGAAATATTCCAGCTGATTTAATTCAGAAGTCTTTTCTACTATCCAATGTCAGTTAGGGGCAGGAGTCTATGAGCCCCATCTGATCCATGCTGGGATTTCGGTTCTTTTAAACTTGTGTGGGTTGTATGTTCATGTGTACAAAACCCTGACATATATGAAAAAAACCTGTTTCACAGGAGTCCTCCACTACCTGTTTTTCTTTTTTTAAATCTTTCTACTTCTTTACTGTCATGATCCCTAAGTCATAGGTAGGGATCTTTAATCTTTAATACAGATTCCTTCAGATTCCTTATTTAGGGCTCTTATGCTCTACACTTTGATCAGTTATAGGCCTATATAAATTGCCATCTACTGCAAAAAGAAGCTTTTTGATAAGATTTGGGATCTACATTCGTCTATAGAAATAAAGATAAATATTTAGAGGGAAGTTTAACATTATCCATTTAGCAGAATAATAGTAGGCTTTCCCTTAGGATCTGTGATCCAAGCAGTTGCAGATTCTTGGATCAGTTAATAGTACCAGATACTAAATGTATCTTGTGGAGTCACCTGTAAATCGAATCAGACAGTAGTTGATAACTCCAAAAGCAGATGTTATAATAGTGGACCACTGGACATATCTAATCAGGATGCTCATTATTGTAAGACTGCTGACTGTTTTCAGCCCTTATTAATATACAAACACATTCAAACACTATAAAAGCTAACCAGTATTTACAAAGCTTACACGTCACTAGCAGATTTATTTCTTCATGCCGTGTGAGTCAAGTATATGGTATCTGTATCTTACCATCAAGTTAAGTTACCAAAAGCAAAGACAATAGCTTGCTTGCTTTGGGGATCTCCAAAAACCAACAATTTGATTAGAAGTGACTAACCATCACAACACCTGGCTTTTTATTTGATAGTCTATGATATCTAGTCTAGGAAGGACATACTCTCTTCTTAGAAGATAACTTCATTAAGCTCCCCTCATATATACATACTATATATATATGTATATGTATATGTAATATATGTATATATGTATATGCATATATATATATATGGAAGCTTTTAAAGTAGTAGGTTTTCATTCGGCTTTTTCATAAAACTTTAAAGTTAGTTATTCCTCCCATGCTGTCTCTTATACTCTGCCCTCCTGTCGCTATACCACTTAACACTTCTTTCTCCATTACTCCCAATCTTACTTTCATCCCACCTATGTTCTACTACTCTCCCTTGAAATCTACCTCACCTTGGCCATTTTCTCATTTCCTGACTTTTACAGATACTCTAATTTAAACACATATCTAATATTCAAAGCAGGGATCACATAGAAAAGAGGACATGTGATATTTGTCTTTCTTGTTTTGATTGCCTCACTCAGAAAAATTATTTTCAGCTGTATTCATTTACCACTGCAAAAGAATTTCAATGCTAATTGGTAATTTTAAAATGTCATTTGTGTTTACAACTTAATAAGATTGTGTTGTGTATACAGACCACATTTGCATTATACTTTTATTCCCTGATGGAGTCCAGGTATTTTCACTTCCTGGATATTGTAAATAGAACAGTAACAAATATGGAAAAGCAAGTGTCTTGATAGGAGTATATATTCCTAGTGGTATAGATACATTAAGTGTTAGATATAGTTTAGCTTTATGAGGATCTTCTGAGAGCCCCTATTCGTCACAGGTCACAGTCTATCATGGCCTGGAAGCTCTCTCCAAACTCAGCAACATGGATGACTTCCTCCTCTTGGCAGAAGAAGCTCTGTTGTCTACTTGAACTTATTTGTAGACTGTCTCTAGGCCAAAATGCCAGACGTATCTCTAACATGACCCTGAATGCAGTTCTCTGCAGAATCTTTTTCCCTGCTGCCCATATGGTAACTAGATATTGTTCTAGAAGCATTACAATAGCACAATAGGACCATGTTTCCACAGATGATAACAAAGACTTGTATTAGGAGCTGTAAGATAAGAGCATAGTGCTTAATGCAAATTAGGTGATACCCCAGCTACTGTCCTCAATCCTCTATATTCCCCATACTTTGGACTAATTCATTGAAGTTATCTACCAGACAACCATCTCTGTCATACTCACTAGCTGAACAAGGCCCTATTTGCTGCTTCTGCCTGCTTTACCCTGTGACCTGATGGTCATTGAACTGTGGGGGTAGGAGAAGATTCATAGAAACTTCAAAATTAATTTCATTAGTCTCTGAACCAATTTTCACTTATACTAACAATGAATATATGTTCTATTTCCCCCGTATCTAGTCTAGCATGTTTTTCTTTCTTTTCATAATTTTGGCATTTAGACTGAAATACGTCTCAAAATTGTTTTAATTTTCATTTTCCTGAAAGATGGTGGATGTTGAACATTTTAAAATATGTTTTAATCATTTATATTTCCTCATTTGTTAACTCCCTTTTCAGTTCCGTAACACATTTTCTTTTATTTTTAATTTTACATTCTGACCCTAGTTTCTTCTCTTCTCTTTTCTCTCTTCTCTTCTCTCTGCCAAGTCCCTCCCCACACCTCCTCTCGGCCTTTCCCCCAATCCACTCCTTTTCTATTTCTATTCAGAAAAGGGTAGATATCCCGTGGATATCAACAAAATATAGCATATCAAGTTGCAGTAACACCCTTATATTAAGGCTGAACAAAGCAAGCCAATATAAAGAATGGGTCCCAAAGGCAAGCAAAAATGTCAGAAACAGACTCTGATCTCACTGTTAGGAATCCCACAAGAAGATTAAGCTACTTAACTGTCACATATATGCATAGGGAGTAGGTCAGTCACATGTAGGTTCCCTGGTTGGCCATTCTCTGTGGCCTCATACGATCCCCAGTTATTTGATTCGTGGGTGCTCTTGTGATTTGTAATTCTAATAGTTCTGTCTTTATATATTATTTTTGGCCTTTTCCTCTTTCAGCTTTTAATATTCTTTCTTTGTTCTATGTGTTTCATGTTTTGATTATTATGTGGTAAGACGATTAATTTTTGGGTCAGTATTTGGTGTTGTATAAGCTTTTTGTACTTTCATAGGCATGTCCTTCTTTAGTTTGAAAAGGTTTTCTTCTATAATTTTGTTGAACATATTTTCTGCACCTTTGACCTGGAATTCTTTCCTTTCTTCAATCCCTATTATTCCTAGGTTTGGACTTTCCATGGTGTCTCAGATTTCCTGGATATTTTGTGTTAAGAACTTAAAGGATTTTACATTTTTTGACCAATGAATCTATTTTCTTTATCTTATCTTCAATGTCTGAGTTTCTCTCTTCCAACTCTTGTCTTGTGCTGGTGATGCTTTATCCGTAGTTCGTGTTTGCTTACCTAGAGTTCTCATATTTAGAACTTCCTCAGTGTTTTCTTCATTCCTTCTTTTTCCATTTACAGGTCTTGAACAGTTTTATTCATTTTTGTCACCTTTTCTCATCCCGTTTTCTTAATATTCTTTAGGAGAATTATTGATGTCCTCCAATTTTTTATTATCTTTTCCTTGATTTCTTTAAGGATTCATTCATTTCCTCTTTAAGAATCTCTATCATTATCATAAAGTTTGTTCAAAGATTATTTTTATATGCTTTGGCTGTGTTGGAATATTCAAGACTTGCCATAGTGGGATGGTGAAATATTACCCTAGATTTGGAGTAATTTTAAGTCTAGGTGACAATTCCTGAATTTGACTTTGTACAATGGGGATGGGTGTTTTCTTCCTTTGTTTTTCTTTCTTCTCTGGTCTTCTGATTGCTATGGCCTGTGGTTGGGTTTAGGATCTCTGCCAACATTGGAAATTCAGATGGCCTGAATGGTCTCTGGTCCAGCAGGCAATTGTTACCTAAGTTTGGGTCTGAAGTGTGTTTGCTGGTTACATGTGTGGCCTCTAATCTGACCTGAGATCTGGAGTTTAGGATGCTGGTCTGCCATCTGGTGAGGTAGAAGGCTTCTGCATGGACTTTAGGGCATTAGCCTGATATCTTGGGTTCAAGAAACTGGTCTTTTTCTGGTTTTCAGAATGCTAGCCTGGCCTCTAATGTGGTAGAAGGCTTCTGCCAGAGGTGTGGATCAGGATTTGACAAGGAACTAATTTAACTAACTTGAGTTTCAATATTGGCAAGTTTGCAGAGTAAAATTGTGAAACCTTTTTTCCTTGTGTGATAGGTACTTGAATTCCAATTGCCTTCAGAGGATATGGAAGTCTTAGATGGCCTGCACAGAAATTTCAGATATTTTCCTGTGAATATGTAAATAACTTCAATAGATGCTATAAGGTTATTTAATAAACACATTGAAACACTTTGGCTAATTTTAAGTCCCTCCCTCACTTTGATGCAAATTTGTTCAGAAAGCCACAATGGATCTTTGGTGAGTTTCAGAGATATAAAGGTTTCCATGAGCAAGCTAAAAGAAGTTGTGCTGAGAAATTAAAAAACAAAGAGTATGCAGAAATGCAGTCACTAAAAAATGTTTAGAATCTTTAAAAAGTTTTTCTTCTTTCATTCTACAATTTAGAGCATGATCCTGATTGTATGTTACATATGGCAGCAAGTAAAGCATCCATAAGCATTGTTTTAAAATAACTTTAACTAAAAAATAAAATTTTACATATGAAATTCAAACATACATTTTTCCATTCCCTCCATTCTCTTTCCTTCCTCCAGCTTCTCTCATGTCCCTGCTCTCCAACCACTCCCATGTCCTCTCTTACTTCCTCTCAATTTGATGGCTTCTTTTTCTTAAGTACTGATACACATGTGTGCACATACATAAATACAGTCTGATAAATCTGTTTAGTGTTGCTTATGTGTATATGATTTCAGGACTGACCCCTTTGTATCAAATAACCAATCAAGGGACTCATCCTCAGAAGATAATAATTCTCATTTTCTCATAAGTCAATAGCTGACTGTAATTCTTGTCTAAAGGTATTGTTTGTTGAAGGGGAAACTCCATTCTCCTTTTGCTTATATGAAATACTATTCATAAAAGAAATAAGTGTGATAGTGCTTAAATAGCACTGGATAATTCTTGATTGTCAGGGATCAAAGACTGGTAGATTTATCAATTAATTTTGTTAACATGGAGCAAATGATAAATAGAACAAGAAATAATACAAATAGAGAGGAATATTCAAATGGTTAGTAATTATTATTTATGAATTATAATGATATTAATATAAACAGATCAACAAACATATGGGGAGTTTCATGAACATGCTAGACCTTCTAAAGGCATTGTATCTCTGATTTAAGACGAATACATTGTGTGAGATGCAGAATGGTAAAAATAATTAGTGCATACTAAGCAGAATTGAAATTAGAAATTGTAAGTCAGACATTCTTAACTTTTTCTATTAGTAAATATCCAGATTTGTCTTTGTTCTAAATATGCATGATCAGCACCTATTTTCTCTAGGTAACTTAAATTGGATAAGATTATGGAATTTTCTCTGCTGTGTTTGAGTGGCAGATGTAGTTAAGTAAACAGAATATATGTGAAAATGTTTTTCTTTGTTTTCTGTTCTAGGCCAGGGAATATAATCTAGATAACTTATTTATTATGTATTAAGATATTTTCTGCATTCATGAAAGTAAGAAAGGCAGATTCTGCAACCCAAAATAAAGCAACTGAAATTCATTCAAGTGCTAGAACCAGTAAGAAATAATACTAATTATTTATAAAAATAATAAATTTTGATAACAATAATTGCATATTTTGTTTGAACCAGATTCCTTAAACCCACACTTGGTATTTCTCTTTCAAATGTTAATGCTGCTGGACACCCCAATTTTCCATTTTATGATGAATATCAACATGATAGCTCTTGTCATGGCTTCTACCTGAAACTTCTAAATGTGGATAATGATGCTGCTGATGACAATTGAGGTGATGCTAATGAGATGCACCACTTCTGGTTGATCCATACCAATTAACAACTCATGGGTAATTGGATCCACATTCACCAAAAGAAAGGCACTAAAGTTTTAATCACTTATTGAAATAAATATAATGTTCCTTGCCCTGAAGAATTTTGTCTTGTACCATCTTTCTTACTTGTATGAGTTTCTTTTGACAAATTATAACAAAAATTAATTTGGTTAAAGTAAGTGGATGAGAGTAGGAGAAAGTAATAGCCTTTTAGAAAACTGAACAATGAGAGAGTAGACTCTTCAACTCCAGGAGTGTGACCCTTAGAAGGTGTTAAGAAGTCAGTGTTTCTAGACCTTACAATAACAATAAATCAGACTATACATGATAAACATTTTTCAGACCAAATGTGCACACCTAAGAAGAGTAACCAACAAGGCAAGGGTTCCTCCTATCAGTTCACTATCTGAGTCTTAAAAATAAAGAATGGAATATTTCTGTTTGAAAATACTTGTAACACTTTTGAGGAATATTTCTGTTTGAAAATACTTGTAGCATAACTGAGTAGAATCTTATGTGCCCTCTGTAAATTGAAATTACAGAATGAGATTAGTAAAATCTTCGCCTATGAAGTTCCAAATTCAAACTTGAAACATCAGGAATCCAATTGATATTTGCTAATTAACATTATCCAGGCTCTTTTAAGAGGATGTGTCTAAAGCAATAAAATAAACAGCAAGGAAAATAAATAGAACACATAAATAAAATAAATAGAATCCTGCAGCAACCCCGGCAAGTTACTGCAACCTGAGCTTGTGTGAACTCAAATCAGTTCTGTGTGAGGCCAGAGACCTGCGATCCCAGTCATCCTCAGTCTCTCACAGCAACTTTTGTTTCTCTCATTACATACATTGACTTTTACCTAAAGCCAGAGATATGAGACCTGAGCTCTGTTATGAAGTGCCCCAGATTGAACAGGCCAATGTGAGGTACAGTAGTGTTTGGTTATAGGTCTCTGGGAAATTCAGTCTCTTGTTCCTGGCCATCCAGGTAGTGTAGAGCATGGACTCCCTCTTGTGGTATGGCCCTCCTGATAAACCCATAAGTTCTGTGCCACCATTGATTCCTCCAGCACCTCTTGCAAGCAGTAGAGATTGTAGGTTAAGGTGTTTGTAACTAGATTTGAGTATATGTTTCTTTTTCCATAGTCTACAGAGTATTGTCTCATGTCAAAGAGACTAGAATTTAGAGCTGAAGGCTCCATGATGGCACCAGCTCAACTTCTTTATATTCAATGAGCTTTATGGGTGTTGTCCTCAGAAATAAGACACCATTGTCAAAGACCTAAAAATTGCCAAGAGAAAAATACCAAAAAACCCCCCACAAAAATTGAATTCCTAATGTTACAAGTTCCAGTACAAAACACAGTAGCATGAAAATCCAAGGTTTTCCATAACTATAAATCCTAGAATGACAGCCAAGTGGGAAAAATGTTTACAACATTCTAGACAAAATTTAAAATTAATTCAAAGAATGAAATAAAAATCTAAAGGAAAGCTTGAAAAGTAGAATAGGTCATAGAGGAGTTACAACTTCATCTGAAAAACTCAACTTTTCCCACCCAAAGGGACTACAGTTATTGATATCAAGGCCTCTATGTTCTTGGTTTGTGGTACATGTAAGATACCCTCTGTTCCTTTTATGCAACATTGCTTTTACTGATGATTTTGTTCCAATGCATGACAGTTTTCTATTGATTTTGTTCTATCTTCCTCCTGAAAACTGCATATAAGGTAATACACTTCTTAACAAGCTTTCTTGGCATAAAGTGTTCATAACACAAGGTGTTCTGACCCCCAACTTTTCTATCTGCATTGTATTCTGATCTCCTTGTCCTCCAGGAGGGCCATTAGGGCCTTGTCATTGAAAAAAAGAATTAAGGATTGTATTAGAAAACAGCATCAACTCCATGAAACAACTTCACCATAAAAGATTAATATCGCCTATGGTAGTTTGAATGTAATTAGCTCCCATAAGCTCATAGAGAATGGCACTATTAAGAGGAATGGCCTTAATGAAGTTGGTTAATCCTTGTTGGAGGAAGGGTGTCATTATGGTGGTAGGTTTTGAGGTTTCCTTTGCTCAAGCTTCCCTCAGTGTGACTTTTAGGACACTTC